>NW_026020221.1:9539683-10139683 GCF_900185275.1 Solanum verrucosum | reverse complement strand
GTGCAATGTTTATTATTCCTCCATTTTCCTTTCATGTATCCACTTTAGAAATTGTTGGTTTGGAAAGTCATGATAAATGCACCATAAGAATTTACCTCTGGTGGTGCAGATGTGATGTGCAGTAATTTTGCAAATACTTCTTCCAAGGTAGGAACATATGGTCAAGAAAGGATTTGGTCACGAACTGAAGTTAGGTCAACTTGTAACCCAATCAAAGCCAAGACCATAAAGAACATGTATCTTTGTGTCTCATACTCATCTACTTTGTTGGTAGAAGGCATAAGAGAATCAAATTTATCCTTTAAAGATTCTACCTACCTGACCCAAATAAGTTGTCTTGTTGATTCTGTTGTAAATGAACAATATCGGACACAGCTTTGAAAATGAGTTGTATATCATTTGTATACAAATTTTTGACTTTGCTCCACACTTTGCAACAAGTTTTACAAGACTGAAACAAATTTATCAACTTAGGATCAAGTGAATTCCATAGAAGATTACACAATTGTGTATTGATTTTGACCCAAGCAGGTCTATCAGTTGCTCTAATATTACTACTATTTTTGAGCATGTGATCTTCAAATCCTTGACCTATAAACCACAATTCTACAGAGGCTGCCCAGGAGGTGTAATTACCACTACCATCTAACTTTACAATAGTAATTACCAGTGATGGTGTAGAAGAAACAATTGACTTAACAATCTGATTTTGAGTAATATGATTATCATTTTGGTTATGAGGCATTTTTATTTGTCACAAAAAGAAGTACTAATGAAGTAAAAAAAAAGTAAGTGTATTCAACATACATGGAGAAACAAAGAAGTAGACAACCAGATGTAAGAAAGAAAGCAATTAGACAGAGTTTAAATGACCTGGAGAAAAAGAGAAGAAATTGAGAGGTGAGAATCGACACTAATCTGATATGATTGATTTAACAACTAATTAAATAATCCCTCCCCTCTTCTTCTTTAGGAGAACATTCAGAGAGAGAGGGATGGAAAAAAAAAGGTTTGTGGCTTTGATACCATGAGAAATTAGAAGAAGAAAAAGAAAAGATATTGGGAATTCACTCAAGTTGATGGGATCAAATAGTTGTTACAGATGTAAATAAGGAAAGAAACTAATAAAATATTAAATAATCTCCTAACTGCCTAATTAAAGGGATTGGGGAATATTCTCATATCTAGACTATCTAATCATACCTTATTTAAATATTCTCATATCTACACTATCCAAATATACCATAATTAACAGTCCAAAAAACCTCATGTTAAAAACCTGATTCTTTTGTACTTGTTTTCAAACATTAAATTATCAATTCCTTATTGAAAATTGCTAAGGGCCTGATTCTTCTATAATTACTTATCAATTGTAAAAATTAATTTTAACCCAGCTACTTGGCATATTTCAAAAATATTATGCTAGAAAATATAATTGACATGACTGATAACTAGCTCATGTAGTTGGCAGAAATGCAAAAATTAAAATTCATAATCAACTTAATTAGTTAGCATGTTATGTTCTATTTATCAGAACTTGAATTATGTGGCATCTCTTTGTTATTAATAATAAGGTTGATGTATGTAACACCTCGGATTTGAGAAAGGCTAGAAAAGGGTCAAAAAAGGTAAGTCGAGAACCAAAGAGTGGACCATGGAACCCTCCACGGAGCCCTAGATGGGCCGTATAAGGGACCACGATCTGTTTGGGTGCTCATGAAGAGTTCCCAGAACTTGGCCATGCAGGTGTCCCTCTCATAGACGCCTAGACGGCCGGTGGTGAGGTTGACGGGCCGTCAAAGGGCTCGTCAAGTTGCCACTCAGATGGGGTCTTCTCCCATAGCCACTTGTCAAGGACCACGGATGGCTAAACAACTCATGAAGCCCCACACGGATTGTGAAGTCATCTGTGAAGGGGGTACAGTGAAGCTTGTCTGGTAGAGCTTCTTCACGACCCGTTAGACAGTTCGTATTGTTCTAGAAGGACCATGAAGGCCTCTGTGGAGTCAGTGCGTCATCTTTAAGTCAGAGGCTTTTGGGTCTTTTTCTAATTGTTTTAATTCAACACTATGTCGTTTTGTCTTCTACCAAAATCCCTATATAAGGATTTCTAACCCCAAAATCACCCAATTCAATTAAATCTCTCAATTTCCCAAAAGAAGAACCTATTCATCCTCCCCAAATATTTCTCTCTCTAAGGAAGAAGAAGAAGTCAACTTAGGGTTTCAAGATCAAGTCTCCAATTCACCATTGCTTGTGGGCTTTGAACTCCAAGGTAGGATAGTCTTCATCTATGGAGCTCTTTCCTCCATAGAGTTCCTAAATTCTCCAATTTACAAAGTTAGAAATCTCCAATTGAAGTTAGGGTTTTCTTCTCTATCATGGGTTCCTTTCAATGTTGATTCAATTGATTGTTTTATGAACTATTATGCATGAATTGATATAATTCTATGTTTTTAAGATGAATCCCATGAACCCATGCATAACCCATGTTTTCTAAGTTATGATGATATAATGTGGGGTTTGAACTATGAAAGATGAGTTTATGAAGATATGCATGTTCTTTATGAAAATGATTAAGATTGCTTTGAGAGTGAAGCATAAATGTTGTTGTTGTGAAAGGATTTCTCACATACTACTCAATACAAGCATGTGAAAGGGTTTTCTCACATAAGGATTTGTAGAGTTGAAAGGTTTTCTCAACGAACTTTGAATCAAATTTTAGGAGCTATTCTAAAGAAACCTAGCTTAGATTGGCAATTTGATATGCCTTCCATGAAAGATAAGTCAAGTAAAGAATTATGACTATTTCGTGGGATTTATGCTTAGCACCGAGAGGATATTGAGATGGAAGTTCTCATGTAGCTAGAGGTTGGGTTTCTAGTAACAATCTCCTTATCTCGTACCTATGTGTCACCATAGGAAGATTGTCTTGGATAGACGATGATTGTCTTAGATAGACATTAGCTAGTGGATCCACGTAAGCTAGACGTTAAGGTTCTTGTCTTGGCAAGTAAGGATACTCATTTTTAGTGTGGGGCAGACACCAGATTACATGTTATAGCTCACACGGTCTTTATATCGGTTAAGCCTAATTCCTATAATAATGATGAACTAAGGTTACTTCAAGAAGTACTCACAAGTGTTCAAAGATGAGTTTTACTTGCATTGACCACGATTATGCTTATGTTTTCTATCCTCTTTTCATATGGTTTTAACTTGGTCTTTGCATGACATGAAAGGTCCATTTTTAGCATGATTTTATAACTTTATGCATTGCTATTATACTTCGTACATTTTTGTACTAACGCATACTCTTGCCTACATTGTTTCTCAAATGCAGGGTCCGACGTTCCAGTTTCCCATCTCCGTGCCTAGGGATCACTTAGTAGATTTTGAAGATTGGTGAGTCCTCATGTTCTGAGGACCTAGCCTTTATTGTTTTTTGTCTTTATATCTTTTTAGATTGTATGTGATGTATGGGTTACATCGTGATCACTCTTGATGTAATAAATGGTTTTTGGGACTATGTAGACTTTCGTTTCGTTTTTACAAAACTCTTTATGATATGAATTATCTTTTAAAATCTCTTGATTTTCTATTATCTTATTTATGCATGCTAAGTGGCTTGTGTAGGGACTCTTGTGGTCCTATACTCCATGTTACGCCTAGGATATACTTTGGATCGTGACAATGTCTAGCTCTAATTTTCGTGTATGTCAACTATTCTATCTTAATAACTTATGATCATTAGGTGATTTAACTTCTTTTGAAAAATTACTTTTGAAATTGTAAGTATAAAATAAAGAAATAAACTTAGAAATAGTTGTTACTTAATTTTTTTAAGGAAATTAGGAAAACTTAATCTAAAAGGGCTTTAACAGGAAAAACTTTTGAAAATTTAAAGAAAATGGGTAAGAGGTTTATAATTCCACTTTGAGAAATCGTTAGTACTTAAAGTGTCCGCTAACATGGAGTTATCCGACAGATTGACTAAAAATATTGACTAACTTTTTGGGGAAAATAATTGAAAGTAAAAGACTTGCATTTTTAAAGTCATTTTGAGAAAACAACTTGACTTAGAAATAATCTTGAAATGTTTGAAAATGACTTAGCCAAAAACATTTGATTAAGTATATGAAGTAAACCATCATAAAACAGAATTTGATTCATCTTTTAGAAGAATTTACTTCAAGCTAACCTAAAATTAGTTAGAATTCTGTTCAAAATTACAAAAAAAACAAAATAAGAGAACTGTCTAAGTCTAACAAATACACTAAATGGACTGTTCGGGCCCAAAAAATCAGATTCTTGGGCTGTTTTATGGGCCTTCTGCTGCTGGAAATTTTGGGTTTTAAACCCACTTTCGTTCGTGTACCAATTGTATACCATTACTGTATATCATGAATATCAACTTGTATATTAGTGTATACAACTCACTTTTGGCTTCCGAAATCTGTATACTTGCTTCCCTTTCACCACATTTCAGCCTTCCTTTCTTTGAAAACATCAAGGTCGACTCAATAAAAGAAGTGTTGGGCCTCGAAGCCCAACGGAGATGCAAGAGGGAGAAATGAGTCAATCTTGGTATGGTGGTTGCAAGTAAGCAACAGCAAATCAAAATCAATTTGAAAATTCTCAAATAATCTTTCCGGTCTAATCCATATTCTTCGAAAATTCTAACAGTATTAATACTTTAGATTTATTCATCAAAGCAGATTCATTTTTTTAAAAGATGTACAGTTCTAAAGCATTCAAATAGAGGAAACGTATTCATGAACGTAATTTAAGTTAAATCCAACTGAATACAAAAGAAATATCAAAAAATAAATTACCAAACAAACATAAATAAATTAACTAATAAGCAGGAAACGAATCGTGTATATATGATTTTACAATGTCAAATTAAAACAAAGCTTCTAACACACGTATGAAGCTTGTAATCAAGACTAAGATAATTATTACTAAGAACAGGAGCGGCAACTAGAACGAGCTTGCACAAACAAGCATGGACCTTTTTCCACCACCACGAGTTCAATTCGGAAAGCAGAAACTAACAAAACAAAGTTTGTAGCGAGAAATAGGCATGAAAATGAATTGAAATATATAGCCATAATTGTATTTAGGATTTGGTCTGATTGAAAATATAGTTAAATTAACTTTAGAATTTAGCCAAAATTATTTAAATTGGTTTGTTTTGATTAGAATTGAAATAAGACAAATTATTATAATTAATTATTGAGTTTCTTCACTTTAACAAGATAAAACAACTATCGAAGATTAAATAATTATTTTAAAACATAAATTTTTCTAATCGCTTTGAACAAATTAGGAAATTCTATACGAGTTTTCATTCTGGCAACAACTTGTTTGGCTCAGCTAATGGGTCAAATCAATACGTTTTAAGAAGAAAGATTGAAATATCAATCTTATAGAGATCATCAATCTCATACAAAATCACATCAATAGAATCACTTTTTCGAGAAAATATGAGACATCTTTAAATTAAATTAATAAATAAATATGTAATTGAGAATAAACTATTTATTGAAAGAATTTTCTCAACACTCATAAAGATAATAATTATAAAAATCTATATATTATAAGCATATAAAAAATATATACATTATTTATTCTATTAGGAAAATGACAAAAATAGCCTAAAAATGACTTTAAAATATTTTTATATTTTTCAAAGACGGTTATTTTAATATTTTTAAAATTGAAGAAGCTCGATAATTAATTTGCATTGTCAAAGGTCAAAATTAGGTGTCAACAACACAAATCAAATGAGTCTCAATAAAATTAGTGACCTAAATCAAAATTTAATAAAAGGTCTTAAATATATAAGTTTACACAAGAAAATAATAATTTAGAGTTATCCTTTTTATTTTTATATACTTGTTGTTTTTAATATGGTATTCTTAAATGACATAAAGTTTTTAGTTAATCTCACATAGTAATGTAAAACTAAAGATTAATTCTACTTGATAAGATGTTAGTCATGCGTTTGCAATACATAACCTCGAATGTTATTATAAAAATATTATTTATTAATATGAAGATTTGAGTTATTTAATTCTAAATTTTAAAATATTTGAATCTATTTTTACGGTCTTCATTATTATTTTAAGTGAAAATAAAATCATAGAATTTATCATTAATAAACTTTTTTGGGGTTTCAATATTTCAGTGATCTAAAGAAAGGTTTACTAATCTTATCTTTGAGCCACCCCTAACACAAACCTTTAAACAATTATTTGAAATGATCTCCAATTATTACTTCGAATTTTGGAACAAAAATAATCGAAGTCAAACAGTGGCTTAGCAATGTGATGATAATTTTATCTTCATTTTATTTGATTATGAATTTTCAAAACTGGAAGATTCTCTAAATCTCACATGTATCCCTAGTTAAACTTAATGTAACTTGCAAGAACAATTAAACTTTACAATATCAATTAGTTTGTACTGCCTAGTTATATATATCTATCCCACTATTTTTCAGTTCACAACTAATCTACATTGAATACCCTTGAGATGGTAGAATTTTCAGACAACCTTATTTATTTAAGTAATTTTAGTAGAGGTGGTAAATTTAGTTCATGAAAATGTAACTCATTCAAATTAACCGCTTATTTATTAGTTTAATATATTTCAATTCAATTCATTTTAAGTTTATCAAAAATTGAGAGATAATGGGTGTGTTTGGTATGAAGGAAAACATATTTTTTGGAAAATGTATTTCAATTTTCTCATGTTTGTTTGTCTTAAATGTTTTGGAAAATATTTTCCAAATCAATTCATTTTCCTCAAATTTAAGGAAATGACTTCCCTTCAAAAATTAAGGAAAACATTTTTCAAAACTCTACTTCATCCTTCAATATTTTTTTTCTTACCACCTAACCCTTCCCATCCAAAAAGAAAATTAATTTTCTTATTTTTTAAATTTTAAATATTTTTTTTACCCCTACCCCCAAACCAGCCCCCTCCTGCAAACAAACAAAATAAGAAAATATAAAATACTTTTGAAAAATATCTCAAATCTTAAGATTTTTTTTTCCTCACCCAACACCTACCACCCCTACCCCCTCCCCCCTCCCCCCCCACAAAAAAAAAATTGGTTAAATATTTCAATTTTTAAAAAAAAAAATCATTTTTTACGCCACCCCCACCTAGGCCAACCTTCGTCAAATTTTTAAAAAATCATTTTTTACGCCACCCTACGTCAATTTTTTTTTTTAAAAAAAAATTCTTTTGAAAATATTTCAATTTTTTTAAAAAATAAATCATTTTTACGCCATCCCTACCCCCCCCCCCCCCCAAAGCCACCCCGTCAATTTAAAAAAATATATATTTTTGAAAAACAATTCAAATTTTTAAAATTTCATTTTTTACTTTACCAGGTCAGAAATTATTTTTCTAAAGAATATTTTCTAGTTTTAAGCCAAAAATAAATAATATTTTTGGAAATATTTTTCATTCACCAAGCAAACATTAAAAAATATTTTCCGAAATCCACTTGTTTTCCAAGAAAACATTTTCATGGAAAACATTTTCCTTCATACCAAACACACCCGATATATGGTAAAATTGATTCATGAGAAATCTTATTAAAATATTTTCGAAAATGAACAAAAAATAGTTTTATTAAGTACTAAAATTTTATAAAAGAAAATAAAATAATTAAAACTTAGTAAGAGTTGAGCATAAGTTATGACCCACATTTTATTAGTTTATTTCAAACCAAGTAACTATTGAATGCATCAATAATTCGTCTATTTATTTTGGTTTTTTTAATTTTTCACCTGGTGTCCGAAGCCCGCATTGGAGCCTCGACTAAATTTTGATCGCGCACTACAGGGTCCATTCGGAAGTGACGCTCCTAACAAGATTTTCTTCATACTTAAAGCTCAAACCCGAGACATCTAATTAACCCATTTCAACTCACTCAAATACAACTCAACCCGTTTACTTGCCAACTCTAGATGTTAGGTTTATTCATCTATATTAACCATATTCGATTACTACCTAAATATTAGTGCATTTTGGTTGATTAGCAATTTAGCATAGTATATGGACAACCCATCCCAAGCAGGGGTGTAGCATAGGCTCATAACCAAATTTATTTTTCTTGAGATGCGAAATTATAACTTTCGGTTTTAAAAAGTATGATTTTTTTTTAGTCTATTAAAAAGAATGATCCGTTTTCTTTTTTGACATAACTTTAATTTTAGCTTTCTACGGAACATGTTTACGGCCATAAGATTAAAAGACACTTTGATACATTCGACATAACTTTAATTTAGATCCACACGATTGAAATTTTTTCTTTATTTACTTTAACTTTGTGTCAAGTCAAACTAGGTCATTCTTTTTCTTTTAAAATAAATTAAAGTATATTTTATTTTTCTCTGTGAACTCCAATGTAGTCTAAAAAGGATTAAGCCACAAAATTAATTACTATAACAATTTGTGAAAACCTATATGTATAGGTTTAGGTTATACGCATCGTACATATGTATAATGCTTATGGTTTGAACATTTCAACACCAAACCCTAATATGATGGAAAATGTTCATTGACTAGCTTATATTATATGTACAAGTGATTAAGAATCTGTTTGGTATTGTTATTGAGAGGTCAAAAACACTTATTTTGAGGGGGAAAAACACTTTTATCGAAAAATTATGTGTTTGACAAATCAGTAAAAGTGTTTTAAATAGAAGTAAAAGTAATGTTTCTGCTGTTGAATTTTATGAATATAAAATTATAATTCTATTACTTTTATTAAATTTATTGAATTTAAAATCTATTATATATATATTTAACACATGTATAAGTCAAAATAAAAAAAATATGATTCCAAATGAACTCATAACTAATTAGCTGGATACGCCCACTACAAATATAGGAGGTCGTATAATATTTTTATAGCTTCCTTGTGTGTAACTCAAGCTCTAATTAAGGTTTAGAAGTTAACCACTTCTTTTATTTTATATTTATTTTTGTAGCAATTATTTTAATTATTCTGTAGAAATATTTTTATAACTAGATTGATTTGTCGTTCCTAACATGTTGCTTTTATCGTTACTTCAATTTATATTAAGTTGTGTGACTGAAAATAGATTTTCGGGGTGGGGAGAGGAAGACTTTCAAAATTTATGATCTAAAATATTTAAATATAATTTTTTGTGATGATATATAAATCATCTCATTAATAGTAAACTAAGACGCTTAAATTTAAACTAATTCCCCCTCCATTTATATTTACTTGTCAATTTTACCTGTCTACTTAAACATATAAAGAGAAAACTAATTATATTTTTTTGTTTACCTTTAACATTAATTATTCATTTCAGATTATTTTTCAAGTCCATTAAAATTATACACCAATTAATATGAATACCATGATAAAATATATATACATTAAGATATGTCATAAGTCCAATAAGTAAAAATGAACATAAAAATACTATATATATTAGAAAAATAATATCATTATCTTTTTACTCATAAAATATGAGTGCAATTTGATTAGATTGATTTGGCCGGTTTTTAAAGATCTCATTAACACCCCTAGCTAGTTATAGTACCAGAAAAGTGTGAATTACATGGAGATTTTCTTGGGGATTAAAATGAAAATCTGTAGGAAATTTATTTTTCTGCAAATTTTCATGCTAATTCCTAGGAAAATTCTCAGGTAATTCACACTTTTCTTATAGTGATAATAAGACTTGTTTATGTACCAAATAATAATTTCAATTAGCAAAAAAGGTCACCAAATAGTAGAAATTTCAATTACCAAAACACAGAAAGATAAACAAATGGGGTTTTTTTATCTCCAAAAATATTTTCAAATATTTAGGCCAATGGTTTACTTTTCAAACTTGAAGACTAAAAACAGAAAGCTAAACAAAAGCAACAATTTTGTCAAACTGCAGAAGAAAAACTAAGAGCACTTTCACGCCTATGGTAAAATAATAACTTCCATCATATCAATAGCATCCCTAATGTATTAGAAAAGATCGTCATAATACATAAATATATCTTTTAATTTATATTTTTATTTTTATTTTTCTTAAAAAATTTATTCGGTGTCTAGAGTTCGTATTAGAGCTTCGATTCAATTTGGATTACGCACTGTAGGGCCCATTTAAGGGTGACACTCCTTATAACAAGATTTTCTCTATACTCATGACTCGAACTCAAGATCTCTTGTTAAGTGTGGAGCAGTTCCACTACTTTACGACAACTCATGTTGATTATGCCTTTTATTTTTAGGTGTACACAACTAAACACTTAAAATTGTATAAAATTAAACAAGAAGACACACGCATCATACGTAGTATAATACACGCGTAGGATATAAAATTGTCATATAGGGTGTCATATAAGACGAATGTATCTATTTGTTTAATTTTATATAAATTTAAATGTGTATTTATACACACCCAAAATTAAAAATCATAAAGATCAATTAACGCCAAATAAAAAGACATATGTATTATGTAAAAAACTCATCGAAAAATATTGCATAAGAAAGTTATCGTTCACATTCAACACGTGGAGCAGTATTATTTCTCAATCGTTAATCGTCATTATGTCAAGAGGTATAGTATTATTAACTCCAAATTAGAAGAAAGAAATTTAATTTTAATAATACGAGGGAATCTCTAATACCTTACGTGATTTGTCATTAAATTACCACATCCTTGCTTAATTAACACACCACCAGTCACCACCATGCAACTTTCTTAAACTTCAATTTATGCACAAACTTTCTTACTTAAGTAATTTATTTATTTATTTGAAATAAAATAAAATAGTATTATGTAATGGAGTAGTTTCTACGTCATCTTCATGCACTTAGATCCACCGCTTGGAATTTCTATCCGAAAAATTAATACATAAAACCAAAACTTAAAACATTATTATACTATCATCATCATCTATTCCCAATATTTCACTTTATGACACAATTATTATTTAATAAATTAAAGGAGTCCTTGACCATGTCTTTGCAGTTACATTTTTAATATTTGGAATTTTTTAAGTATGCAAACTTATTTTAAAAATATGAAAAATTTAATGTCGGAATAAATAACAATAACATATCTCGCAAAATCTTACAAGTAGGGTATGTAAAGATCTATGTTTCGAAATCTTACAAGTAGGACTCTCCAAAAGTAATGTGTTTTTGGAGAATCCGACACAAGTGCGGCATCGAAAGTGAAGAGTCCGCACAACTTAGGTGGAGGGTAAAGTGTATGCAGACCTTACTACTACACCATGAAAGTAGAGAGACTGTTTTCAAAAGACATTCAACTCAAGTGTAATAAATTCAAGTACAAAGAAGAAGAAAACATAGCAACTAACTAGAAAGGTAACACAAATCCTACAAAAAAGGACACCAATTAGAACAACAAAATAATGTTATGATAAAAAAACACAATAAATAATAGACTATATAAATATCACAAACAAAAACTATAATAATACAACTAATCACACTAAAATTATTTAATTTAACCATTACATGTACTTCAAATTGTATCACATAAAGAAAATATAAGAATTTTTTTTCTTATATCTTATTAAATTATATCACATAGATTCGCATCGAGTATACTTAATAAGGAGTTTAACACTCTATATCAAGAACTCAAATTCGAAATCTCTAATATTAAAATGGACAAATATTAATCTTTTCACCATATTCCTAAGCTGTCATCATATAATACTTTTATTTTTATATTTTTGTTTTGTTTTTAGTGCATACATATTTCCTTGTATTATAGTCTATAACACGTGGGACATAAACTAATTTTGAAGAAAAAAAAAAGTCAAATTTTCATACTCTACTTGGGGCGTTGTTTACGGGTCTAAAGAGTGGCTCTGCCTCCCTCTCTTCACTTCACCAATAATACTAACTAAATCCAATCCAAAACTTCTCACTTTCTTCCTCCAAAAAACCAAAAAAATAAATAAAAAATGTACTCATCTAAAGTATCTAACAACAAAAATCAATGTTCCAATGGTGTCAAAAATATCATCATGATCATTTCTTTCATACTTATAATCTATCTCATGTGTTTCAACTTTTCAATTCCTAACACAAAATCACTCCACACATCAGTTACACTCCAAAATGATTCATCATCATCATCGTCATCATTATCATCAGATACAAATCTTGAACATATTGTATTCGGAATTGCGTCCAACGAGAACGCATGGTCCGCTAGAAAAGAATTAGTGAAGATGTGGTGGAAATCAGGACGAAATATGAGAGGATGTGTATTTCTTGAAAAAATGCCACCTAATTATATGAACAACGCTAACGATTCTTCATTACCTCCGATTTGTATATCAGGTGACACGTCACGATTTAAGTACACGTTTCGCGGAGGGACACCCTCCGCGATACGTGTGGCTCGTGTTGTAACCGAAACGGTTGCATTGAACCATTCGAATGTTAGGTGGTATGTTTTTGGAGATGATGATACGGTTTTTTTTACGGAGAATTTGTTGAAGACGTTATCGAAATATGATCATGGACTATGGTATTATATTGGATCGAATTCGGAACATTTTTTGATGAATAAAGCTTTTTCATATGAAATGGCGTTTGGTGGTGCTGGAATTGCTATAAGTTCTCCGTTAGCTAAAGTTCTTGGCAAAGTGTTTGATGCGTGTATCGAAAGGTACCCTCACCTTTTTGGTAGTGATGCTAGGATTTATTCATGTTTGGCTGAGCTTGGTGTTGGGTTAACCCATGAACCCGGTTTTCATCAGGTACCTTTTTTTCTTTCGTAACTTTTTCTCTCGAAAGTTTGACTAAACATGTTGTTATAGTTGTTTATATTGAGTCTAATTTAACTAGTTAGAACATGTTACTTACACTATTTCTATGTCACCATATTAGAGTTGGGTATGATTAATTACTTCCTCTGTTCCATTTAGCATAATACATAAAAATGTGGTTCCCTTTAACTTGACTTAAATTGATATTTATGTCATCTAACTTTGAGTGTGCATAAGTAGAGTACTCTTAAATTTGTATATAATTGAACAAGTAGACATACACGTCCTATGTGACATCCTACATGACCTCCTATGTGTATTATGTCACACGTAGGACATGTTTGTCTACTTGTTTAACTTTATACAAGTTTAAGTGTCTACTTATGCACATTCAAAGTTGGAGGACACATATGTTAGCTAAAGGGCACGTTTACGTATTATGACGTTCCATAAAATGAGCACTTAATAGTTAGTTTCAGAAAGTGTTAAAATTTGCTATTTGGAAACAATTGAAGTACTGTAAGTTTTGTGTTTTATAATTGATGACATGTTTTTATAGTCACATAAATGTTACAATACGAATTTCAAAAGGTATTTTATTCTAATAGGTAAGTGACACAAACTTCTTTTTTTTCTGGAATTTGTAATACCAGTTGGATGTAAGAGGAAATATGTTTGGAGTATTGGCTGCACATACACTGAGACCTTTGGTATCTCTGCATCATTTGGAGATGAATGATCCTATATTTCCAAACATGACGAAAATGAAATCTCTGGAGCATTTATACGATGCTGCAAAGTACGATCCTCATCGTATTTTGCAGCAAACAGTATGCTACGATCGTTGGTTTACTTGGACAGTTTCTGTATCGTGGGGATACGCTGTTCAAGTTTTCAGCTATAACATCTTCTTGCCCGATGCTCTACGTATACAGGAGAGTTATTTTCCGTGGCAAATGAGTGATTTAGCTAGACATTATGACTTTGATACAAGGCCATATGAACCTGATCCTTGCAAAAGACAGCTTGTTTATTTTCTACATAATGTGTCTACTGGAATTAATGGACAAATCAAGACTATTTACAGGAAAAAAACCCCTGAGAATTGTACTATCACAATGGTGTCACCTAGAAGACTAGAAGAAATCAGAGTTGTTTCACAAAAGCTAGAAATCGACAGAAAACGGGTAATGTTCCTCTCTTTAACAACATTTCACTATAACAACCGTGTTTTCTGTAGAAATTAATCTTACATGTTATGTTATATGAGGACAAACGATACTGTTATAGAAAGGTTTGACTGTACTACTAAGTATCATTCTGTGTTTACTTTCTGAAACATTTGATCTAATCAATGACATATTATGTTATATGAGGACAAACGATACTGTTATAGAAAGATTTGACTACACTACTGAGTACCTTTCTGTGTTTACTTTATGAAACATTTGGTCTAATCAATGACATATTATGTTATATGAGGACAAACAATACTGTTATAGAAAGGTTTGACTGTACTGTTGAGTACCATTCTGTGTTTACTTTGTGAAACATTTGGTCTAATCAATGACATATTATGTTATATGAGGACAAACAATACTGTTATAGAAATGTTTGACTGTACTGTTGAGTACCATTCTATGTTTACTTTGTGAAACATTTGGTCTAATCAATGACATTATATATGCAGTTGCTATCACCAAGAAGACAATGCTGTGATGTATTACCATCTACATCAAGAAATGTGATGGATGTCGCGATAAGAGAATGCAAAGAAGACGAACTGATATTCATACACCCTTAGTTGTTGTGACATTCAACATGTCGATATTTGATGGCAAATTGGTGATGGGATATGAAGGATTTATAAGAACAGAGGATTTTCGGCGGTTATCCCCAATTAAGCCAATACTATTTTGCTTTCTCCAAGCATAACATCTACTCTCCTTTGCTTGTGAGGTAGATTTAGGAAAGCAGTTTAGGAAATTTAACTATGAAGTTAGTAGGATTAGAGTGTACTTAAGGAAAAGGGAATTATAATTATTTAGTATGTAACTACAAAGCTATGCACATCTGCATAAGCAATCAAATGTGAAGAAACTTGGGAGTTAATCAAAGAAAAAAAAACTCAAATTTGACTTTGAACTTTTTTTTTTTTAATAATGTGTAGTTCTGTTATTATTATATAAATGTGACATGCTTCTCTCTCTATCATGAAATACTAATATGTATGATTAATTAACTTGTTTGAGCTCTGACTCTTTACCAGTAATCATGCGGTAAGGGTCGAGAGGTTCATTCAAATTCTCTTAAGCGGAAAATTACACTGTTTATATATAGTAGAAGTTGAACTTTTTTTTTTTTTTTTTTTGTGTATTTACTTCTTCATATTTTGAACTCCATAATAAAAATTATAACTCTGACACGAAATATAATGTTAATATGACAAAATAAGAGTTTAGATAGGTATGGACCATAAAGCTACTAATTGTGGGGCTCAATATTTTGGTGAATTGGGTAGGGCAAGGATGAAATTACATTAAAGTTGGGGAGAGAGATTGAAATTAGTTAATGTAATTGAACATGAATAGTTTTGGATTATAACTATAATAACAAAATGATTATAGTTTAAGGTGTTAGGTTGAGGGCTATTAAGAAGTTAAAAAAATATAGCTTAGAGGTACTTTTTACTCTTTTAGACCGATAGACGGAGGAATGATATTTGTGAGCTATTTTTCATAAAGATATTTTTGACCTTTTTTCAATTTTTTGAAAATGTTTTTCTCTTATATTGTAAATTTGTAATCCACTGCTTTTTTAACATTGTTCGTTTGTTCTATTATTATTGTATATATTACAATTTTTTTTAAATGTTTTTCTCTTATATTGTAAATTTGTAATCCACTGTTTTTTTAACATTGTTGTAAAAAAAGATGGAGATGCGGGGTATCGATCCCCGTACCTCTCGCATGCTAAGCGAGCGCTCTACCATCTGAGCTACATCCCCTGTTTGTTTATACTTAACGTTTTCATAATAGTATAAAATTTATAGCTGGTTAAAGTAACACAAATATTAATAATACATAAATTAGTTATGAAAAATTTATATATTATTTTATGCAAGGTTTGGTTATTCATGTATTACTAGTATATGGATTCACTCATAACTTATATATATATATATACTGAATATCAAAATCAAACACCATATTAATTTAAAACTATTTTTATTTTTACTTCTTACTCCTTCCATTTCATTTTATTATTCCATTACAGTCTGACTTGACACTTTCTTTAAGAAATTATTTTTTCAGAATTTTTGTTACTTAATTACTCATATTAACTATATTTTGATATTCTAAATTAGACTAATGTTAGAAGAAAGTAATAAATTTCATTTTTGTCTAGGAAAAGACGAGTATTCCAGCGAAGAAAAATGATGAAAGAAATAAAAATTACATTTTGTTTATTCATAAGTTCGACACTTTGCAAATGACACTCGTTTAATATGCTAACGATATTTGACCAATGATAAGCCCCAAAACAATTATCATTAAAAATAAATGATTTAAATATTAGTCAGTTAATCGAATTATTTGATCAAATCAAATTCAAAGTTGAAGTCGAGTTGAGTGACAATGTTGACATGAAGGGAGACTCTCTTCTCAATTCTTTAAGAGTTAGAAGAAGTTTTTATATATTTAAATAAGCATAAAAGTTTCCTCTTCCTATCTAACGAAGGACAAAGAAACTTTGTTCAAAATTATTTTCCTCCAGTTCCCAATTCACTTCTTTAGCTAAACAAATACTCAAAAATTCTATACATGAACGAGGAATAACTTTATAATATATGCATGCATCTTTTTTATGTTATTCATAAATAAAAAAATAATTGCATCTAAATGACCATATTTCTCTTTAAACTTTTATAGTGATCGAACATATGTCGCATATGTTCGGACAATCAGTTAATTTGATTTCTTTTGAACCATTGACCTTTGATGTATACCTAGAAAATCATAAGTCGCATAATCAGCCATTTAATCATCTTTGATTTTCATTATCTTATTTATTTCATGAGTCATGAATACAACATAATTTTATAAGTGCATATAGAATTGACCTGATAAAATTCTCTTTGAAATGATCTACATTTCACATTTACATAGATGATTCTTATACATGTAAAATAAGTAGATTTATTATTTGATAATCCAATATCAAACATAAAAACCAATAAAAAGTAGTAACGATTTATTCTTGGTATTGAACTGTCTTCATAATGAAAATGGATCAACATTTTTATTTTTGACAATGTTGAACCATCTAACCATAATATTGTTTTCCTTGTTGAATTTAGATCCTTGAATTTTCAATAGTTTAGATAGAGTTACTTACCTCCATGGTGACTTGTCCTTGACCATGCCTCATTTCCTTCAGTAATTTCTCAATCGCTTTTCTAGTTATTCGGCCTTTTATAAGTAAATCCGACACATTATTCTTTGTTTACGCAGCCAATTATGAAAATTTCATTAGAAAGCAGTGGCGGAGGGAGGATTTTCATCAAGGGGGTTAAAAAAATAAATTAATCACATAAATAATAGAGCACGTACATATATCTAAAAACTTAAATAGATCATTACAATTGTACTCTGCGAGGTTTCATATCTTGAAATGTCTTAATAATAGCATCATTAGGAATACTATCAAATACATCTTTTTCTACAAAAGGCACCAAACAACCACTAAAAAAATCTTCACTCATTTGACTTCGCAAGTCATTCTTGATAAACTTCATTGCCGAGAAAGCTCTTTCAACGAATGCAGTGGCAACTGGTAGAAGTAGAGGAAGTTTCACTAAGCGGAACACCAAAGGATAATTTGAATGTTTTTTTGTTTGGACTAATCTTTTGGAAAGATCACAAAGTCCATTTAGATCAGAGAACCTTTCATCAACATCACGAACATCAACAATGTAACTTGCAAGTTGATTCTCAAGAGTATCCATATTAAATTCATCAAAATCATCTGGATATAATTCAGCCATCCTCATTATTTTTCGTTGTCAAAACTTGAAATCGAGTTAATTGGATTCAAACAAGCAATTCCATGGAGCAAATCAGTAGATACCTCATTAAAACGATCATTAAGCTTTTGAAGTTGTCAATCAATAATATTGCAAAACACTTCAACACGGTAATGATGTAAGACTGTATAGTGAGAAAGTCTTCGCCGTGATCTTAAAGAGCTAACATATGGCTCCTCAAAGTTAGGTATCAAAATTTCATGTTTGGTACAAAATATAGATACCTTAGCAATAAGAGAATTCCATTCATCATCCCTTAAAACTTGCAACCTTTTCTTTGCTACTTCAACAAGTAGCATGGCATTTGCAACATCTTGCTCCTTTCTTTGTAAGCATTTATTGAGCTCATTTGTGATTGCTAATACATCTCTCATCAAATGCAACATGAACGCAACCTCAAATGTTTGACAAGATTCAAGATGTCACATTGCCTTGGCTCTTTCATCCATACTTCGTGCATCAAGAGCAAGTGATTCAAGAACTTCAACAAAAGAGCCAAACATAAAAATAAAATTGTTAAATGATTTATAATGAGATCCCCAACGAGTATCACAAGCTCTTGAAAGATCAAGTTGTTGATTCAAGCCCTTACCGATTGTCAGTTCACCCATATCTAATGCATCTTGAATTGCTGCTTTTTGAGAATCTCGTAAATCATTCATACGCTTAAAAGAAGATCCCAATACATTAAAAATATTTGAGACCAATACTACAAGTTTTCCCACTTCAACACACTTTTTAGAGACCCCAACAAAAGTTAGTTGAAGTTGATGAGCAAATCAATGTATAGAATGAGCCGATCTACTTTCTTGCCTAATCAACATTTTAAGTCCATTGACCTCACCTTGCATATTGCTTGCCCCATCGTAACATCGTCCACGCACACGTGATGGACTCAAAGAATGTTGAGCAAGTAAATTAATAATTGTCTCTTTCAAGGATAATGCACTAGTATCTTGAATAATGTCAATAAGTCGCACCATCACAAATCCCATTCTATCAACATATCGTAATACAATAGCCATTTTCTCCTTGCGTGAAATATCAAAAGATTCATCAACTAGTAAGGCAAAGTAGTCACCATTTAGTTCCTCGAGAATAGCTTTAACTGTTTCTATCTTGCATGCAGTCACAATACCTTTTTGAATTATTGGAGAAGTCATTTGATCATTTTGAGGGCATGTTCAAGTACAGAATCATGAATTTTATCACATCTTTTTGCCTACCATGAGAGAATCTGAAGAAAATTACCCCTACTAAGAGATGATTTAGATTCATTATGACCTCGAAATGCGAGTCCTTGAGTTATGAGAAGTCTTACTACATCAACCGAAACACTTAAGCGGATATAATATCCATGTTTAATTTGATTAGATTGTCTCTCAAATGCAGATTGAATCGACTGTTGTTGCCGTAGTAAATCCTGACATTTCTTTTTTTATCGATTATGTGGGCTATTCTGCCGACCAATATGCTTGTCAAGACCACTCTTTTTATTCCAATTCTTAAATCCTGTAAATGAAAATACTTCACCTCCACCTTGATTAATATTATGATCTTTAAATAGATAGTAATACAAACAATAGGCTGCATCTTTACTAACACTGTACTCCAACCAATCATGATATACATCATCAAACCATTCATGATTAAAACGATGCATTGCTCCAGAAATATTTGTTTGAGGGTACTCATGCACCTCCAAGCGAGGTTGAGACCATTCACAAGATATGCCCTTCTAATAACATCACGATGATTTGGATGATAATTCAATATTGGAGTTCTTTCACCGGGATCAAACTTTAAAGTACTCAAATCAAATTCTTGAGAAGAATGTGATGGTACTTCAGAATGATTGACATTTTCTTCTTGGTTAGATTGACTATGACTATGAGAGGCTAAACTTGATTTCGATATTGGGGTAAAATACCTCTTCATTAAATATTAAGACTGGATTGTAAAGTAAAAGTTTAGTTAGAATTTAAGAGAAATAAACACACATTCAGAAGTCAGAACTATTAAAAAAAAAAGCATACACACAATAAGAACCAAAACCAAAAAGCTTAAGCAATGGTTATTTGATTATTACATTATATTTCTCTATCTCTCCAATTTTAGATTAAGAAAATATATTAAATAAGCCAAACAAAAAAATGAAACTTCAATGATATCAATAATTCAGCCAACTAAAAGAAAGCACATCAAGAAATAACGAAATAAGGTATATAGAAATCTAGGAAGAAAAAAGGGAACCAAAAACATACCAAAGTAGTTATTAATGGAGATGAAAGAAACGATTGCGGATATAGACTTCAAGATTTCAATAATGACCAATCCAACAGAAGCAGCAAGCAGCAGTGATAAGGAGCAGCCAACAACGACAAGCAACAACCAACAACCAGAGCAAGGAAGAAGAGCGATGAAAAAAATAAAACGTGAAAAAATCCTAAAAGAAGAAAAGGGTTTTTTAATATTTGACTTTGTAATTAGGGATTATCAGGGTTTTAATAAAGAAAAAAAAGGTTTTTTAATATTTGACTTTATAATTAGGGATTAAACTAATAAATCTTAAATTCCCGCCTAAAATATAAGCTGATAAAAAATTGCCTCTGTTTGGATTCGAACACGTGACCTCACGTGCAGGAGCGCGAATTCTTGAACCCCCAACGCCACTGAGCTAAGCCTTTGGTGTATGTTCAGGAGGTTCAATATTATATATATATACACATAAATAAAAAATTTAATCATATATATATAGTGTAATTTTTCGACGATGAGGGTTCGGATGAATCCCCTTGGTTCAACGTAAATCTGCCCCTGTTAGAAAGTAATTGTCTAATGATATTATATGTTCGTCGAGTGTGATGAAATTTTTCACGATACATAATACTCACTACCCTTCCTATGGTTGTTTGAATATCGTAATGTATACAAATATGTGTATGTTAAAGAATGACAAAAGTCCCACATCGGTGGTTAATGAGATGGGTGGACTCCTTATAAGGCTTGGGCAATCCTCCTCTTCTGCTTTCCTGAAGCAGAATCCTTTCCAGCATTAGACTTCCCAACCTCTTTAGGCTCAGGTATACCACTGTTTGCAAGAGTGAGGGGATGTCCTCATCATAATCATCTTCGTCTCTCTCTTCCTCCATTTCTCTTCTAAAACCCTAATTTCTCTCTAAAACCCTAAAAGCAACTATGGAGTTTTGGGGTGCTGAGGTGAAAAGTGGAGAGCCCTTAACTGTACAGCCTGGAGATGGGATGGTGTTGCATCTTTCACAGGCATCTCTAGGTGAGTTGAAAAAGGATAAATCAGAAAGTGTCTGCTTGTCAGTGAATATTGATGGCAAGAAACTTGTTCTTGGGACACTCAACTCAGAGAAGGTGCCTCAACAACAATTTGACCTGGTTTTTGATAGAGACTTTGAATTATCACACAACTTGAAAAGTGGCAGTGTCTACTTTTTTGGATACAAGGCAACTAACCCGTTTGCATCCTTATAAGGCTTGGGCAATCCTCCTCCCTTTGAGCTAGCTTTTGGGGTGTGAGTTAAGCCTAAGACCTAATTTAACATGGTATCAGAGCAGGGCCCGTCTCACCCTATGTTGGGGCCCCCAAAATTAAAATTTCCCACTCACCAAATGCTAAGCACTGGGGGTGAGGTGGGGTGTTAAAGAATGACAAAAGTCTCACATCAGTGGTTAATGAGATGGGTGGACTCCTTATAAGGCTTGGGCAATCCTCCTCCATTTGAGCTAGCTTTTAGGGTGTGAGTTACGCCTAAGACCTAATTTAACAGTGTCAAGGGTTTAGATCAAAATGAAATGTCTTCTAAAAATTTCAAGATCTAAATAAATTCTTCATTTGCTTTGTCTAACTTTATAAATTCAAATTTCATTAGCGAGCGAATGATACATATCTATTTGGATGACTTCCAAGATATTTCTCCTCCACCACCAATGATAAAATCTTATCCATTTTTGGATATAGTTTCAACATAATATTTTGAGCTTAATGAAGCGTGAGAAGTTTGATGATTTCAAAGACAAGAAGTTCCATACTTCTAATACTTATAATGGCTACTCATCCGGGGTAGGAGATACAAGTACCATGTTTATATTGAGAAATCTATAAGGGTATGTTTGGAAGGACACCCTGGTAATAAGATTTGGTGTAATTGGCTGTAATTACATTATTTGTCATGTTTGATTGGATAGATAATTACTTGGTCAACAGGTAATTGGTGTAATTGGCAGAGGGTAATTACACTCTACAATTCATAGGTAGAGGTTGTGAATTGCTGGTAATTAATTACATGGTGTAATTACTAGCTGATTACTTTTTAATTACTTTATTTTTATTTTTTGTTTTATTTTTTTTTACTTCTATTATTTTAAGTTCTTTTTTTATTATTATAAATATTTGTAAAAGTTTGTTTTTTATTTTTTATTATTATATTTCATTTTCTTCTTGTTCTCAACCTTACTTTACGTGATTCTATGCAATTTTTTTGTATTATCTATTTCTTTATGCCATGCTTATTTTCTCATTAGCATAATTTTATTAGTATTCTAATTTTTAAATTAAAATAGAATTTATTGTTAAGTAAGGTTATAGACTTACGTTTTCTTTTTTAAGAAAAAAATAAAAATAAATCATATTTATGCATGCTATGTTGAAATTTTCTATAAGAGTATTATGTTAATTTTATTTTTTTTGAATTTATAACTTATGTTATATTTTCAGTTTCATTTGTTTTAGTAATATTGAATTTACATTGCACGTCATTTTTTAATTAGACTTGTTAGATTATATTTTTGTCAAACATTTAATAATTTATGACATTTTATTTATATATTAATCTTTTTATCAAACATGCATTTCACGATGTTCGTAGAAGGTTCATACTTTTAGTTTTTATGATCAATTCAATTGAAATATATTAATTTGAAAAAAATATAAATCAATTATTTTTTCATAATATTAGTTAAAGAAAATATGTTTATTAATTAATATATTTTCAAAAAAGAATATATATCTTAAATATTTAATTTAATGTCATTTATAAAGTTTCTTATTTGTCTAGTATAAATTTTAAATAATTAATTTTTATTTTTAAAATTTAATATAATTTTTTGATTGGAATTGTGTATCCAAACAGTTTATGTGTAATTACACAGTGGCATCCAAACAAGACATGTGTAATTACAATGTAATTGCATTGTGGCAACCAAACAGGTCAGTGTAATTACTAGACAGTGTAATTACTAGGCTGGTAATTACTACCCTAGTAATTACACCAATTTCAATTACCAGGTGACTTTCCAAACAGACCCTTAATCACCTGGTAATTGAAATTGGTGTAATTACTAGGGTAGTAATTACCAGCCTAGTAATTACACTGTCTAGTAATTATACTGACCTGTTTGGTTGCCACAATGCAATTACACTGTAATTACACATGTCTTGTTTGGATGCCACTGTGTAATTACACATAAACTGTTTGGATACACAATTCCAATCAAAAAATTATATTAAATTTTAAAAATAAAAATTAATTATTTAAAATTTATACTAGACAAATAAGAAACTTTATAAATGACATTAAATTAAATATTTAAGATATATATTCTTTTTTGAAAATATATTAATTAATAAACATATTTTCTTTAACTAATATTATTAAAAAATAATTGATTTATATTTTTTTCAAATTAATATATTTCAATTGAATTGATCATAAAAACTAAAAGTATGAAGCTTCTACGAACATCGTGAAATGCATGTTTGATAAAAAGATTAATATATAAATAAAATGTCATAAATTATTAAATGTTTGACAAAAATATAATCTAACAAGTCTAATTAAAAAATGACGTGCAATGTAAATTCAATATTACTAAAACAAATGAAACTGAAAATATAACATAAGTAATAAATTCAAAACAAAAAATTTAACATAATACTCTTATAACAAACTTCAACATAGCAATAAATATGATTTATTTTTATTTCTTCATAATAAAGAAAACGTAAGTCTATAACATTACTTAACAATAAATTCTATTTTAATTTAAAAATTAGAATACTAATAAAATTATGCTAATGAAAAAATAAACATGGCATAAAGAAATAGATAATACGAGAAAATTACATAGAATCACGTAAAGTAAGGTTGAGAACAAGAATAAAATGAAATATAATAATATAAAATAAAAAATAGACTTTTACAATTTTTTAGAATAATAAAAATAAAAATAAAAAGAAATTAAAATAATAGAAGTAAAAAGAATAAAAACAAAAAAAATAAAAATAGAAATTAAAAAAAATGAAAAAGTAATCAGGTGGTAATTACACCATGTAATTACCAGCAATTCACAGCCTCTGCCTGTAAATTGTAGAGTGTAATTACCCCCTGCCAATTACACCAATTACCTGCTGACCAAGTAATTACATGTCCTTCCAAACAGGGCAAGACAATGTAATTACACCAATTACACCAAATCCAATTACCAGGGTGTCCTTCCAAACAGGCCCTAAGTGTTTGGTATTGAGGAAAACATTTTTCAAATTTTCTATGTTTAAAGGAAAATAAATTCCTTAAAAATAAGAAAAATGACTTTCTAATAGAAGTAAGGAAAACAAATTATATAAGTGGCATTTCAAGTTTATTGTTTCCTCCCATCCACTCAATCCCCCCAACTCCCATCCCTTGATCGTTCCACCCCCGAACCCTCACTCCCCATCCCATCCTGCATCCATAGAATAATATTTTCATGCTTACTTACCAAACATTAGAAAATAAGTAAGAAATCCACTTGCTTTTCAAGAAAACATTTTTCTACCCTAAATATATTTGAAAAATATATTTTGAGAATCTTTAAGAATTAAGTGTCAAAAACACAATAAACTTTCATTTTTTTTTTTGAGTTTTCTAAACTTTTGAGAGCGTGAAAATACACTTAAACTATCACTCATTAGTTTGATAAATACACTTTAATACGGACTGGACCAAATGTGTGTATACACACACTCAGGCGTGTCTGACCCAAAATTTCCATAAACATGGCTTTTTTTTGTTGACACATGTTTTTCTTAATTAAACTATTTTCTTTTAATTTCATACCTAAATTATTGAAAATTCGGAAAACACACCTCAACTATCAACAAAGTTTAGTTTCTCAAATACTTTGTTTTAGTATTTAACAGAGTTTAAAACCAGGATATATTTGTCATAAATAAGCCTATAACAAGGTTTAATGGAAAAGAAGCACACAAATAGTATGATACAATTAAAAAGGGTCGAAATTAATACTTTTGTGTTGTCTCTCTCAACGTAGTTCTCTGCACGTTTCATTTTTCTCCGAAAAAACATGAAAACATTTGAATGAACAAAAAATTTCATGCCAAAATCTGACCCAACAAAAAAATAATCCAAAATTTTCATCACAGAAAAACTCCCCTTCTTGAAACCTTTGCAAATTTCTTCACTTTTCCCTGTAATTTTTTTGCAAAGGGCACCAAAGGGTGGTGGTTTTTTTTTTATACAAACATATAATATCCAATTTTTATTTGTAAAGATTGAATCTTTATGTAGGTAGGTCAAATTATATTCAAGAAAAAACCAGAGGGCTTTCTGGGTTTTTTTTTTTTTCATATTCTTGAAAAAAGCACATATATCAGATGAAATGAAAAAGGACAAATTATGGTATTGGAAGATTGATTTTACAATCAATGGGTGTGGGAAGGGTCAGCTCTGTATTTACTTTTATTGCTTTTGTTTGTGTTTTGGCAGCTAATAGTTCAAAAGGGAATCGAAAGCTTCCTCAAAACTGTATAGACAATGGAGGTGTTCAACATATAGATGAACATACGGTATGTATCGTTTTGATGAATACAATGTTTGGATATATATTGTTTTTCCTGTCGTTATATAATGCACAACAGCCAAATGAATATGTGTTGATGGATTAATGATGTGAGTTGCTTAATGGTAATTGTGTCTCTGAACCTTAATAACTCTGTTTTTCCATTTGAGAACAATGTCCTAGGTAGTGGTAGAGCTAGGTATTGAATCCCCTTCATTGAAAGATTATACGGTGCAAGTAAGGCAAAAAATGAAAATTTGGTTATATATAAGTTGTTGAATTTCCTTGCGAGAGAGTAATTCTAGTGAAGTGGCGAAAGGGGTTAAAAAACTGCTACTTTTTGAGCCCCCTTGTATCGATTCTTGATTCTGCTACTGGTCCTAGGAATGTAAGAGAATTGCACCGGAGCTTTTATCTGCTGATACAACAATTATTGTTGAGTACTAAAACTTGGTACTATTCCCTGGCTAATGAGAAAGTTGTGCATTTTTGTTTGCACTTTTAACCGTTCAACTATGGATGTATAGGAGTAATCCTTTAACATGGTGAATAACCAAATTCAAATTGAAATGAAATCTTTAGGAGGAATCAAATGAAAGTACAGTCGTTGCTAGGAGACATATGCCATGGTTTTGAAAGTTTTCTCTTTGTGCGAAAGCCTAGACATGTAACTGCATAAGTTGGTTTTATCTTTTTCTGTAGTGTGGCCCAAAAAAGCAAGAGATAGAGTTGTATTTCTGGCCATATGTAATGAAGTATTCTGTTTGCAGGCTGAGCAAATATGGGTTCATTGCATAGAACCATTACACAAGAATACGGAAACTGCAAGCTTTCTGGATTTGTCTCTTTATCAGGCAGCAACAGGAACTTATATTTACTTAAAATCAGATATACCTTTGTTGAGAAAAAGAATCTTACAAAAGGCTATTAGTGATCTGCCTCCTGAAGTAAAGGAGATCCTTCTGGAGTGCTTAAAAAGGAAAAGTCTTCCTCTTCATGGTGAGGGTAGTGAGGCGGCATCCATTGCTTGGTTTATCAAGTACCAAAAGCTTTTCTCGGAATGGTCGTCCAGTGTTCCCAGAAGGCACCTAAGAGAAAGAAAGCTTGAAGATAAGTCAACAGATGATGTTGCAGCTCCAAACCTTGCACCTTCTCCAGGCCATGGAGCGGTATCACCAACTCATGCTCCGGTGCCCTCTTCTGAAGCGCCCACGGAACCTCCTCCAGAGGCTCCAACACCTCAGACTCGTGTCATTCCTCCTGCAAAGGCACCAACACCTCCGACCCATGGCTCCCCTCCTGCAAAGGCTCCAACAACCCAGACTCGTGTCAAAGCCCCTGCAAAGGCTCCAACACCTCCTACTCATGTCAACTCTTCTAAACCTTTGCCTGTCATTCTTCCTCCTGCTAAACCAAAAAATAATGGAACTAATGCTTCAGAAAATAATAATCAGAACAGAACTTATATTATTGCTGCTGTTTCTGGAGGTGTCGCAGTAGGAATTGCCCTTTTAGCTCTGTTATTAATGCTGTGTCTTATAAAAAGTAAAAGGAAAGAAACAGGTCCACAGCATGGGAAAAGAGATGAGAAACCTCTTCTTAACCTTTGTTCAGGTAATCTATCTGCAGGTAATTTTTCATGAAGGTCAAATTTTTCGAATTGCATGTCATTTTCGTAATGCCGAATAATTTCTATAATTAATGTTGTCAGATTCTTCTCAGAAGTCTTCAAGCATAGGAAGCTCAATCAAGAAAGATTTTAAGAGTTCTTCAACTGCAAATAATCTTTCGGTGCCAGCTAATTCTCATAATTCTTCAGAGGCAGAAGCTAAAACAGATGCACCTGTAAATGCATTACCACTTCCTCCAGGAAAATCTGCACCTCCACCCCCTGAAGCACCACCTCCTCCTCCTCCTAAACCACCGGCTCCAATGCCGCCTCCACCTCCAAAAGCTGCTCGGCCTCCTCCTAATCCACCAAAGCTTGGTAATCCGCCAAAGCCTTTACCCCTTGGAGCACATCGGAGACGTAATTCTTCTGCTGGTGAGGGAACTGAACCATCTGATGACCCTGATGGTCCAAAGGCAAAATTAAAGCCATTTTTCTGGGACAAGGTTCTTGCTAATCCTGATCACTCCATGGTTTGGCACGACATCAAAGCTGGCTCATTCCAGTAAGCTTTGCATCAATCTTCCTAAATTGCACTTTGCTCTGCAAGATGTCTAACCTCCTCACATTTTATAATGATGTTACTACAGATTTAATGAGGAGATGATGGAATCATTATTTGGGTATAATGCAGCAAATGCAGGAAAAACTGATGGCGCGAAAGCTACATCGGCTTTTGAAGCTACCCCACAGTATATTCAGATAATTGATGCTAAGAAATCACAAAATCTAGCAATTGTTCTTAAAGCCTTAAATGTGACGACAGAAGAAGTTTGTGATGCTCTCAAGGAGGGTAAATCTCTCTCTCTCTCTCTCTCTCTCTCTCTGTTTTCCCTTTGAGATCCATGAGAGTGTGAATCTTGCTTTATTAAATTAATTGCTATTGGAAAGTAAGAATAGTAAATCTATCACCACGGAGAAGAGTATGTCTAATCCGCAGAGGGCTGTTACTTAAGTGTTAACTCCATTCCATAGATTTTGCAGTCGTTCAGCTTTGGCATAAAAGTTATTGACTGCCTTAAAAATGGAAGAAGAGAAACAACATGGTCTGCACATAGATCTTCTTGTCTATTCTGTTATTTACGTAAGTAATAAAGAAGTTTCATTCTACTAATTTGCTTCATGCATGGTGTTGTGAATTGACTACAAGCACGTTGCGAGTAATCAAACAGAATTTTGAAGAATAATAATCCCAGGGTGAATTTTCAGAAAGATTTTCTGTGAATGTTGGCATGTGCTAATTAAACACTCCTAGAAATTAGATGAAGTTGAAAACAAGGTCCCATTTCTAAGTGAAAAATAGAACTTGCTGGTGATTTTCTCGAACAAACCTGGTAATTTTTTCAACTGCCCCTACTCCTTCCTCCCAAAAGAATGAAATTGGAAAAAAGTAAAGAATAGTCTATCAGTTATTTAAGTATAACTCTGGTGGTAATAAAAAACACTAGGCGATGTCTTCTCATATCTCCAAGCCTTGGTAGGTAGAGTTACCTGCTATCTGTGTTGGTGATAGGTAGCAGGTACCCCGTGGAATTTAGTAGAGGTGAGCGCAAGCTGGCCCGGACATCACAGTTATCAAAAATAAATCATTGCTCAGTCTGATACCTTTCACCAGAGAGTGAAAATTAACAACATATCCCACCAAACATTGATGATGGTTATAAGTGAAGTGAGAAACTATAGTATTCTTCTTGTAGAGTACTAACCAATTTTCCAAGGAAGAAACTTAAGTTTCATGATATGAGAATATTTATTCATGTCCCTTACTTCACATAGGCAGACTTGTGTTGCTATATCGTATTATCTTGTGGAAAAAGATTAATGACTGATAAGGGATACTCCAACTTACTTCTTATTAATGTTTGTAAATTTTTATAGTTTTTCTTTTTATTTTATCAAGCATGTTTCAGCCACTTACTTGCAAAAGCCTGCTTATCTTATCAGGTAATAAACTGTCTCCTGAACTTATTCAAACTATATCAAAGTTGGCACCAACAACAGATGAAGAACTCAAACTTCGATTATATTGCGGGGAAATTTCTCAGCTTGGTCCTGCTGAAAGGTTTCTCAAATCCCTGGTTGAAATTCCCTTTGCCTTCAAACGGATGGATGCATTGTTGCTCATGAGTTCTCTTCAGGAAGAAGTTACTTCCATTAAAGAGTCCTTTGAAACATTAGAGGTAAATCGTGGAATTCTAAGTCTCTCATACCTAAGGTGTAGCAGCTTAAAATGAAAATTTTCTGTTATGCTGCTGCAACCATCTCGGTCCAACTATACCATCCACCATTGCATAAATTCTGGGAAGAGTAAAGAAAAAAAATAATCAAATAAGCATCATTTGTGGGCTACATATCATGAGACGGATCTCGTATATTCATCAGTAAAAGTTTGTTTCTGCATTAAACTAGATCATCGTTAAGGGAGAAGGAAAAAAGGAACTGAGTTTTTCTTAGATAAATAGTGTTGAAATATATATATATATATATAGGAGCTCAGGGTTTTTTTGATTGAAAGGTGTCATTTCTTTGTGTAGTCATGATGAACTGAAATCAATTCCAGTTAGTTGGACTTACCAGAGTTTTTCCTCTTATATTTGATTTTATCTCATATATCGGAAACAACCTCTCTACCCCACAAAGGTAGAGTAGGGGTAAGGTCAGCGTACATCCTATCCTCTCAAATCCCACTTGTGGGGATTACACTGGGTATGTTGTTTTTTTGACTGTCATAATCTTTAATAACGGAGAAAGTTTTTCCTATTGAAAGGGGGTTATTTTTAATTACTTGTGAAATTAAGTGGCTTAAAATAACACAATTGTACTACCAATTCAAACCCGCAATCTGTTATACTGTGACAAAGATCATTTCAAACTCTACGACCTACTACCTAAATGAGGATGGTACTGGCTCTTCTTTACATTAAAGGAAAGTCATGCCAATCAAAGTTTAGCTATCTATACATAGGAAATTTTGCTAATCTTACTCCTGGTCATGGTTAAATAAAAGAGCTTTCAGTACATTGTTTTCTAGTTGCTGTTTTTTATCACATGGTAGATGGTTATTCATTATCAAAACTTGCAGGTGGCATGCCAAGAGCTGAAAAACAGTAGACTCTTCCTGAAACTTCTAGAAGCAGTTCTTAAAACTGGGAACCGCATGAACGATGGCACCTACCGTGGTGGTGCACAGGCATTCAAGCTTGATACGCTGTTGAAACTCTCAGATGTTAAAGGAACTGATGGAAAGACCACACTTCTGAACTTTGTTGTTCAGGAAATTATCCGATCAGAAGGATTAAGAGCAGCACGCAAGTTAAGGGAGAGCGAAAGCTTGTCAAGTCTAACACCAGAAGATCTTGCAGAGGATGCTTCTCGTGACTCGGTCGATTACCATCGTAACCTTGGTCTCCAGGTGGTTTCTGGTCTAAGCAATGAGCTTGAGAATGTAAGAAAAGCAGCACTTATAGATGGCGAGAATTTAAATGCCTCTGTCTCCAAACTTGGCAAGTCACTAGTGAAAACCAAAGGGTTCCTAGACACTGACATGAAAAGTTTGAACGAGAACAGTAAGTTCCGCGATACACTCACAAATTTTATGCAAAATGCAGACGATGAGATCAAGTGGATACTAGAAGAAGAGAAAAGGATAATGGCTTTGGTCAAGAGTACAGGAGACTACTTCCATGGAACTGCAGGGAAGGACGAAGGCTTGCGTCTCTTCATCACTGTTCGCGATTTCTTAGTTATGTTGGACAAATCATGTACATTGTTGAGAAAATCTACCAAGATGCCGGCAAATACCTCTAGAAAAGGAGCATTAACGGTATCACCTTCTCAGGAAGCCCATCCAGATTCTTTGCCAGATGTTCATCAACGACTATTTCCTGCAATCCAGGAGCGACGGATGGATGATGATTTTAGTTCATCAGATGATGAGAGCTCATCCAAATAGCTATTTTTTGCAATGCTCTTCAAAAAATATCTATGACTTACTGTTTTGTAGTCACCATTTTTTCATAAAGATCCAATTTAAATACCATTATTTTTGGCTTTGTGAGATGGCAAAAGTTACTTAAGTCTTTTGTATATATGGTCAACCCCAAATACTAAAGTCTCTTCTGTATTATTATGATTTTTTATACAAGTTGACAGACTTGAAGAACATGTATCAGTTTTGTACAGCTTGTGGTTTTTAGCTTTTGTTCCAATTCCAACTTCTTTTTCCTGGTACCACCAACAGATGGGTGCTGCTCCTCCCTTAATCAGAGGCCTCGGGTTTGAGCTTTGGGTATGAAATTTTTTTTGGTATGAAGCACTTTTCCCCAAATGGGGCCCTATGAGGTGCCGAGCACCCGATGCGGGTATTGGACACTGGATGGAAAACTTAAAAAAAAAACTTGTTTTTCCTTGCTGATATAGAAAATATTGAATTTCTAGAACATGAGTGCACCACTAAGAAAAATGTATTAAGCGGGAATTGATTCCTCTTCTAAATAAATAACTCAACATTAAACCAAGTGTCATTTAGCCTTCTTTGTAGCATGAGTACAAACAGATAATATAACATCAATTTAAAAAATATATGCATAAAATATCTAGTTTTACGAAACAATCACAGTCCAAAAAAAGGGATGGGGGTGGGGGCGGTCTCATCTATGAAATAGATAAATCAACTTCCAATTATCACATTTGGAAGTTGTTCCCACTTACAATTAGTTGTTCAACATAAATATGCAAATGTCATTGGTCTAAAACATCTCAAAAACTTTCATCAGACCAAAATCAGTAATCTTCATAATCAATTTATACAACTGTGATTTGTCTTTCTTTTTTTTTTTTTTGTAAGTTTAAGCTAGATTTTGACTAGCTGCAACATAATATGCAACAGAAAATAGAGCATGAACAAAACAAAGAATTCCACCAATGGATAGGTAATTATGATGTAAATAACCACATGATGTTCTTGACTTGTGGTTTCCCTTTGTCCCAATCACCAGTGTACTCAATCCTGCTGCAAATATGATCCTGAAAAATCACAAAAACATATAATAAGCACATAATTATTATTTTTTACTTCAAATTTTTGTAGACTTGAAAATTACACAACACTTGTCAACTCATATAACTTATGTTGCTCGGATTCTTCAATAATGTTGTTTAACCCGTGTTAGATCCTTCAAAAGATGTACCGCTTTTGAAGAATTCGACATGCACCTGGCAACATCTTTCAAAAAATGTACTGCTTTTGAAGGATCCGACATGCACCTGGCGATATCTTTAAAGAGTCTGAGCAACATAGCATATAACACTGGAGATATGATATTGTAGTCCTTTATAAATAGTTTTATGTCTTCTTTACAAGAGATTCTTATTTTTACACGTGAGAGATCTGAAAATGTCATTTTCTTCTATTCAATATGTAAGTGATCATAAGCAATCATTTCTCATAAAATTCACCCTCTTTTTGTTGGAAGAGGGAAAAACAAAGGAAAGGATGAATTTAGGATTTTAAGTAAATGGGAGTCCAATATAATTGCACCAACTATAATGTACTATGTACTGTTTTTACAAAAAATCACCTAAGAGCCGAAGGTATTGTGTGCAATCCACTATCTTCGAATGGATTCACCATTGGCAAGAGTGCCTAAGCCTAACATTATTCCCATTTGGCCATAAATAGTAATGTAGTTTGTTTGTTTTTTTTTTTTTTGCAAATATGTTCAATATTTATTAATATGAATTTAATTATCAATATTTAAGATACCAATAAAATGTTTTTGTAAGAGTATTTTAACTTTGCACTCAATAAGTTGATTTTGAGAGTCAAATAAGTTTTTTTAATTGCTATTTTCTTATGTAGTTTTTAATGATTTAAAATAATAATAATAAAGATGTCATATCCAAACTCACAATCAAAATTAAAGAATTTGACTCTCGAAATACGCTCTAGAGAAACCTAGGACATACATGACATAACAATAACCCCTTGATTGGGGATTAAGCCCTCCCTATCTTTTGAGTTACAAACAATTCATAAAACAGATCAATCAACGATATCATATAAATTAAAACACGAGTATAGTAGTATAACATACCATGTGAAAACAAGACAAGCAATTGATAATTGCTTGATTGGTGTGGCTTTACGAATATCATCATTACTACAAACACTACAGCCTCCAAGAAGGTTGACTAGAACATGAGCTACCCCAAGTAAAGTTGCAGCAGCTAAGCCAAAAACAAATGCCTCATGACTTGGCTTGTTACACTCAAACAACCATAATGTCACATGTTTTGCCTGTTCCAATTACCAATAAAATATACCATATTAAAAAAGTTTAGTAATTTATAGAGAGAGATAGTGGATAATGCACTTTAATCGGTCTTGAACTTGAATTGAATAGGTCGAAGTCTTTTTATTTATTTTTCTAGTCTTTCAGGCGATCGAGTGATAGAGCACCCTTCAACAGCAAGAATACACAAATTTCATGACAAATTCATTATGTTTTATTCAAACAATATTAATTGAAAATTTCTTTAAAGTTACTAAAATATTCAAGATAGTAAATGAAAATGATTCAATTAAAACTAATATAGTTTTTACATGCTTTCCAATTGATCTCTTAAAAATAAAATTTTAAGTCATTATCTATTAAATTAATACAACTTAATGAGAAAATGAATTTATTTTTCTAAAATTCATTTTTAGTATCAAACTTAATTAAAAAAAATATATATTAAAAAATTTAGACAGGTTAAGCTTAACCCACCCCACACCATCCAATCGTCAACTCTACAATTACACAAAATGGGATGAAGAAGTAGTAAATTTAACAAAATCGTTGGGATTTTTGTGGGGTCCTTCGTAGGAATTATGTCCCTATTATAGAGTGATTTTTAATTCCTACTCTTTAATTTATCATTTTTTTTTAAAAAAATTATCCTTTAAAACTTTAAGGGGATGACACACTTTCAAAAAAAACACAAGGTATATAGTAGAAGGTTCGGCCCACAGAATACAACGATCATTATAACGAATAGAAATATTGTAATATGCTCTTTCTTGTAACTTCTCATAAAACATGTTTGAAAATATTTCTAAGATCATAAAATAAAAACAAAATTGCAAGACATAAATTATGTCTTATCAAACATAAATTAGTTCCTACGAAACTTATGCCAATAGAGACGACATAAGTTCAATATGAAAACCCACTTATTCCTATAGAATTTTTGTCAGACAAGATAATTTTTTTCTAAATTTATACTTTGTAAATTAGATACTATACAATTTATATAGAATAAGGTAAGATTTTATCTTATAAAATTATGTCATAACTAACAATACTTTGACATGTAATTTTTTATTAAAAGTGAGAAACAACAGCGAAAATGAAATATCATCAATTTAAAGGGCAAAAATCAAAGTGCAAAAACATGATTTTTGTGCAACAGATCATCCCAAAGTGGCCATTTAAAAAAGAACTCTAATTTTTTTTTTCTTCATAAAAGAGAATATATTATAATTAGTATATTAATATACACTTACTATATATATTTGATATACACTTATACTATGTCTTGATGGGCCCTACATATTTTTAGGTTACTAAAATTTTGCTACGCTAATATATTCCATCATATCTACTCTCTCGTTTCAAATTTGTGTGTACTCTTTTTTTTATAGTCCATTTAAAAAAGAATTATTAGTATTTTTTTTGGTAACTTTTTAATTCCAACTTCTTACATGACATGTTTAGAATTTAAAAGCGGAAATAGAGATTTTAATTCCTGTATTATTGCATAATCCCAATTTTAGTCCCTTTGATATTTGATTATGTACAGTTAACCTTTAATTATTTGAAGTGCACAGTTTTAGTTCTTGAAATTAACAAAAGTTAACTATCTAACAAAATGATTATTTTTAAAAAAATAAAATAAAAAAATTTGAAGGATTGTTGATTCTAAATGCTAAAAAATTTATGTATTTAACATATCTTTAATTTAAGACCATAACATTCAATTTTTTCCTTAAACTTCATGTCAAATTAAAGTAGGAAAAATAAATAAAACAGTTGGAAGCAAGTTTTGCAACAAAGAAGACCATAATCTTTAAAATCTTGACCAAAAAGAGAAATCTTCAAAATCTTGACCAAACACCACTAGAAGTTGTATGAAACTAGACTCGAAATGGAACATAATTTTGACCCAAAATAATAATAATAAAATATTATTTCTGTTTTAATTTATCTGTTTAGTTTTTTTACTTTATGAGTAGTTTAAGAATATGAAGAAGATTTTGAATCTCATGATCTTATATCGAAGATATATATGTAGAATGTATCACAATACCCCTTAATTTTGTGATTCTTAAACATGTCAGACTAAAAAGAAATATACACAAACAAATTAAAATGGAGAAAGACTGATATATAGGGAATTCAATCAATAAATTTAATTTGCGTGCTTTGTTTGATCTATAATTAAGAGATGTACCTGGTTTTGAGCTGCTTCTGCTTTATATCCAAGAATTCCAGCCACAATATCCAAAGCCACAATTAGCAAACCAGCAAATATTTTAACCAATTTGCCCATATTTTCATGAGCAAACAAAGAATTATTGACACTTATATTAAATACCTCTCCCTCTCCCAATATATATATAAAAGAAGTATATCCTTGTTTACATGAAAAGCACAAGTAGTATGCTTAAATGAGATGGCATTTGAATATATAATTTTCTTCGTTTCAATCTGTTTATCTTGTTTTGACTTAACATAAAGTAAGAAAATAAATAAATTTTTGAATCTTATAATTTTAAATTAAAAATACGCACATTTTTTACAGTCTTAAAAAGAGATTTTTTTTTTTGAAAATAACTAAAAGAGAAAGTAAGATATAAAGGCTGAGTATATATGCATTTGCAACTTTAAAGGAATTAGAGATAGAGATGGATGATCTAAAGAGATAGGCTTTTTAAAATTATTTTTCAGTACTAAAGTTTGCTTTATTTTGGTTTTTCTTTTTGCCCTACTTTTTATCTTCTTTTTTTTCTTAATGGAACCTCCTTAATAGGGAAGTAATAGGAGATAAAACCAGTCAAGGGAATATAGCTTAGGCAGGCATCTATAATTGAGGGAAAAAAGTTTAGTCCCAATTACATATATTCTTTTCGTCCCAATTAATTTATATGGTATCTTTCAAATATCTGATGTTAAACGAATTTTTACTTGATCATTTTTTTATATATATTTTATGAATATTTTGAATTGTTAATTATTGTATTTCTTACAAGGTAAAATTGCATACACATCAATTTCTTCAGATCTTATTTGTGAAATTATATATTATGTATATTGTTGTTGTATAGTACTACTTCTTACCTAATTTTCGAATATGTAAACTTTAGTTTTAAAAAATTAAAGATCTAATTACCAAATTTATGGTCAAAATAAAAAAGTTCATTATTTTATGTGATACTCCCTCCATTTTTTTAGCTCTCCTATTGTATTTTTCGAGAGTCAATTTGACTAATTTTCAAAGTTAAATTAGATTACATTAATTTAATATTTTGAAATAAATTTTTGGATATTCAAAAACTATTTAAAAAGTACTATAAATTGGAAAAAAAATCATATCAATATAATAAAAAATTATATTTTAAAATATTAGTCAAAGCTCATGTTATTTTGACTCTGAAAAAGGAAACTGTGACGAGTAAAAAAGTATATCTTTTTTTCCTTTTTAAGTCTTTTTTTTTAAAAAGAAGACACATATTTGCTGATTTGCATTTTAAAAATTAAGCCTCCATCGCCATTACTACTTTGAAATTTGTAGTGTTTTTATTTTAATCCGACACATCGATTGGTGTTTGCAAACAATTAATAAGATCAAAGGACGTTCTCATATACTCCCGTCTCTTCCCTATTATACTTGTTTATTTTTTATCTGACATATTTTTTAAGAAAATAATAATTGACATAGTGAATTTATTGTTTTATTCTTCTAATTGATAAAATTTCAAAATCAATTTACTCATTAAAGAGATTCTACCTTTTTCAAAAACATTAACTCGCTAAATAAATTAAGGGTATAATAGGTAAAAAAATATTATTTTTTCTTGATTTGTCAAAAATAACGAGTAAAAAGGGACAAGTAAAAAGTCAAATTTGGACAAGTAAAAAGGGGACAGAGGGAGTATATATTTTGTTTTATATATTGCTGATCAAATTTTTGGGAGGTTGAACGTGTTTATTTTTCAATAAATACTTACTTAGTTATTTTAAACTGAGGTGTTTGACCAAGTTTTTAAGAAAAAATAATTAGTTTAAAAAGTAACATAAACCATTTTTCTAAAGCTATAAAAGTAATTTTTCCTCCAAAATACTTTTCTAAAAGGAAAATTAAAATATAAACACTTTTGATAAGAAAAAAAACGCACAATATTTTTACAGCAAATTATCCGCTATCAAGATTTCATGCACCTTTTTTGGGATAAAAATCTCAAAATATTTTTATCTTTTTTTTTTTTTTTTGGATAAAAATCTTTCTTTCAAATATATATAGTATGCTTGGTCATGCTTGTTAATTGTTTGCCTTTCTCAAGGAATTTCATGATCCACTTCATTATTGCCTTTCTTTAAAGAATGTGCTCCAACATTATAACAAGATGACAATCTTAAGCTTTTTATATTTATTTTTATAATTTATAATATAGTTAAAGTAAAATTCACCACTAGGTTGTGTAAGGGGGTTTGGTATATATATTTTTTTCAGTAGGGGGTTTGGTATATTGACCCTTCCATATTTTGTATATTTTTTTAAATATTCGAAAAGGAAGTGAATATGTAACCTTGCCTCATCAAATTCTAATTGGGATGAACAATTATTTTCATCACTATGCATATTCGGCCTATGAAACTCACAAAAGGCAAAATATGTCACTCCATTTACATATGACCCTAGACCCTAGTGCAAATTATAACAACTAGAAGCTAAGGAGGACTTGTCCTTGCATATTTGTTTCAATTATGTATTTGTTTTAAAAATCCATGGAATATATATATATTTATATATTATTATTATTAATTTAGAATATAAAAAGATTAAAATTCAGAATTCATTAACTTTAAATTTTGACTCTATTTCTGTAACTACAAGCCTGCCACACCAACCCTTAGGGACTCTAGCGACACTTTTAGTCATAGTGGCTATTGCCCATTCCTTATAGCCGTAGCTCTACTACCAAATTAGCAATAAAGTATGCCTTTAGTTCCTTTTGGCTTATTTGGGTGGTGATGCCCTCGTCTAGTCTATTATCCTCTTTTCACTGCCCGATTTTCAATAGAAAGGTAGGAGAAAGTTTTGAATATTAGCTTCGATCCGCGTTGAATGTTAGGCCACTCGTCGAAGATAAAAGTACGTCAAACTCAAACCAACTGGAATTTGAATTGCTGACTAATCTAATATCCTATCAAAGAAGTGACAACAATAACTACGTGAGTCCTAAATAATTGATTGAAATTAATTATATGAATTCTCATTTTGCATTAAACTTATATGCTCATTTCGATTACATGTTCAGAGGTGGATGTATTGTTGGGTTTTAAGGGTGTGAACAAAAAATAAAGGGTTGTGACCTTTATAAAAGGTTGTGTCTTTTCTAAAGGGTTGTGACCATTTGTAAGGTTGTGATTTTTCCAAAGTGTTGTGACCTTTTTGAAAGGTTGTCTTTTTTCCAAAGAGTTGTGACCTTTACCCTTGGTTGACTATAAATAGAAAGGCTTTCTCTCATTTTTTTGCACTGAATTCTTCCCTTCTTTGCATACATTTCTTACAAAACAAAATCGATCAATCGTGTCTGTATGTGTGATTTGTTGTTGTCATTTTGAGTTCGTTGAAATTATCAAAGTTTGAGGTACCGCTATTTCTTTAATGGTTAATCCGTTTTATCTTGGGTGGAATTAATCTGCAACCTCAGGTACTTGAGGGGATTAAATTTTTTAAGGACAAACAGTGGGTTCTGTAGACTCGGATAATTCCTTGTTTTTTTCTTTTCATCTTTTATTATGTCTAGTTTGCTAATCTGAATACAAGAGATAACAAGCTTAAGAAATTTAAAATTGTTGGTATTTTCTGTGGTAAGGAAATCACTTTTATTTTCTGTGTTCTTTTTGTTGGGAAAAAAAATAAAGAAGAAAAAGAGAATTATTTTATGATATGATAAAAGAGATTTGGGGTGAATTAGTACTACTTTAATATGTTCTGGTATATTTTCCGTAGTAAGTTTTCCTTGGATGGACGTAAGATTAATTTTATTTTCTTCCCAAGTGCTTTTAATCATTGCACCCCTTCTGTTTTCCTTTCAATGAGAAAAATTATTTTGTGCGTAAAGGCTAAGATGTGCACTTTAATTATTTTTCTTATATTCTTGGTTTTATATAAATACGAGAAGAAGTAAATGAACAGATGTTGTCTCCTAACAATATTTGAACATGAGTGTTTCTCGGTGAAATTCAATGTCTTCCTGAGGAAAATTGGAATATGATGGAAATTGGGAAAAAAAGTAAAAATTAGCAAGAAAAGTGACTTGCATGGAATCATTGTTGACAGATAGAATATGATTCAATGAGAGTAAAAATCAGGTTCTATCTTTATTTACCTTGATTATTTTTTTTTCTATCCTTTATAAGTTATGAGATTTATTTCATAAATGTTAGGATAGATGGTCATTATGTGATGATCTCAGAATATATCTTTATTATTTTTAATATGTATTTTGTTTAGAGGGGGGGAATTTTTTTGTAGTTTTCTACTTCATGTGAAATTTGATTGTGTCTGACTTTTGGAGACTAAAATCTTTTGATTTTTTACTCATTTGGTTTGAAGAATATAAGAACTTCACGAACAAATTAGATTATGCATTGGTTTGAAGAATATAGAAACTTCAGCAATTTGTTAAATACTCTGTTTGAATGAATATTCCGACTTGAAGAGTACAAAATCTTCATCAAGAATATTAAGGCTAAATGATTTGAGAAGGATAAAAATCTTCATCGTTAGGTAGAAACAATATTGTATGTGAGATTTCTGGAGATTAAATCTTTTTGGTTTACTACTCTGTTTGAATTTGAAACTGATTTAAGAATATAAAAACTTCATCAAAATTCAAGGTTCATTCAGTTAACAATTAGAAGAATATAAAAACTTCGTCGTTAAACTAGAAACAAGTTGTATAAAGATTGAATCTTTATTGTTAGTATTCTAAATACTAAGTGGTATGTCTCATTGTGACATAAAGGAAAAAAAAATTCAGTGACATAAAATTAGTGATTTTTGTGCCTACAATGGGTGTTTCTATGGATTAAATCTCCAAAAGAAGGCTTCGTGTTGCCAATGTGTATTTTGATGGTATACAATTTGAAAGCATGGAAGAAAAATATGTGGAAAATAATTTCAAATACTTGAAAAATATTTTTGAGAACATATTTAAAATGTGGGGGTTCTTTTAGTTGTGATAAAGACAAAATTAGACTTACTATCTAATTCAAATTTGAAAGTATAAAATATGAAATTTAATGACATTCTTGTATTATATTAGACCCACAAAATTCTTAAAATATATTTAATATTGTGGTCGTTTAGTCTCTCTTTACTGTATATGATATGACTAGTATAAAACCACAAAATTATATGTAAAAATTAAAGGAATCCCATAGTCTAATATGTAAATTACATCATATCCCTAATAATATCTATATTACAAAAATCCCTTGTAAATGGATGTAGCCGGATACATTGGTTCCACCAAGATACATTATAAACGATACATCAGAAACAAATTGTTGTTGCACTAAAAAAGGAAAAAAAAACGTACAAATTATTTTAGTTATATTAATATCCTAGATTTACGCCTAACTGATCCTAATCATAATCATTCCATATCCTAATAGGAATCAGAATCATCAATTTCAAAATTCAAAAATACATCTTCTCCATTGAAGACGATTATTGAAAAGCCATTGATGTTAAAAAATTCATAATTTCAAAAAGAAACTTGATACAAGATGAATATATCTATTTTGTTGAGGCATTCAGGAATTTGGGCTAGCAAAGTTAATTATGAAGGATACAAAAGTGATGGAATTGTTGTTGGACAATCAATTTCATTTATGAATCTCAAGGCAGCCATTACAGCCGAGTTAGAGATCAATGAGGTAAGAAAAACTATTGAAATTCGATACATCGTAGAAGGTAATTCATGTCCGATGAAAATTAAGAACGACATGGGTGTTAGACTATATTTAGAAGTGAAAAAAAGTGAGCCTGATTTTGCAATGTATCCATTATGTATTGATACAACAGATAAAATTGGTGGTGAGATACATAGCTTTGATGGAACATGCAGAGAGATTACATGTATCGAAGATACAACAAGGGATACAGAAGCTCTTGCAGTGGTTGAATCAAGAATTTGTGATTCATATTATATTCCAGAATTAGAAGTTACAAATTACATAATTGATTCAAACAGTATAGATGTGAAGACATGTCAATTGTATAACGATAAAGCAACACTAATAGATGTGATGGCCAAATATAAAATAAAGAACAACTTCAATTGCAAAGTAAAAAGATCTGATAGACAAAGGTATGAGTTTTTTTTATCTGAATTTTGAATTAATGTTTTTAATTTTAAGATCTACATCGGATGATACATTTAAATTTCTAATGTGTTTGATACAATATTATTCTTAGAAGTTCTGTGATGGTGCTTTTGATTTGTTGTAATTTTTTTGTTGATTAGATGATACATGGAAGAAGCCCACACAATTGAGTTGCGTCTATAATGTATCCGATACATTTTGTAACTTTGATTTATGCGTAATGTATGAAACAAATTAGAAATTTAAATGTATGGTGATATTATGCGTTATGGTAGTTAATATTGTTGATACATTAATATCATATAAAATGTAACTGCTATATGTATTAATATGATGAAAAACATTGTACAGCTCTGTGTTGGTGTGCTTTTCGATTGAATGTGGTTGGACTATGAAGGCTTCATGCAGGAAAAACACTGATGGTTTCAAAGTAAGATACTTTGATAGTAAACATACATGTCCAGTGCGGGATATGATACTAACCAAAGTCCAAGCAACAGTTGGGTTTGTTAGTGGTGTGACTGTTCCTAAATTGGTCAATCATAAACGAATTCATACTCCAAAAGATATAATTGATGATATTAGAGAATTCTATGGGGTTCAAATATCTTACCAGTAAGCATGGTGTGTTAAAGAACGTGCACTAGAAATGTTAAGGGGTAAACCATCAGATGGATATAAGAAGTTGTCGAGATACCTATACATGTTGAATAATATGTATCCAAATTCTTATATAAGGATGTACAAGTCAGTGGAAGATGAATTCATGTATATGTTCATAGCCTTAAGACCATTGATGAGGGGGTTTGATTACTGCAGATCGGTAGTTGTTTTCGATGGTGCACATCTTGGTGGAGCTTACAAAGGTACATTTTTATCAGCAAACACACTTGATGGGGCAGGTATGTATTTTTTGTAATTGTGATCTTGTTTAATATGTATCTATATTGTAAATGTTATGTATCAAATGAAATCATGCATGTTGATCTTTAATTAGGTTGCATATTGCCATTGGCATATGGGGTTGTAGACACTGAAAATGACTGTTCGTGGACATGGTTCATCGAACAATTCAAAAATGCATTTGGCGAGCGTGAAAAAATGTGTGTTGTTTCTGATAGAAATGAGAGTATTATGAAGAGTGTAAGAATTGTGTTCTTAACTGTACCTCACTATGCATGCATATGACATCTTTGGAAGAATGTCTGTGGAAACTTCAAAAGGAGCAGAAACACTATAAGTGATCTATTCTACTCTATGGCCAAGGCATATAGAAAGGAGAATTTCGATACATTAATGGCTAAGGTGGATAAAGTTGACCACAAGGTTAAGGAGTACCTTGAGGATGCTGGGTATGAGAAGTGGTCGAGAGTTCATTCAACAGTAAATAGAGGTAGAATGATGACTTCGAACATAGCGGAATGTATCAATGGTTGTCTTGTTGAGGCACGTTAGTTGTCTATATTAGAATTCTTAGAAGAGGTTAGAATTCTATTTGGTTCTTGGCATTGCAAAAATAGAGAAATAGCCTCTTATACAAAAGATACATTGGGGAGAAAATTTGAGGAGATATTAATTCTAAACGCATCTAAATGCTCAAAGATTAAGGTATGTATCAAGATATATAATTTTATATTTTATATCTAATTTGGTATATCATTCGGCTATTTTGATCAGCATTACTTGAAATAAATTTATCAATTACTTTTTAATGTCTGCAGGTTGTTCCATCATCTTAATTTATTTTCTCGGTTTATGAAGTTGGAAGAAGATACATTGTTTGTCTTGAGAGGAAAGAATGTACTTGTGGCAGATTTCAACTAGATGAGATACCTTGCGCACATGCAATTGCTGTTTTAAAGGACAAGAATGTCACAGATATGCATCCTTATTGCTCTGATTACTACAAGCCTGATACATTAGCAAAAACATATGAGGTTCCAATGGTTCCAATGCCAGATAAGGAAGATTGGTCGGCTCCTAGCAATGTTGTAGATGAAACTGTGTGGCCACCTAGATATAAAAGATTGGCTGGACGACCAAGGAAAAGAAGAAAAAAAATGCAGATGAAACGATAATAGTAAGGATAAACTGTTGTGGACGATGTGGTCAAGAAGGTCACAACAAAAGAACTTGTACTTTCTTCCCAAAAGAAAAGTGAAATCGTTATTTTTATAAGACATTTATGTTTTTGTTGAATAATTTTTGACTTAATGGATTATCACTTTTATATTTATCATGAATAAAGGTTACTGTTTATTTTTGGTTATTTTGATTCAATATTTATGAGTTTTGCGGATCCATTTAAGAATTTGTTATGATTTGTGTGTTGGATGTTATTTTGGTACGTTTGTTTATTACTTTTGTTGTTCAATTCAATAACTTGTTATGATTTGTGTGTAAATGTTATCTCCGATATATAAATATTTAGGTGCATTTGTATCATATACATTATGTGTAAAATATACTATGTGTACTGTATCATTTACATAATATCTAATGTATCATATTCATTAAATCATAAATAACCTATCTAGCTTAAATAAGCTATTGTATCAGAGAAATCATATGATACATAAATTCTCACCAATGTATTTGTCACAATAAATAAGAAAGCATGTATCAAATATATTATTAAATCATGTATCATATTGATTATAACTATTATTGTATATACATTATCAAAATATTGTGTTAGAAATTGTAAATCTTAGCTAACTTATCTATTGATTACAACTTTTTAATAGTTTTTTTTAGAATACATTGATGTTTAAGATTTATAATTTTCAATTCAATAAGTTTTAGATTATAAACGTAATATATTGTTTAGTGTGTTGTTCTTTTAAATGTTTTTGATACAGTAAATTGAATTGATGTTGTTAGGAAAAAAAGTTTGCTCAAATGCATTTTATATTGATGATGATTTAATAATAATGTTTGATTATTAAAATTTGTAAATTTAGACAAAGATACATTTCGAAATTAAATGAACAAAATATATTGATATTAAAAAGTCAGACAAAACAAGTTTTAAGAGAAACCCTTCAACACTTGAGTTAATATATCTTGAAAGCAGTAAAAACAAACAAAACATTGTGTATCCATTGATGCACAAAAACTACTCCAGGTTAACCAACGCATCATGGTTTGGTGGTGTGAAATGATCCCTAGGCTTTGATGGATCTTCATTATCACTAACGTATCCAGCTTCAGCCTTTTCACTGCTGTAATTCCATAGCAATGCTGCGTATCTTGACCGGAGATAATCAGAACAGAAATTATTGGATTGGATTGGAATTTCATCGCTTAGGAATTCAGCAAAGGCGGCCAAAAACAAACCACAATCCCTACAAAAATGCAAAAGATACATTATACAAAAATAAATTGAACATAAATTTTAAAACAAGATGTTTTAAAACTTACAGTGTGTCGCTTCCTTGTTGAATAATGTCTTGTACATATTCAACAAGAAAAAGGTGTTTTGGTTCCAATAGACTTCCAGTTTTCTTGTCCTTATAAGCATCAAGAGATGACCAATCAGTTCGCTCGGAATGCTAAAAAAATCCACTGTCCTGGAGGTAAGTAGGTAACATTAGAGATAATTTTTTAATGTCTCCCGAATAAAATTTTCTCCTTGATCCAGATGCTGGGTCGTAGACACGTATTAACCTCTTTTTCAAAACAACAACAGCCAATACCCAATGAAATTGTCCATCACAATTCACCGAAATGTAAACATCATCACATGAGTGCCACGGTAAACCAACAGGAATCTCAAAATCATTAATAATGTTCATCAATGACCGCTCGAATCCAGATACAACAGACCCACGCGCCATGTGTTCCTGTGTACTAAGGTTGTCATCGGCAAAACTGCAATGATACCTCTCATGTGTGTTATTGATGTATGTTTTGAATAAACAGTTAATTGTGGTGTATCTGTATTGATCCAGGCTTCGCAATTTTGATTTCTTCCTAAGGTAGTAAAAGACTACATCAATGTGCTGCAAAATAAATTATTTAGTGAAAATAAATAAAATGTATGTTGTGATGTATCATATATGCTATGTCTAGGTGTAAACATATTTTTATATCAGATACATATTTAAAGATGTATCAGATACATTTTTAAAGATGTATCAGATACATCTTGATACATCTTTATTCTTGAATTTACTATTATACCTCATCAGTCCAACATTTCTTTGTCTGCGACATGGCATAGAACCAATTTTTATTAATTGGAAATGCAACAACGAAGTCCATGTGCTCAAATCCAAAAGAAGCTGAATTGCATTTGTATTTGTCCTCCTTTGATTTCCTATATAATTATTAAAACTCAATGCAGATTCAAACAAATAATGATCTAACAGTATTTGGATATATTGATATATAACTTACTTTTTGTCATGTGTTTTAAGAAGGCCCTTTGATAACCACTGATGTTACTGATCAAGTAAAGCAGATGGAGGTCGGAAAATAATACCACAATCTTGAAATAGGTGATTTGGACGAATGTGTAACTCTGAATCAACTTTCTCTTTGCCTTTGTCGCTAGACCCAAATATAGTCACGTATGGTGATTGAAAGATCTTTGATGGCAGTCTCAATCTTTGAATAAGCGTCTTTGACACTTCATGCACCACTATTTCATTTACGTTTGTATCCATGGGTAACATGTTGCCCGATCTCAAATCATGTGTGTCAGTAAGTTTTTGGGGAGTGACAACTTGCAGTGGTTGAGCACCCATAGGAGAATGAATGCCATAAAGTGTATCTACTGCTTCTTGAGTACCAGCTGATACTGAATCCGAATTTATCGAACCCTATATTAATTGATACAATTATAATATAGATTAGATAAATGAATACAAAATTGTAAAATGGTATTATTAATTTACGTGGTAACTAATTGTAAGATTTACCGATTTATCAGATTTTATGACATTATCCTTCACTTTATCAGCATCATGTTCATCCAACATTACATGATGAAATGTTTTGGAGCATCTAACTGGTACATCTTCCTAAAAAAGGATGATATATGCTAAAATGATACATTGACAAACTAATGTATCATACATATACAAAATTGAACTTACATTATCTTGCTGATGTACATTTGTTTCATCATGAACTTATGTTATGTGTGGAAGATCTGATACATCTTTCCTACCTTCTTTTTCCTTACATGTATCAACATCCTATGTTTTCAAGTTGAAAAATATGAGTAATTAGTTAATGTATCGTTAATATTTCAATGAATAATATTTGACTGCATATTTAATCAGGATTGTTAAAAACTTACTTCTACAATCTTTGGTTCAGGGATAAGATTTTGTTCTTGATCCTCAACAACATCTAGCTCAAATCGATCATTGTCGGGCAAGTCCATCGCAATAGGTGAACTCCATTTATCAAACAGCTGGTTAGTGGTAGGTGGACGAACAACGTGATCTTCTTGATTGAACTCTGGCATGGTAAGACTCGTAGATGTGCCAGAAATATTCTACACGAAGAAAAAGGGTTACATATGAAACAAATAAATTTGTTTTAACTTTAATTATTTTAGAAATAATACACTACCTCTTCTTCTTGCTTGTGTGGATTCCGAACAACATTCATCAACTGCTTATGATTTAATTTGATTAAATCCTCTAAATGCTGAAAATTTCTTGTCAATCTAAAAATATATATACAATATAAGTGAATATGTAATAACTGTCAAAACAAAATAAAATAATTACTTACATATTTCTTCAGGTATTTCTTAACTTGTTTAATCCCTGATCTGTCAGTAGGTTCTTTAGGATCTAGTGAAGGAACATGAGCATCGGGTACATTAACACCTGAAACTAGAATTGGACTGTTTTTGTTTGATTGCACAACCGATTGTTCAGGTTGATTAACACCAATAACATCTGATTTAACGGGATGAGCATTCTTTCTCTTCTTTGGAGGGGGTGTAGATGATGTAGTTGAAGCGCGTCTTGATCTCCTTAAAAACTGATCCATAGGATTAGTAGAAAAATCCCAAATTCGGAAAGTTCTCGTGGTTGAACAGGCTTGGACTTGGCAGCTGAATTTTGATGTTCATTATGAGAAGCATCAACATTACCATGCAAATCAAGTGATGCCATTTCCTCGGATGTTGGATGTATATCATTGCAAGAATTTTGGATTGCGTATCCAAACCAACATAATAAACAAGATTATGTAACAATAATAACAAAAATGATACATTAATATGACATGAAAATTGTTCACTATACACTGTCAAAACATATATTATACCTGAGAGAAGATGTTAGACATAAACATGTCAAATTTTGGCTTGACTCCCACAACACGCCAGTTGCATATTCTAGGTATAAAACTGCCCACTTTGACTGTAATTTCATCACCGGCTGTCGAGGCACATTCATATATCCAAACATTCAGGACATATGACATGCCGGCTAATCGATACATCTTCTTTTCTTTGGTGAACTCTTGTCTTAGTGATTTTATCAATTTTGAGAATACAATCTGTCCCCATGGATACTGTTGATACCTTCCATCTTCAACCATATAGAAATGGTGGATAGGTATATTTGCATCACCAAGCTGGGAAAAGACAAAAATGTGAATGAAATATAGGATTGCCATTTCAAGAGAATCTTGATTATTCTCCCATTGACCCATCCGAAATCTTTGAACTAAACGACCATTGTTTACAACGTTTTGTGAATCAGGAAAATATCTTTGAATCAATCTACTGTGAGTGGAATCAGGATATTTAAATTCATTAACATTTCCTGTGCATTTCAGGCCGGTAATGATGGCAAATTCTTTAATAGTGAAATAAAATATTCCCGCTAACATGGCGAATATGGAGCTCATCTATATTATCCTGCTCCAGCTCAAGTAGTAATAGACACTTTGTTATTTGCCCTTGGTAATTGCAATTAGGAATGTTGAGATATGGACCAAAAATTGTATTCTTAAATTTCTCAACACCTTCAATCCCTATAGACAGCTTCAACTCTTCTGCAAAACCCATGTTGTATGTTGAACCAAACCTCAAGGAGTGTGCAGGAATTTGTTTTATCTTGTATTTCACAGACTATAATGAAACAAATGAACAACAATTAAAGCCATAAAAAATTATAAACATATACATGTTGAATAATAGCAACTCAACTTACAAAGATTATTATATTTGTATCTGATACACAAATGTTATATTTGTATCTGATACACAAAATTAACATTTGTGTCTAATACACACTATACCTTACTAATGTATTATAGATTATAAGTCAGGATTGATACTTGAATAAGTATTTTACAACACAGTGTATGTCATTAATTGAGAGTTATACACAATTAAGCCTGTTACAACTATATTTACAAGTTGATACATTGAGAAGAACAACTGACAAAATTTTGTATCAGTTAAACAAAAAGTTTGAGAACAACTAAACTATATATTTTTGTATGCATGTATATGATATGTTAGTACTGATCTATATTTAAGTTCAAAAATGATAAATACATTGAAACTTACTGAAAATTATTGTAGAAAAACTTAAATTGCATAAAGCTATCAGTAATGTATCATGAATTGAAATTAACAATTAAATCTAAGATTGAACAACAAAAAAAGAGGAAAATAGATCAAAACTCATTACCTTGGGTAGATTAGGACGGGAAATTGGAGATGATACTTTTCTACCCCTTTTTTTAGGGGGTTTTTCAACCTTTGATTTTGAAGAAGAAGGCACATCCTTCCTGACTTTCTCGATACTCACTTTGGCCATTATAAGGGGATCATGCAATTTCTTCGATCTATTCTCAGCCCAACCTACGTCTTCATGGTCAAACACACGATTATTGTTAGATGACATTATCTGGGTAATACCTATACTGAAAGAGGGAGCATCATCCATAATGTATCAGGATTTTGAATCAACAAAAAAACTTATCAGCTATTAGAAAAGGTAATGAAATTGAAACAATACCTAAAAGGAGTGAGAAATCGTTTGACTGGAGAGAGAAATATCTTGAAATTCAAATTCAAAATTAAACTGATAAGATCATGGGAGAGAGATATGGCGTGATTTGAGGAGTGAAAAATTGGAGAGATAGACGTGGGTCAGGAGATGTGCAGTTATGTATCCGGGAGATGAGTGTAAAGGAGTAATAAAAGGGATTTATGAAATATTTGAAAAAAGTAGGGAAAAATTGAGAATAAGGTAAGTAAAGTTGTGTATATAAGTAATTTGGCCAAATTATATTACTTGTTCAAAAGAATTTTATTCTTTGATGAAAAAGTGTCATTTAAAATATTGTCATTTTTCATGAAAAGATATGTCTATTAAAATAAATTTATTTGTATAGACATAAACATTGGCGAAAAGTGATTTGTTATATTTGCGTTGTAAAACAAACATTTGGGTCATATTGCCTTATTGGACTGATGAGACTATGATCATGGGTAATTCTATAACAAATTGAATGTTATGCAAAGGTCCTTTCGAAAAGGACATCTGGCATGGTGTTGACTCTAAAATAATGTTTCTATTTGAGAAAGTTATAAAAAGTAAAGAACATAATAGTTGTAGGAAAAGGTTACTTTTCAAACTCAGTATTTTTGTTTGTTCTTACTTGCTTGAATCAAATTGTTTGTTACATGAATACTCAGGACATGTCAATTACAAAACCTTGCAAAAACTGATCAACTTAGAAGTTTTGCCTAACTTCTAGTGTAATAAATCAAAATGTCAAGTATGTGTTGAATTAAAGTATGTTAAGCATACTTATAAATTTGTTGAAAGGAGTTTTAATCCTTTAGAATTGATTTACACTGACATTTGTGATATGAAGTCAACACCATCTCTTGGTGGGAAAAAATGTTTCATAAATTTTATTAACCATTGCAGTAAATATTGTTATGTCTATTTGCTGAATGGTAAGGATAAAGCAATAGAAATATATAGGCAATATAAAACTGAAGTTGAAAATCAGTTGGATAAAAAGATTGTCATGATTACAAGTGGTAAATGTGGAAAATATGAATCTTCTTTTGCAGAAATATATTTGGAAAACGGAATCATCCTTCAAATTATTGCACATACTCACCTCAATCTAATGAAATTGTTTACGAGAAAAAATCAAACTTTGAAGGAAATGTTGAATGTCCTACTTATAAGTTCAGGTTTACCACAAAATTTGTGTGTGGGAGGAAGGGGGGGGGGGGTATCATTATAGCAAAAAAAGAACAACAAAAAGTTTGTTTGTTCAGAAAGAGAGAAACAAAAAGTTTTGTTTGTCAGTAAAGGGAGTAACAAATAAAAAAAACTTTTGATTTTTAAGAAAGGGAGCAACAAAAAGTTTTGTTTGTTCAGGCTTTGTTGTATCCTGATAGAGAACTGTTTGTCGCCCCTTAAAGTATATACAAGCAATAACTCTTGAAAGATAGTGATCTAACAATTTCCAATACAGCTTATTCCATATGAAAAATGAAAATGAGGGAACTATTCCCAAACGGGTCAAAATAGGATTGTATTTTCATTTGATATGCTACAAATAGTAAAGTATGTCAATTTATGGTTCATTTGTCAGAACCGTCGGATAGTTAAGTGAAGGGTCTAAACGACCTTGGAACGAACCAAAGGAGAATGTACTTAATAATGAGATTCAGAAGCATAGTAAATGTCAATGGACAAATTACTTCCTTTGAGTTTGATTTTGTAACATTTCTTCTTGAAAATGAGTCTCATAAATTTGAAGATGCTATGCACTCTGTGGACTTATTCTTTTTGGAAAGAGGCTGTCAATAGTAAGATAGATTCAATCTTGAGTAACCGTACTTGAGAGTTGGTTGATCTTCCTCCAGGAAATAAACCTCTGGGTTCAAAATGGATCTACAAAAGGAAAAAAAAAAGTTGATGAAACTATTGATAAATACAAATCAAGATTTGTTGTCATAGTCTTTAGACAATAAGAAAGCCTTGATTATTTTGACACATAATAGCCACTAACTAGGATTACATAATTCAGATGTTAATTGCGCTAGATGCGGTATATGACCTTCAAATTTGTCAAAATGGATGTGAAAACATTTTTTTTTAAAAATGGATAATTGGAGGAAGAAATTTACATGGAACCACCCGAGGGCTTTGTGGTTCCTGATAAAGAAAAGAAAGTCTGTAAACTTGTTAAGTCATTTTATGGACTAAAACAAGCGCCCAAATAATGACGTTTGAAGTTTATCCAAACTATGTTGGGAAATGAATTCAAGATTATTGAATGTGATAAATGTTTTTACATTAAAGACATTCCAAATCACAAGGTCATTGTTTGTTTTTATGTTGATGACATGTTGATCATCAAAAGAGGCATTTCTGACATAAATGCTACTAAGCATATTCTAGAAAGTAATTTCGATATGAAAGACGTTGAAGTTACTGATGTGATTGAAAATGTTACTTGACAAGTTCAAGTATTTGGATTTCAGTATTGTCAAGACTCCAATAAATGTGAGCTTTGTACTTCAAACGAATGAAGGAAAAAGTGACTCACAATTGGATATATTATGCTTGAGTATTGAGAAGTATGATATATATCATGAAGTGTACACGATCAGATATAACATGTGCTATTAGTAAACTGAGTCGGTTCACAAGTAATCTCAATCAAACTCATTGGATGACAATTAAAAGACTTTTGGAGTATTTAAACCATATTTAAAAACTATTATTTTGCATTATAACTAATATTCAACAGTATTGGAAGAATATAGTGATGCGAATTGAATCACCAGGTCAAATGAAGTAAAATCCACGAGTGGATATGTATTTACTCTTTGTGGAAGAGCAATCTCTTGGAAATCTTCCAAACAAAAATGCATCGCTCGCTCTACTATGAAATTTGAGCTTATCACTCTAGATAAGGCCAGTGAAGAACTTGAATGACTTCGAAATTTCTTGAAAGATTTTTGGCCCAAACCTTTAGCTTCAGTATGCATACACTGTGAGAGTTAATTTGCAATAGGTAGGGCATGAAACATGATGTATAACGGAAAGTCTCGTCATACATGACGTAGACATAATATCGTTAGAGAACTACTCTCTAGTAGAATTATCATAATTGAGTATGTAAAGTCAAAGGATAATGTGCCGGATTCACTTACAATAGGCCTAACTGGAGAGGGAGTTGATAGATTATCAAAGGGAATGGGACTATGGACGAGGACAAGTCATTGCGGCGGTAACTCTCCTAGAAGACTGGAGATCCCAAGATCTAGGTTCAAGGAGATCAAACAAAGTCATTGATGACGGTTCAATATTGTCAAAATATTTTGTTATGGTCCATTCTCATGATAAGACAATGTTTAGTATGGTTTCTAAGTTTGATACAGGGTATATCAAATAGTGTATCTACGAGATAACACATTTAGAAATCACCTATGTAAGTGTAAAGTGTAAGCCCTTTCAAGGAAAATCTAGTAAGGCTAGTTCTTTACGTATTTATAAACCCAGACGTGTTCATGGCTGAAACGAACAAAACAATGAGAATCAAAAACAATTGAAGGGTTGATTATGTGACTTATGTTGTCTATGTATACACCAAAGTTCGACGGTTCAAAGATATTAAATCTACCGATTGACCGAGTATATCCGATATATGTTCACTATGGAAAGTTCAAAGGGAAATCCACTTATCCAAATGCAATCAATCCTTACTTACAAATCACAAAGTTTTTCAAGCATATGTTTTAACAATAGTCATTCCCTATACATGTGGGGGATTGTTGGATTTTAAAGGTGTGAACATGAAATGAAGGGTTGTGACTATGTCGAAGCGTTGTGACCTTTATGAAAGGTTGTGTCTTTTCTAAAGGGTTGTGACCGTTTGAAAGGTTGTGACTTTTTCAAAGTGTTGTGACCTTTCTGAAAGGTTGTCTTTTTTCCAAAGAGTTATGACATTTATCCTTGGTTGGCTATAAATAGAGAGGCTTTCTCTCATCTTTCTGCACTGATTTTTTCCCTTCTTTGCATACATTTCTTACAAAACAAAATCGATAGATTGTGTCTGTCACTACAACAAAATGTATCTATAGCTACGAAATTTAAGCTGTGAATATAAAATTCGTAGTAGTTACCTCATAATAGCCACAAAAATTTGACTTCCGTAGCTATCTACTAATTAGTAAATTTTCTTAGCCTCGAAGGGTTGTGACTTTGTCAAAGAGTTGTGACCTTTATGAAAGGTTGTGTCTTTTCTAAAGGGTTGTGATCGTTTGAAAGGTTGTGCCTTTTCCAAAGGGTTGTGACCTTTCTGAAATGTTGTCTTTTTTTCCAAAAAGTTGTGACATTTACCCTTTGTTGGCTATAAATAGAGAGACTTTCTCTCATTTTTCAGCATTGAATTCTTTCCTTCTTTTGCATACATTTCTTACAAAACAAAATCGATCGATCGTGTCTGTGTGTGTGATTTGTTGTTGTCATTTTGAGTTCGTTGAAATTATCAAAATTTAAGGTACCACTACTTTAATAGTTAATCTGTGTTATCTTGAGAGGAATTAATCTGCAACCTCGGGTACTTGAGGGGATTAAATTTTTTAAGGACTCACAGTGAGTTCTGTGGACTCAGATAGTTCTTTGTTTTTTCTTTTCATCTTTTATTATTTCTGATTTTCTAATTTGAATAGAGGAGATAACACATATAACTCATGAGTTATATACACATCCACGTACCTTCGAACATGTTTCCCACAAAAATAGTTGTATAGTCCCTACCCTACACTTTTAAGTCATTCGTATATATTGAAGAAATATGAGAGAATAATTTTGATTTCGACTTTGGTTGTATCACCACATCCCTCTATGGGTTATTTTCCCATTGCTTATTGGTTATTGGTCAAGTGAGGAACTAAACAAAGTTGCTAGTGTGATTGAAGAAAAAAATAGGCATAATATATAAACATGACCCTTAACTTGACGTCAGCTGACAACTATGACTTTTAACTTTGAGTGTGCACAAGTAGACACTTAAACTTGTATAAAATTGAACAAATAGACACATTCATCCTACATGGCACCCTACATGGCAATTTTGTGTCCTACGTGGCGTCCTACGTGTATTATGCCATGTAGGATACGTGTGTCTAATTGTTCAATTTTATACAAGTTTAAACGCCTACTTGTGCACACTCAAAGTTGGAGGGCATAGTTGTTCGTTGAAGCAAAGTTAAGGGTCATATTTATGTGTTATGCCAAAAAAATAAGTTGCATTAATTAAAATAAAATTATTATGAGGAGTACATGGCCCCGAAAGCCCTATTCTAGAAGTACAAAAGGAGGTTATTGACATTGTAGGGTGATATGCACTACATGCCTGATGCCTCGCTAATTAAATTAACTATACAACCAACTCGAGTGAAGAATATTAAGAGTCAATTTATTTCATGTTAGCCGAGACAACTTATGTGAAGAAAACTCCAAGTAATTAAATAATTGATTTATGTCATGCATGTTTTGGGCAAGAGAACTACAATACAGTAAAAACACGTTGCAACATTCAAAATTAAAAGGTCATCCCCACCTTGAAACTAGAGGAGACACTATATGTGTTTGATGCAAGAATGAAGAAACACATCAACTTTTCTATGGATGATCAAAGTATCAAGCCAGAGCAATTGGCGTTGGTGCACTCAAAAGTGTCTGGAGCAGTGAAGCGGTCCTCCATTTGTGGTTATTATTACATGATAACATTCATTAATGAAGGTACATATGCATTTACTTCTTAAAGAAGAAGTCTGAATTATTTGAGAAATTTAAAGAGTTTCAACATTTTGTGGAGACTGATATTGGGCGGAGAATCAAATATCTCTTTGTGGACAATGAGGGAAAATACACCTCTCATCATGAGTTTAATGACTATCTTAAAGAGAAGATAAGGGGACGATTGACTTGTTCAAATAATTAAATGAAATAGCTGAAAGAATAAACAAACACCTCGAGAAAGATGAAAAAGTATGTTGATTAGTATGAATGTAACAACAAGGTTTTAATTTGGACATAATTCATAGAGGTTGTTATCCACATCATTGACAATACCTATCATAAGTCATTTTTGAGTATTAGGTTGTGTGTTCATGTCATATCATCTTTGCAATAAGTTTGATAAACTAATTGAAAAGGATGCTAACCATATCGATTTTTTTTGTTATGATGAACAAAGAAAAAAGGATGAAAGTATTGTAACCATACCACGAATCAGATATATGTATCAAGAAATATGATAATTGAGTCAATGGTAACATAGTGGTCAAAATAAGTATTCTTATCATACTCATGAATAGCTTTTGAGAAATAGTTGCAAGATAAGTTTAATAAAGTAGAATAAGATAGAATCTAATCAGGAGATATCTCCAAAAAAGAAAAAGAAGAACTTATGAAAAATTGAAGCTTGTGAAACTCAGATGTGTTGAAAGAAGTTCAAAAAGCACCACATTCGAGCCTAAGAAGATTAAGATCAAATCTAACCAAGAGGTATCTAAAGAAAAGAAAAAGTAGAGCTTATGAAAAATTGAAGCTTGTGGAACGATAGAATATGTTGCAAGAAGAAGTTCAAGAAGCACTACAATCGAGACTAAGAAGGTCAACCTGAAACATCAAAACATCAAGTATACAAATATATAACATTAATAAAGGTCATCAATATCAAAGATTCTACTATCCTTGAAGAAGTTTCAAAGGGTAATAATTAGAGAAGTTGATGGTGAAAGAGAGATCCGCCAAGTGTCTGGACATTAGGATGATACTAAACAGGGGCGGACCCACATGCACACGACAACTTTTAATTTATTTTTTTATATATACATATATAGATAGTCTATAAAAAGATAATATGTTGAACATTAGAGCTCAATGTCTTGAGTTTGAAACCTGAGAGTGTTGTCATTTTTTTGCCTTTAAAAATTACCCGAGGGTTTCTTTTACTAATTTAGAGCATACCAATCTCAGAAACTAAACTGGTCAATGCGCGCTTGATACGCGAACACTAAAGAGAGAACCGGAGCAAATCAGCTTCGATTAGGATTTGCCTTAAGTACTTGGAAGAACATTCTAGAGTAATAGAGATTGATCATTTGAGTTGTTGCCAAGAAAGTAAGAAAGTAAGCAAGCAACAAGTTAGTGAAGAAGAGAGAATTGCTAAAATATGAATCCCAAAAAAAATGTAAAAATTATAAGCTCAAACTGAATTTTTACTATGCAACAATAAAATTCAAGTTAAGAATAATCGATGATGCCCAAATTGAAATACTCCCTAATCCAGGAGACAACACACTCTACTCACCTTCAAGCCAACATTAATAAATTTAACTAATGTATTTCGCGTTCAAAGAGTTCAATATTCAATTACGAAATTATTCAATCGATAATAATGAAGTTAATTGCAGTTGAAAAAGAAATTGTACCATAAGATAAACACAAGCTACAAAATGGAGAGAAAATAAAATAAACTTAACCTTTTCATTTTATTTTATTTTGTATAAAACAAAGATATTTTATCAAAAGGATATAAAATCAAAAATAAATTTGTATAAAATTACAAATCCAAATATCAACTTAACTTAAACATCATTTTTTTTATTTACAATATATACAAAGGAAATTAAAAAGCATATATTTTTGCTTTTGTTAAATTTCCATAGAGGTGAACAAAAATCTAAAATTTAATTATTTACAAGGACAAGACAAACACAGCTCAACACTAAAAAAGCATTCCTGAGAAAGCAGGCATCGCAACGGCGTACGACATTTTCCTGCATATACAAAGAAAAAATAAATCTCACTACTAAAAATAGTAGTATAATAATAATAACGGAAAATGATCAATGTATTTGAATTATGTGAAAATTGAACAAAAATATTCTCCTTTAATTTAAAAATAATCTGTCCGTCAATAATTTGGTTTAAAAAGGTCAGAAAACTAAAAAAAAGAAAAGTGAAGTAGTGTTACCAGTAACCATCGCCGAACCTCTTCGGTGCTCTACCGGCATCTTTTGACGCTCTTTTATTCCCGGAATTTCCAACCGTAGTTTTATCGTAACTGTACCGATCAACGTCGGCGATCGCTTTGTCCTCGGAGATGACGTGGAGCGCCGGTTTCCAATTCTCCGTTTTCCTTAATTTCCTTCCCCGAGAAACCACGCGTTTATTCCCCGATCGATTTACTAGCTCCGACTCCTTTTTCTCCACCGGCGGTAGCCCATCCATCACCGTCCTGATGGTTGCGCCGCCACAGCACGTCCTCAATTCCGATAAAAACTTCATATATTTGTATATATACAGGATATTTATCTACATCTGTGAATTTTGAAATGTGAGGTATTATAAAGGGTATATATAGGTAAATATGGGATAAAGGTAAATTGGATAAGGATTCATGCTGACGTTGCTTTTGGATTTGGATATACTTTTCAGTTATCACGGTTAAAAGATGAAAAATTGATATTCATTCATTTAATTTACGGGTCATAATTTTTTTAGGATAACGTACAATAAATAATGTAATGATGACATTGATATTAAGAGAAATTATTTTACTGACTTTCCCTCCTTAGGTTAATTTTTTTTTGGCTAAATTCATAAGATTAGTGAGTTGAGGGATAAAGACATAACACAGTTGTTTTTTTAATCTTTTTTTTTTTTTAAAAGAGAACTAACTAACAAGCGACTAGTATAAATAAAATCCCAATCCTCAATAATGATAATATTATCCACAATTTGGTATCTAGGAACAAAGCTAGTTTGACCCTTACAAATCGAAGTTAGGGAGACAAACTTCCAACTGACTAGTGTAATAATTGTTTTATGGTTAAAGATAAAGATGCATAAATAACGTAATGATAAAACTTGTATTAAAAAAATTATTCTGGTACTTTCCCTCCTCAAGTTTTGATTTTTTTTATAAAAAAAAAATTCATGACAAATAGATTTTTTTAAAGAGCACTAAAACATTAAGTAACCGGTCTGAAACTAAACAAGGGAATGAAACCCCAACAACATCTCCTACCCGCTACAACACATGAAAAAAATCCTAGAAGACACGTGTAAATATTATTCAAAGCAAAATTCTTGACTAAAGCCAAATTGATTAAACCAGAATTAGCCTCCCTATAAATATGGATGATAGAGACCAACTAGTTCCCTAGACAAGAGATGGTGAACGCGGTTGATAATATCACCTTTCTGATGAAAGCACAATTCTTCGAGTCCATAGCACATGAATTTTACTAACATTATCAATTTACAATTATAGGCATTGTGAAGGCCGGGCCCATGAGAATCATGAAATACACCATCTGCTATACCAAATTACATTATTGTTTGTTAGACACTTCTCCAATATTCTTTACTAAAAGCCAAAAAGTAGCACAATGTGGCCTTTTTGTTTGTATATATAAGTAGACAAAAAGTTTCATTCTTTCACTTGTGTATTCTGTCCTAATTTCGTATATATAAGTTATTGCACACTTACTCTAAAATTATTTATCAATATTTTTAAAATAGTTGTATTGATTATTAGCTAGTTAGTGATCATACATTTGTTCAGAATTAGTATGATATTAAAAGCAGGAATCTTTAAATATTGCTCAAGTAAGGTAGTCACAATTATTTTTTCAATATGCCACTCTATGAGCAAGGAGTGCCACAAGGGGGAGGGGTTACAATGTTCTAGTTGTTTGAATTTTCATTTTATTAGGAATATGATTGAACCCAAGAACAGATTATCAAGCATTTAAATTCATACTAACAAATGGACATCAATAGCAACAATCTAAAAGATTTTTCATCAACATAATCGTCTCTATTTAATTAGCCATGTAGCAGTAAGCACGGCAACAGCACCCAATTGTTGCACTAACACACTAGACTGTTGAAGTTCGTTTGGTTCCTTAGGTGGCGACTTTATAAAATCCGCATCACAATTAGCACTTTCCGCCAATGCTCCATTTACACCATCTAAGGTCTTTTGAAAGTCTCCCGATTGCAAAATTTTCCCAGTTTGGTTGAACAAATTCGCGCAGTTCAAATAATGGAACGCACAATCTTGTAATCTATTCCCGTAAACTCCTTTGGCATTTTGTAGAAGCTGATTAACCAAATTCAATGTCTGTCTTGCGCTTTTCTCTGAAAAATCGATTGCAATTTGACATAGATCACTCAGATCCGCGTTCTGGGAACACGGATCAGTGTTATAGGCTTGTAGGCATAGAGAAGGATTAGGTGCCTTTGAACAAATAAAAGAAATTGAATATTTGTTACTACCATTAGCATCGCACATGCCTTGTAGAACTAGAAATGTTAATAACAAAACTTTGTTAAAAGAAAATGCCATTTCTAATATTATTATTTTTTGTCTGTTTGAACACTCTTGTCACATTCATAATATTTATAATTCATTTTGCTTATGGTTTCTTATGGTATTATCATTAGTTAGTAGAATATATATAGAGAACAAAGATAAAAAAGGAAACTTTTTAATTAAATATTTATGAACTGAAATATTCTAGGATTTTTTTTTTGGGAGATTTGGTAATTGAATTCCCAATTTTGAATTGATTGTGATATAGGATTCTTATTCACTTGCTTACTTTAGCATATTATTGCTTGGCTTTATACCAAAGGAATTTCTATTTTTATTTAAACTAAAATAAATGATATATTTATAGCATGATTGATCAAGCTTATTTTTGCTCAAAAGTGTTTTTTTTCTTTTCTAAAAATTGTTTATTTTTAAAAAATGAGGTATTTGATCAAGCTTTTGGGAGAAAATAAATGTTTATGGAAAATAGCTTTTTAAAAGCTAAAAAATAGTTAATTTTCCTAAAATTACTTTTGAAAAAAATACACTTAAAAACACGTTTAGAAAGCTTGGTCAAATACTAATTACTACTCAAAAATGCTTTTTATTTATTGGTTAAACATAAATTGTTGCAGCAAAAATACTTTTCAAATAAACTGATTTTAGAAGTTTAGCCGAACATATTATTAAACTCACAGCTCATATTCTTCTCCAATATTATGTTTTATCATGTCACATTGAATTTGATAATTTACTCTCTTTTTAGTGTAGTGTACATTTTATTAGTCGACCAATAAGCAGAAAGATGTAAATTACATAATGTTAATTGCACGAATTGAAATTGACACACGAAGTTTTATATTGGTTCGAATTCAATGTAAATTCTAGTTTAATCAGGATTATTTATGTTAGCTATTTGAAGTTTTTTTTGTATAGGTTTCTTTTGTGATATTTGTAACTATCACAAGCATTATTAATTTACTCTATTTAGTATTATTTTATACTTTTTTATTTATTTTTTATACCTCTCCTGCAAGAGGTTTCACTTTTTTGCTTTCTTGGTGACTCAAACTCACAATCTACCGGTTGAATTTGAAGGGTACTCAATGGAGGATTCATATTTTGAAGGTGATGGATGCTCATTTTTTTTTAATATAAAATTGCTAGGTTAGAAGGACTTTTTTTAGAAGCTTTGTTAACATTTTTATAGTCTAGTTAGTAAATAAAATATAATAGGAAAGTGGAAAAAAATAAAGAAAAGATATGCAAAAAAATCATATGTCAAAATGTATAAAAGAAGAGTAAAAAACGATTCAAACAGTCATTGTAAGGCTTCAATGGACTCGAACTTCGACTTCACAACCAAAGCATTAAGCACTCGTAAGACCTTTTGGTTTATGTGTGTGGGGTCATCCCCATGCGCCAAACTTTGATAAATCTCACAATGTCAAAGGGTTGACAGATTTAGAAGATATTGGATATACATGTGCTGATTTTTTTTCCAGCTTTCCTCAAGAGTCAAATGTTGGTAAGCTGTGAAGAAGAAAAAATTGTGAGGCTACTTCATTTGTTATCTATAAAAGGGAGGGTCATTCTTCATTCTCAAATGCACCAAAAACAAAGGAGAGAAAAAGAGAGTGAGGCATCACAGAGGAAAATAGCCTGTGAGGAAAAATGGAGAGTGTGAGCGATATTGTAGTGAGGTGGGAAAATCAAAAGAAGGTTATTTCTTTTGAATGTGTAGTGGTCGTTTTTTACTCAGACCTACAAGTGTAAAATTCTTACTATAGTGATATCAGTTGTTCCTCTCGGGCCGTGATTTTTCCCTTATTCAAGAGGGTTTTCACATAAAATTTTGGTGTCATTATTGCTCTTTTTATTCTTGTTGATTAACTGTATTGTTGTGTTCCGCTTTTATTGCTTTTATTACCGCAAATATTATTTCTGTTGCGGGTTTATTCCCAACAATTGGTATCAGAGCACAGGTTCTGCTCATTTACAGAAATATTTTTTGCAGCTTATCGTACAATACTCAGTGAGAAAAAAAATATGTTTGGAGTAAAGTACGAGGTAGCAAAATTCAACGATGATAGCAATTTCTCAACGTGGCAGAGAAGGATGAGAGACTTGCTCATCCAACAAGGTTTGCACAAGGCACTAGGCGGCAAATCCACAAAGCCTGAATCCATTAAACTTGGGGATTGGGAAGAAATGGATGAAAAGACAGCTAGTGCAATCAGATTGCACTTAACAGATGATGTGGTTAATAACATTATCGATGAAGAGAGTGCATGTGGCATTTGGACAAAGTTAGAAAATCTATACATGTCCACAACGCTGACAAATAAATTGTACCTAAAGAAGCAGTTATACACCCTACATATGGGTGAATGTACACATTTTTGTCCCATTTAAATGTGCTTAATGGACTAATCACGCAGCTAGCAAACCTCGGAGTAAAAATCGAGGAGAAAGATAAAGCCATGGTGCTCCTAAACTCGTTGACATCTTCTTACGATAATTTGGCAACAACCATTTTACATGGTAAGGACTCTATTGAGTTGAAGGATGTCACATCAGCCTTCTGCTTAATGAGAAGATGAGAAAAAAGCCTGAGAATCACGGGCAGGCTCTCATCACTGAAAGTAGAGGTAGAAGTTACCAAAGGAGCTCAAGTAACTATGGTAGATCCAGAGCTCATGGAAAGTCCAAGGTCCAATCAAAATCAAAGGCCAAAAATTGCTACAATTACGATCAACTAGGTCACTTTAAAAGAGATTGTCCAAATCTAAAAAGGGGTAAAGGAGAAAGCAGCGGCCAGAAGAATGATGACAACACAACTATCATGGTGCAAAATAATGACAATATTGTTCTCCTCATAAACGAGGAAGAGGAATGCATGCACCTGGCAGGTGTAGAGTCGGAATGGGTAGTCGACACAACAACATCTTATCATGCCACACCGGTAAGAGATCTTTTTTACAGATATGTAGCAGGTGATTTTGGCAATGTGAAAATGGGTAACACAAGTTACTCAAAGATTGCGGGGATCAGAGACATTTGTATAAAGACAAATGTCGAATGCACATTAGTTTTGAAAGATGTGCGCCACGTACCTGATTTGCGGATGAACTTGATCTCAGGAGTTGCTTTGGATCGAGATGGATATGAGAACTACTTTGCAAATAAAAAATGGAGACTCACCAAAGGGGCATTGGTGATTGCAAAAGGAGTTGCTCATGGCACATTGTATAGGACAAATGCAAAAATATGCCAACGTGAATTGAATGTAGCTCACGAAGAGATTTCTGTAGATTTGTGGCATAGAAAAATGGGTCATATGAGCGAGAAAAGATTGCAAATTCTTTCCAAAAAATCACTCATTTATTTTGTCAAAGGTACACCGATAAAACCTTGTAACTATTGTTTATTTGGTAAGCAACATAGAGTCTTATTTTAGACATTATTCGAAAGAAAGTTGAATATACTTGATTTGATAAATTCTGATGTTTGTGGTCCAATTGAGATAGAATCGATGGGAGGTAATAAATACTTTGTTACCTTTATTGATGATGCTTCACGAAAATTGTGGGTTTATATCTTGAAAATCAAGATCAGGTGTTTCAAGTATTTCAAAAGTTTCATGCTTTGGTAGAAAGAGAGACGGGTCGGAAGCTAAAACGTCTCCAAACTGACAATGGAGGTGAGTACACTTCAAGAGAATTTGAAGAGTACTGTTCAAACCATGGAATCAAACATGAAAAGACAGTTCCTGGAACCCCACAACACAATGGTGTAGCTGAGAGAATAAATCGTACCATTGTTGAGAAGGTAAGAAGCATGCTCAGAATGGCTAAATTACTTAAGTCGTTCCGGGGTGAAGCAGTTCGGACAACATGTTATCTTATCAATCGTAGTCTATCAGTTCCATTGGAGTTTGACATTCCGGAGAGAATTTTGACCAATAAGAAGATGTCTTACTCGCACCTAAATGTGTTCGGTTGCAAAGCTTTTGCACATGTACCGAAGAAGCAGAGAACCAAGCTAGATGATAAATCAGTTCCCTGCATATTCATCGGATATGGAGATGAAGAGTTCAGGTACAAACTATGGGATCCTGTAAAGAAGAAGGTCATCAGAAGTAGAGATGTAATTTTTCGAGAAAGTGAAGTTGGAACTGTTGATGATCTATCTGAGAAGGCCAAGAAAAAAAATGGTACAATCCCTAATCTTGTTACCATTCCTTTTACTTCTAACCATCCCATAAGTGCAGAAAGTACAATCGATGAAGTTGCTGAACATGAAGAGCAACCTAATGAGATTGTTGAGCAGGGAGATCAACTTGGTGATAATACCGAGCAAGTGGAGTACCCGTAAGAAGAAGAACAATCTCAACCTTTGAGGAGATCAGAAAGACAAAGGGTAGAGTCATGCAAGTACCCTTCCTCAGAGTATGTCCTTATCAATGATGAAGGGGAGCCAGAAAGTCTTAAAGAGATGTTGACTCATCTAGAGAAGAGCCAATGGATGAAAGCCATGCAAGAAGAGATGGAATCTCTACAGAAAAATGACACATACCAGCTAGTTGAACTTCCAAAAGGCAAAAGACTGCTTAAATGCAAGTGGGTCTTTAAACTCAAGAAAGATGGAAATGGCAAGTTGGTCAGGTATAAAGCTCGATTGGTTGTAAAATGCTTCGAACAAAAGAAAGGTATTGATTTTGATGAAATATTTTCACCTGTTGTCAAAATGACTTCTATTCAAACTATTTTGAGCCTAGCAGCCAACCTAGATCTTGAAGTGGAGCAATTGGATGTGAAAACTGCATTTCTTCACGGAGATTTGGAAGAGGAGATTTATATGGAGCAACCTAAGGGATTTGAAGTATCTGGAAAGAAACACATGGTGTGCAAATTGAATAAGAGTTTTTATGGGTTGAAACAGGCACCAAGGCAATGGTACAAAAAGTTTGACTCTTTCATGAAAAGTCAAAAGTACACAAAGACATATTTTGATCCATGTGTATACTTCAAAAGATTTTCTGACAACAATTTTATTATTTGGTTGCTGTATGTGGATGACATGTTAATTGTAGGACAAAACAAAGAGTTGATTGCAAGGTTGAAGAGAGATTTGTCCAAGTCATTTGACATGAAGGACTTGGGCCTAACACAACAAATTCTAGGGATGAAAATTATTCGAGAACTAACAAAAAGAAAGTTGTGGCTACCTCAAGAGAAGTGCATTGAACGTGTACTAAAATGCTTCAACATGAAGAGTGCTAAACATGTTAGAACGCCTCTTGCGAGTCATCTGAAGTTGAGCAAACAGATGTGTCCTACAACAAAAGAGGAGAAAGAGGGAATGACCAATGTTCCTTATTCTTCAGCAGTGGGGAGTTTGATGTATGCAATGGTGTGTACAAGACCTGATATTGCTCATGCAGTTGGTGTTGTTAGTAGATTTCTTGAAAATCCTGGAAAAGAACACTGGGAGGAAGTTAAGTGGATAATCAGGTACCTGAGAGGTACCACAAGAGACTGCTTGTGTTTTGAAGGATCTGATTCAATCTTGAAGGGCTATACAAATGCTGATATGACAGGTGACCTCGATAACAGAAAATTCACTACTGGATATTTGTTTACATTTTCAGGGGGAGCTATATCATGGCAGTCAAAGTTACAGAAGTGTGTCATACTCTCTACAACTGAGTCAGAGTATATTGCAGCTACTGAAGCTGGCAAAGAGATGGTATGGCTGAAACGATTTCTTTAAGAACTTGGATTGCATCAGAATGAGTATGTCATCTATTGTAACAGTCAAAGTGCCATAGACTTGAGCAAGAACACCATGTATCATGCAAGGATGAAACATTTTGACGTGAGATATCATTGGATTCGTGAAAAGATAGAGGACGGATCTATGCAAGTCATGAAAATCCCTACTAGTGAAAACCCTTCGGATATGCTGACCAATGTGGTATCAAGAGACAAGTTCGAACTATACAAAGAACTTGTCGGCATGCACTCAAGCTAGAAACTTAGAGCTACCTCCTTCAGGTGAATGGATCTGGAGGGGGAGATTATGGGGTCCATTTCCATGTGCCAAACTTTGATAAATCTTACAACGTCAAAGGGTTGACAGATTTGGAAGATATTGGATATAAATGTGTTATTTTTTTTCCAGCTTTCCTCAAAAGTCAAATGTTGGTAAGCTATAAAGAAGAAAAAATTGTGAGGCTACTCCATTTGTTATCTATAAAAGGGAGGGTCATTATTCATTCTCAAATGCACCAAAAACAAAGGAGAGAAAAGAAGAGTGAGGCATCACAGAGGAAAATAGTCTTTGAGGGAAAATAGAGAGTGTGAGCGATATTGTAGTGAGGTGGGAAAATCAAAAAAGGGTTATTTATTTTAAATGTGTAGTGGTCTTTAGAGTTTTTAACTCAGACCTACAAGTGTAAAATTTTTACTATAGTGATATCAGTTGTTCCTCTCGGGCCGTAATTTTTCCCTTATTCAAGAAGGTTTCCACGTAAAATCTTGGTGTCATTATTGCTCTTTTTATTCTTGTTGATTAACCGTATTGTTGTGTTCTGCTTTTATTGTTTTTATTACCGCAAATATTATTTCCGTTGCTGGTTTATTCCCAACAATGTGTGCTCGTGAATAAATTATATCAATTTTATTGATTTCTTTTTATATTTATATGAAATCGTGGTACGAAATTAGGATTTGGACCTGCAATATCATGTTGATTTCTGAAATTTCAAATTATGTAAAAATCATGATTTGAGATTTTTCAAATACAAAAGTTGATCCACAAGTTTACATTCTGTAAAACAACCCCATATATATATATATATATATATGACTACTTGAATCGGGGTTTTGAGCATAAAGATTCCATTGACCTGTAAAAAGTGGGCCTAACCCTTGGTGATGCAGTAATACATCTAAGAAATTATTCCACCGAACGTACTCCCCTCTGGATGCAGAAATAACAACATGGACGAAATGCCTTATCCAAGCCAAGGAACTTACGCCAAAGAGTTCTGACAAATGGTGATTCAGACGAGATTCAACATTTTTGAACTAGGACACGCTCAGTTTCCATTTTGGTTATAGGTGTAACCAACCTGCTATTAAGGATATGACAGAAATAAATAATAAAAAAAGAGCGTCAGTATAAAGATCTTCATTAGTGCGTAAACTGATTGTATACCACCACTGATAAACACCAGAATAAGCAATAATCACTAGGCCAAGAGCACCCCTCGAGTAAAAGCTTTCATGGCCGGTTGACCAAAATGAGGATCCCAAATTGCATGAGCAATAGGTCTTACATGTAAAGGGTCATGTACCCACGAATCAAAATTTCCTTGCCAAGCTACATGAAACAGATTTCCGGAAGTCCACAGAAAAATTATTGCTAATTGACCGAAGTGAGAAGCAAAAGTATTCTGATAAAGACGTTCCTCAGTAATATCATCATGACTCTCGAAGTCATGTGCGGTAGCAATACCAAACCAAATACGACGAGTAGTGGGGTCTTGAGCTAAGCCTTGGCTAAACCTTGGAAATCGTAATGCCATAATGCTTTTCAAATTCTCCTAGCCATTATCCTACTGCAATAATTCTTGCTAAGAAGAATGCCTATGTTGTGGCAATTCCACCCAGAAGGTAATGGGTTACTCCTACAATACGTCCTTGTTTAATGCTCAAGGCTCTCGATTGAGTAGCAGGACTAACTTTTAATTTATTATGAGCCCAAACGATGGATTCAATAAGTTCTTGCCAATAACCACGTCCGCTGAATAGAAACATTAAACTACAAGCCCAGACAAAATAAGCACCTAGGAAAAAAAGGTCATATGCAGATAATGAAGAACCATAAGACTGAATTACCTCGGATGCATGTGCCTATAAGAAAACGCGGAGCCACCCATTAATAGTAATAGAACTTTGCGCAAAGTTTCCTCCCTTGATGTGAGTTACTACCCCTTGATCACTTACACTTCCCCAAACATCTGATTGTATTTTCCAACTGAAATGGAATATTACTACCGAAAAATTGTACATCCAAAATAGTCCTAAGAAGACATGATCCCAGGCTGATACTTGACATGTACCCCCTCTTCCAGGTCCATCACAAGGAAAACGAAAACCAAGATTTTCTTTAACTGATATTAAATGAGAACTGCGAGCAAATAGCACACCTTTCAAGAGTATCAATACCGTCACATGAATCGTAAATGCATGAATGTGATGTACCAAGAAATCAGCGGTTCCTAATGGAATAGGCAACAAAGCCACCTTGCCACCCACTGCCGCTAAATCACCACCCCCCCAAGTTAAATTGGTGCTTGCTGTTGTACCAGGAGTCGTTGCACCAGGTGCTAAAGCATAGGTGTTTTGTATCCATTGAGCAAAAACGGGTTGTAATTGTATAGCGGTATCTGAAAACATATCTTAAGGACGCCCTAAAGCGCTCATGGTATCATTATGAATATACAAACCAAAACTATGAAAACCTAGAAATATATATGCCCAGTTGAGATGGGATATGATTGTATCACGATGCCTAAGGAAACGATCTAATAGATCGTTGTACCAAGTAGTTGGATTATAATCTCTTACCATAAAAATGGTTGCATGTGTGGCAACACCAACTATGAGAAATCCACCAATCCACGTGTGATCTGTGAACAATGACAGTTGTGTACCATAGTTAGTAGCTAGATACGGATAAGGGGGCATGGAATACATATGATGAGCTACAACAATGGTTAAAGAGCCTAACATAGCTAAGTTAAGAGATAATTGAGCATGCCATGACATTGTTAGGATCTCATCCTGACCTGTAAATGGACCTTTATAGACTTCTAAAATATTTTTAGCCCATGACCAATACCCCAGTTGGTCCTATACATGTGACCCGCTATCAGGAAAAGAATTGCAATAGCTAAATGGTGATGGGCAATATCAGTCAGCCACAGACCCCCAGTTACTGAATCTAATCCTCCACGAAAAGTAAGAAAGTCCGCATATTTTGACCAATTCAAGGTGAAAAACAGGGTTGCTCCCTCGGCAAAACTGGGATAAAGTTGATCCAAAAGATCTCGATTCAAGATAAATTCATGAGGAAGTGGTATTGTCACGACCCGAGAGCACCCCCTAGTCGTAACCGGCGTACTTGACCTCGAAGAGGTCTAATACAAGCCTCTTAGCATTCATTCATCGCATAGACACAAAAAAAGCCATAAGGAATTTAAAACTTTCTTTACCAAGAAAACATTTCATAAATATATATACATATATATATATATATAGCAAGCGGAAGACTTTCTAGACTTTATACATGATGTCTCAAAACTATCTAATACTTTAGAGTACAAAATTCGGGACCAATCCCATACACAACTTAAACAATACTAAAAAGACATAAAAGAACATATAGGGTATTGTCCTCGAATATATGAGGACTCACCAAGTCTTCATCTTCAACACTTAGAAACCTATCAAATAGCCATGACATGTCATCATCTCCAAATCCCTACACTTTAGTCCAAAAAGGGAAAGAAAGGGGTTAGCACAATTAAGTACTAAGTATGGAGACCATGCAAAAACATGCCAAAATGGACATTTACAAGGAATAAATGCTTTCATATCAATTTGATAAAACATTTCCTTTACAAGTATAAGAGACATAATACAAGTCAACATTAACATATAAGACCATAGCCCACCATACATATAATCAATATATGTCCATATACAATCATACATATAATCAACATATGTCCATGTACAACCCATGTTTAACTTTAAAAGAACACATGTCATTTCATTACCATAGGACCTCTACCTAATATAACCTTAAGACACACTTGAGTGAGACAAGAACTGACCGCCCATACAACCTCTTCAAGCACACTTAAGTGTTCCCCAAGATTACCTTAGATAAGGCATTTCCTTTACAACATAACATCAATAGACCAACATTCTTTAAGAAACCATTTTGGAGACATTCAAGCACATAAGGGGACTTTCACATAATAGTCGTTAGACTTAGGGAACTCACTTTAGTATCTTCAAAGCCTACTCGTGCCATGTGTAGATAGCATCTCATACTACTACCTACACGTTGTAGAACCTATCCAATAACTAGAGTGCACATCCCACATTATGGGAATAGGCATTAACCGACATAGACCATGCGAGCTAGACATGGAATCCGGTGTCATAAAACCCTACACCGTGAAAGGTGTTCTACTTGCCAAGGGTAGAACTAGGACACATCCCATGTAGGAACATGGTTTAGGGGATATCCAAAGATGTTCATTGTACTCTTGCCTCATACTCGGGAGAGCTACCATCTTAACCATATCCACTCGGTGCTTAGCCTTAGTTCCCATAAAGTAATTTCATTCACATATATGTGCTAGAGAGGGAACCATCATTAGGTCTACCGACCCATAACACATCTACCAAGAAGGGCACCACAAGGATCTACCGATCAAGGTTCATTAAGGATAGCTCATTAAATCCCCCTGGAAGGGTGCCTTAGGCCTACCGACTTTCCATTAAGGGTGCCTTAGGCCTACCGGTCCAAGGTTCATCATTTCACACATGAGAAGGGCTATCACCATTAGGTCTACCGATTTCATGGTTTTACATTTACTTAGGAAAGCTAGATTTATGAAAGGGCACCATTTCTTAGTTTTGCCGATTCAAGTCTTGGCCTAGAATTCCTCTTTTAGCATTTATAGAAAGGGCACCATTTCTTAGTTCTAGCCCACTTCACACATTCATGCATTCAAGACTTTAAGTAACAAGGAGGGACATTTTAGTCTACCAACCAAGTCACAACATTTTCATTTAAGGATATTTCATAATCCAACATCATTTCATATATACATCATGAGAAATCATACTTTAACTCACAATGCTATCCACTTTACATAGGATCATCACAAGATAACATAAAATTCATTCACATCATACCTTCACATATAACTTCATATAAAACTTATTCACATCATACCTTCACATATAGCTTCACATAAAACTCATTCACATCATACCTTCACATATAGCTTCACATAAAACTTTACATATAGCTTCATATAGGACTTTACATATAGCCTCATATGTGTATAATAATACAACAATATAATAACATTCACATAATGCCCTTCATGACCTCAATTCACAATAATACAACAAATAACCACCTCCACCAAAGGTGGATCAAACCAACCAATAACAATTATATTAATACTAAGAGATCAAGCCATCTTACCACCCTTTTCAAAGGCCATAAGCCACAATACTCAATTCCATGCCAATTATACAATATTTATCAAGTTTGATCAACTTACCCTCTTTCCATGGCTATCTTCATCATCCTCATATTCCAACAATCAACAATACAATAACAATGATAATAACAACATTCAACTATACAAGCTAAGCTAAGCATAAGCCAATAATCAACATGAAGACCAATTCACAATTTTGTCCATTCAAGGCTAACATCCCACATCCTTCAATTCACTAACAATTCTTAACAATTCCACATAGATAAATACATCTATGAACAGTCCACAACAATCTACACAATAATCGTCCATCAATTACACAAAATCAAAACACCCACTCTAGGCCAAATTTAGAGAATTTGAGAAGACATGGGTTCATGGGAATTTCTTTCTAAAAACCATTAATAATCATTAATAACCATATAAATCATCATTTAAAACCTTTTTATGCAAGAACCCATGCTAGAATCGAAATAGGTTTTTGTGTGTATTTGAAAAACCTTAAAAACCTTTTGATTGGGTTCCTTGAAAGAAAGAATAATCAAGGATAAGGATCTCCATACCTCTAAGTTGAAAATCCACGAAAATTGAAGAAGAAGCACTCGAAATCTTCAATCCTAGCTCCAACTCCTCTTCTTCCTTGAGTTAGAGAGAAATATATGAAAGGAGATGGGTTTCTTTTTAATCCTAAGAGGAGTGGCTTAAATGAAAGGAATTAAGTCATAAAAAGGTCTTATAGTTGCTAGGAAAAGAATAAAATAACATAGGGTCAATTTTGGAAAAGGACTAAGGACCCATAAAGTCTTAACTTAAAAAATTCTACCCCTTCCCGTCTTAGTTCGCCCTTTTTTTCAGCCTGATAGTGCTTCAATATTTCGGGCATAAATTTTTACTCCAAGGTCGGAATTGGGCAAACTCGGTGGCGTTGGAAAGAGGACTCAAAGACCTTTAATTGGATAGGTAAAGGTCCACCTAATTCATTTTGAGCTAAAAGATATGATCATTTAAAGTTGACCCTTACAACTCACTAGTTCAAATGACTAGTTTACGGACGTCACAGTCATTTCTCATCATTTCATCAAGTTCTCAACTCCAAACTCACATGTGAGGCTCTAGTTTCACTAGTTCATTTTTAGGGTCGTTATAGGTATCTCTTTAGGATCTACTCCGGCATTTAGAAATTGGTTAATCGATAAAGAGACATGTACTTGATGCCCCGCCCAAGAGAGAGACCCAAGTCTTAGTAGCCCTGCCAAATGGTGCTTCAGCATAGATTCTACATTTTGAAACCAAGCCAATTTTGGCGCCGCTTTATGATAATGAAATCAACCAGCAAAAAACATTAACGCTGCAAAGACCAATGCCCCAATTGTTGTACAATAGAGTTGTAATTCACTAGTTATTCCAGATGCTCGCCAAAGCTGAAAAAAACCAGAGGTTATTTGTATTCCTCAGAAACCTCCGCCTATGTCACCATTTAATATTTCTTGGCTTACTATTGGCCAAACCACCTGGGCACTAGGCCCAATGTGAGTTGGATCACTTAGCCACACTTCATAATTAGAAAAATGAGCATCGTGGAAATACATGTCGCTCAGCCAAAGAAAGATGATGGAGAGTTGACCGAAATGTGCACTAAATACTTTTCAAGAGATCTCCTCCAAATCACTGGTATGGCTATCAAAATCATGAGCATCAGCATGTAAGTTCCAGATCCAAGTGGTAGTATCAGGCCTTTTAGCTATTGTTCTTGAGAAATGACCCGATCTGGCCCATTCCTCGAAAAAAGTTTTTACGGGATCCCTATCTACCAAAATTTTAACTTCTGGTTCTGGGGAATATACTAAAGACGGGTCCACAACCTCTATTCAAGCAATTTATGTACCCGCAGATGATTTGACCGACCCTGCTACGACATTTGCACATTTAGATGTTACTACCATACTATCAGGAGGATTGGCTGCCAAAGGTATTTATCCAACAGTAGATCATTTAGATTCAACGTCAACCATGCTGGATTCGTACCAAAATTTTAACTTCTGGTTTCAATCCATTCGTTCGTAGAGCTATTTACTCGATCGTAGACATTTTTGGAACACCTCTAACAGAGGGGCAAATGGTCAATTTTGAAAGAACTTATTGTCAACCTCTTTCAGATATGAATCTATCTGATTCAGAAGGGAAGAACTTGCATCAGTATCTCAATTTCAATTCAAACATGGGTTTGATTCACACTCCATGTTCTGAGAAAGATTTATCATCCGAAAAGAGGAAAAAATGGAGTCTTTGTCTAAAGAAATGTGTTGAGAAAAGGCAGATGTATAGAGCCTTTCAACGAGATAATGTTTTTTCATCTTTCTCAAAATGGAATCTATTATGCCATGGTTCCTTACTTCAACAGGGTACAAATATCTAAATTTGATATTTTTAGATACTTTTTCAGACCTATTGCCAATACTAAGTAGCAGTCAAAAATTTGTATCCATTTTTCCTGATATTATGCATGGATCAGGTATATCATGGCGAATTCTTCAGAAAAAATTGTGTCTTCCACAATGGAATATGATAAGTGAGATCTCGAGTAAGTGTTTACATAATCTTCTTCTGTCCGAAGAAATGATTCATCGAAATAATGAGTCACCATTAATATCGATATATCTGAGATAGCCAAATGCTCGGGAGTTCCTCTATTCAATACTTTTCCTTCTTCTTATTGCTGGATATCTCGTTCGTACACATCTTCTCTTTGTTTTTCGGGCCTTTAGTGATTTACAGACAGAGTTCGAAAAGGTAAAATCTTTGATGATTCCAATCTATGATTGAGTTGCGAAAACTTCTGGATAGGTATCCTACATCTGAACCGAATTCTTTTTGGTTAAAGAATCTCTTTCTAGTTGCTATGGAACAATTAGGAGATTCTCTAGAAGAAATATGGGGTTCTGCTTCTGGCGGCAACATGCTTGGTCCCGCTTATGGGGTCAAATCAATACGTTCTAAGAAAAAGATTGGAATATCAATCTCATCGAGATCATCGATCTCATACCAAATCCCATCAATCGAATCACTTTTTCGAGAAATACAAGACATCTAAGTCATACAAGTAAATAGATTTATTCATTGATAAGAAAAAGAAAAAACGTGAACGGGGATTGGATTGATGAGAAAATAGAATCTTGGGTCGCGAACAGTGATTCAATTGATGATAAAGAAAGAGAATTCTTGGTTCAGTTCTCCACCTTAACGATATAAAATAGGATTGATCAAATTCTATTGAGTCTGACTCATAGTGATCATTTATCAAAGAATGACTCTGGTTATCAAATGATTGAACAACCGGGAGTAATTTACTTACGATACTTAGTTGACATTCATAAAAAGCATCTAATAAATTAAGAGTTCAATCCATCCTGTTTAGCAGAAAGACGGATATTCCTTGCTCATTATCATACAATCACTTATTCACAAACTTCGTGTGGGGAAAATAGTTTTCATTTCCCATATCCTGGAAAACCTTTTCGCTCCGCTTAGCCTTATCCCCCTCTAGGGGTATAGGTTCTATAGGAACTGGACGATCCTATTTGGTCAAATACCTAGCGACAAACTCCTATGTTCCTTTCATTACGGTATTTCTGAACAAGTTCCTGGATAACAAGTCTAAAGGTTTTCTTCTTGATGAGATCGATATTGATGATAGTGACGATATTGATGATAGTGACAATCTTGATGCTAGTGACGATATCGATCGTGACCTTGATACGGAGCTGGAACTGCTAACTAGGATGAATGGGCAAACTGTGGATATGATGCTGGAAATAGACCGATTTTATATCACCCTTCAATTCAAATTAGCAAAAGCAATGTCTCCTTACATAATATGGATTCCAAACATTCATGATCTGGATGTGAATGAGTCGAATGACTTATCCCTTGGTCTATTAGTGAACCATCTCTCCAGGGATTGTGAAAAATGTTCTACTAAAAATATTCTTGTTATTGCTTCGACTCATATTCCCCAAAAAGTGGATCCCGCTCTAATAGCTCCAAATAAATTAAATACGTGCATTAAGATACGAAGGCTTCTTATTCCACAACAACGAAAACACTTTTTCACTCTTTCATATACTAGGGGATTTCACTTGGAAAAGAAAATGTTCCATACTAACGGATTCGGGTCCAAAACCATGGGTTCCAATGCACGAGATCTTGTAGAACTTACCAATGAGGTCCTATCGATTAGTATTACACAGAAGAAATCAATTATAGACACTAATACAATTAGATCCGCTCTTCATAGACAAACTTGGGATTTGCGATCCCAGGTAAGATCGATTCAGGATCATGGGATCTTTTTCTATCAGATAGGAAGTGTTGTAGCACAAAATGTACTTCTAAGTAATTGCCCCATAGATCCTATATCTATCTATATGAAGAAGAAATCATGTAACGAAGGGGATTCTTATTAACCAATTATTTCATATGTAAATAAAATTTATAATCAGAAAAGGGTCAAATATACCCCTGTACTATTGGAAATAGTTTATATATACCCTTCATTATACTTTCGGGTCATATATACCCCTCCCGTCATACTTTGGTACATATATACCCCTAATTTTAACAGAATGACACATGTCAGGTTAAAAATCAAATAACCCATCCCAATATTAATTACCCAATTCCTTTGAAACCCACACATTTAAAACCCATTTTCCGGGTGACCCACCTTCAACCAAATTCATTCACAACTAATCTTCTTTATCTAAAACCTCCATTAAAATCAGCCACAAAAGCTGTCTGGGAAACTAAAGGAGGAAGTGAAACCTCTATTAAAATCAGCCACAAAAGCTCACTGTGAAACTAGAGGAGGAAGTGAGAAGCATTGCTTCGATTTTTTTTAAAACTAGGATAAAGTAATTTTATTAATAGTAGCAGTACCAAGGGAGTACTGCATAAGTAAAAAAAAAAAATAGAAGTTCAACACACCAGAATCTCCTTCAATTGTAATTTCCCACTATAAGCTTCAATATCAACTTTCCTTAAAAGGTATTTGCATCATTTGTGTTACGAAAAGTTATTCATTTTATATTGTGGGATGCTTTTGCTGGTGTTGATTTTCGAAAGTTGAGGATTCAGTCCAGATGGTATTGGCTTTTCACTTCTTTCTTGAGTTTCACAGTGGGCTTTCACGGTGGTTGAGGTTTGATTTTAATGGAAATTTTAGATAAAGAAGATGACTTAAGAAAATGGGTTTCTTTGAGGTGGGTCAGTAGGAAATGGGTGGGTTTCAAAGGAATTGGGTAATTAGAATTGGGGATGAGTTATTTGATTTTTAAGCTGACATGTGTCATTTTGTTAAAATTAGGGGTATATATGTACCAAAGTATAACGGGAGAGGTATATATGACCCGAAAGTATAACGAAAGGTATATATAAACTATTTCCAATAGTACAGGGGTATATTTGACCCTTTTCCTATTTATAATTCATATCATTACTTTTTAAAACCATTTATATCTTCATATAATAATTAGGCGAAATGGTCTCGTAGACCCTTATACTTCTACGCGTTTGTATTTTGGACCCTTCTACTCAACCATTTATCAACTGGATCCTTAGATTCAATCAAAAGAAGATTTTTAAACCTTTTTACCATGTGTATAGTTCACTCTCCCTTAAATAGATTATATGTCAAATTCATGTCATATAAATTAATAACATGTCATATTAATCTTCATTAATTTTTTTTTTAAATAACCAATATTATTAAATAAAAGGTACTAATATAATAAAATTTTAATTTTATCTCAAACTAAAATTTGGGAGTCCACCGTACATCTTCCTCCATTCCCATGGTGAAATGGCCAAATTTCACCGGAGAAAGTCGTCGCTGCCGCCGCCACTCCTCTTGCCAGCGAAATCACATATTCTCTCCTTCACTTGTCTCCATCTCCGACAGACCCTCACCATTTTCCTTTCTTTCTTCTCCAACTCCACAAATCCAGTAACCCGCTGCTGCACCATCAACTCCGGTCGGCAAACCTCCTCGCCACCTCCCGTTTTGTAGAAAAAGGAGTCAGCGCCACCTCTCTCTCGCTCTCACTCCACTCCGAATCAGTGAACTCCGGTAAACATCGTCACTCTCTCTTTCATCGGTGAAACAATAGACTAAAGGATGTGTTAATGCCAATTTTGAGATCTGAATTAGATGAAATAGAGGTTGGGCAGGGATGATAATGGTTGCAAAAGGGTTGAGTGGGTGAAGAAAAATGTTTTTTATTTTATTTTATTTTATTTTATTCTTGAATGATTTTAAATTTTTTTTTAACTGAAATATGACATTCACTTGCCTTTAACACATGAGTAGATACACTCTTTCGCCAACTGAACTGTCTTAATGCCACATCAGCATGATCAATGGTCAGAGTGAGAGGTTTAATATATTGTATTTTATTGAGTTTAAGGGTTCCCTTGGTAAAATATTAAATAGAAGGGTTCATAATACAAATGCGTACAAGTATAATGGTCCACCAGACCCTTTTGCCTAATAATTATTCATACTATCATAGAATTTATTATTATTTCAAATCAATTTCTACTTCTTCTTTTTTAGGCGAAATGGTCTGATGGACTCTTATACTTGTATGAGTTTGTATTGTGGGTCCTTTTACTTAACCCTTTGTCAACTGAACCCCTAAATCCATTGAAACTTGGTATTTTGAATCCCTTTTTCATAAGGTCAATGGTGCGTGTAATACAACCACTACACCTCAAATTCCACGTCATTTTTAATTGCCACATAGGAAATAAAGTGAAAAAATTTAATTAAACTCCCTAAGTTTTATTTGAGAAATCATTTTCTCTTTCTTCCAATTTTTTTCTCAATTTCTCTCCTTTCTCTTCTCTCATTCCAACGCTCTCACAAGTAAAATGCAGCATCAGTAAGACATTTGTCGCCTCCACAGTGTGGTGGTGGAGCTATCACTCAAAGATGAAGACTACGTTCTTGAGATGAGGGATATGTTCTTGTCATGTGAAGATTTACAGAAATTGGAATGATTGATATTGTTCGGCTTTGGCGATGTTGAGTAGGTTGGAGGATACACTATTACTTGTTGAAGAGTAAGATCGATAAGTTCATTCATTTTTTGTGGAACAATAGGAGGAATTTGTATTTGTGAAGACCCTTTCGTAAAGTGATAAAGAATAAATTTGCATAAGAAATGATGAGCTCTTTGAAGAAGATGGAAGACAACACGCAGCAACCAAAATGAAATGGGGAAAAAAAATGACAGAAAGATTTGAAAAGTAGAAAAGCAAAAAAAAAAAAGCTTCTTTTTGTTCAACAATGGTGAATGCATAAATGGAGAAGAAGATGACTCTTGATTAGGTCAAAAATTGTCATTTCTTGTTTTTTTCGAAGGCCTCACGCGCGTAAAATATGTGTATCACACGCACTTTAGATAAAAATGCCACATAAGATGACAGGTCAAAAAAGGGGGTTCAAAATACCAAGTTTCAATAGGTTTAAGGGTTCAGTTGACAAAGAGTTAAGTAAAAGGGCCCAGAATACAAACTCATACAAGTATAAGAGTACATCAGACCATTTCACCTCTTTTTTATATTCACCACATTCATTATTTTTTTTATCAAATATATTTACGAATCAATTGACCAACACATAGCTTAAGGTAACAATATTGATTCGTTTTTTAAATCATACGAACGAGAAATGCAAGTTCACATCATTAACCAAAAATTATTGAGAAATTTTGATTAAAAATTAAAAGTGAGAGGGGTACTTCTGCTATTTCCAAGAAAAATGATTATATGACTGTGGTGCTAAAATTTTCTTTTTAAGATGGCAAAAGTATTGATTACCCCCTTGAACTTGAAGCTTTTTATTCGGTGTACACCTAAACTATATTCCGTTTTAATTACCCCGAACTTGTTTATTCCTCCATCGCGTACACCTTTATTGTCCACCTTGCGTGGAAATTGACAACACACTCTACTAGTCGCTTGTGGAAGTGATTTTTTGCCACATCATAAAGCTACAACGGTAAAAAAAAAACGTAAAATCTCCATTTTTCTTTAATATTTGGCATATTTTAAACGAAAAATAGGGTAAAATGTAAATGAAAAGTAAAGGAAACAAAGATTAACACTTATTTGGTAAGAATTTCAGACAAATTTGAAATTTAATCAACCAACTTCACGTCTAGAAAAACCCAAATCCAAAAGGATTTCCGCGAAATCAGCCCTTATTCAAAAATAACTTTTAAACAATGAAGTTTAAATTTAAGAAAAACTATCCAATGAATAAATGACATGTAGCATTTTACCTAATTATTTTAACTATTTTAAAATCTATTTTACAGCACCCTATCCCCTCCCCTGCAACCCCACATCCTCCCCTGCAACCCATCTTCTTCAAGATACTTTTGCAGAAACAACCCCAGTCCCCACCGATTTTTTTTAATCCAAAATTAATTTGTTTTATTCCCAACAATAAAAGTCTTGTGCTGACATTTAATCTGAGTTCTCCAATACTAAATATTAATTTCTTGAAGATTTCGGGTTTAGTCCGGAAGTTTTAGTGAAAAGCTTAGTCCGAAAGTTTTAGGTGAGAAGCCTAGGTCAGAAGGTTTGATATTTATTTTTTGCCATATTAATTTATTTAGGCGACTATTATTTATCCAAGTGGAAATCCACATCACCACTTTTGCCGCGCGTGTAGTCCCAATAGGAGCAGGTGGATAAAAAAGGTGTACGTGATGGAGGAATAAACAAGTTCGGAAATAATTAAAATAGAATATAATTTAGGTGTACACCGAATAAAAAACTTCAAATTCTGAGGTAATGAATACTTTTGCCAAGATAATAATCAACTTAGCCTAATATCATGCCCAATTCTAACACCCAATTTTCCCCACCTCTTTCGGCCATTACCCAAGTCATTACACCCTTTCAACCACTCTCACTGCCTGTGCCAACATCGTAAACACTAGCTTCGGCAATCAGCTCCACGCCTTCGCCATTAAAACAGACCTTAAACAATTCCCACATGTATCAAATTCTCTCCTTTCATCTACGCCAAATCTAAAGATTTGGGTTCAGTTAAAAGGGTCTTTAAAGAAAATGAAACCCCAGATGTTTATTCTTGGACTACCTGCCTGTACTAAGTTGGGGGAAGTTGGGTATGCTTGTAAGGTGTTTGATGAAATGCCGCAGAGGAATTTGGCTGTTTGGAATACAATGATTACTGGTGTGCTGAAAGTGGGTATCACGGGATTGCTTTGAATTTGTTTCAAAGAATGCATTTTTTGGGTGTTAGATATGATAATTATGCTTTTGCCAGTGTTTTAAGTTTGTGTGATATGGAGCTATTGGATTTCGGAAGACAAGTGCATTTGATGGTCATCAAGATGGGTTTTTTGGTAAGAGCTTCAGTGATTAATGCTTTGGTTACCATGTATTTTAACTGTAAGAATGATTTTGATGCTTTTGGAGTATTTGAAGAAGCTGTGGATGAAGTGCTTGATCATGATCGCTGGTTTAGTCAGTGTGAAAAGAGCTGAGAAGGCATTAATAATGTTCGAGGATATGCGTAAGCTTTCTTGGAGACCTACCGAGCTCACTTTTGTGAGCATAATGAGTTCATGTTCATGTATTAGAATTGCTTCTCAACTGCATGCTCAAGTTGCTAGAATAGGTTTAGAAAACTATACGTCTATCGCTAATGCAACAATAACCATGTATGCTAGTTGCGGGGACTTGAATGCAGCCTTTATAGCTTTTGAAAGACTGAAGGTGAAGGATAAGGTGTCGTGGAATGCCATGATTACGAGCTATGCGCAAAATTGTTTGGACAGCAGCAATTTTCGCATACATTCAGCTGCAGAAGGAATGGTTAGAGCCAGACGAGTTTACGATAGGAAGCATACTCGCAAGCTCAGAGTCTCTAGGAATTGTTGAAATAATTTTGGGTGTTGTTTTAAAGAAAGCCCTTATCTTGAAGACTGAAGTATCTAATGCACTGCTCTCTGCCTTCTGTAAGCATGGTGAAATGAAGCAAGCTTATCAAGTTTTTCATGACATGTTCCCTAGAAACATGATCTCTTGGAATACATTGAATTCTGGTTGTCATCTCAACGGACTACCCATGGGGTGCTTGCACCTCTTCTCTGAGATTGTTAGTGAAAACGTTTGATGCCTAACCCTTTTACTCTTAGCATCATTTTGAGTGTTTGTGCCAGCATTTCCGCTCTACAACAAGGGAAGGAGATTCACACTTACATACTCAAATCTGGATTCATCTCAGAAATATCTTTAGGGAATGCCCTCATCACATTGTATGCAAAATGTGGATTGTTGCATTGGTCTCTAAAGGTGTTCCAGATAATGACACAAAAAGACATAGTTTCTTGGAATTCAATTATTACCGCATATGCACAACATGGGAAAGGAAAGGAAGCTGTACATTGCTTTGAGATGATGCAAGAATTAGGTGGGGTCAAACCAGATAACACGACCTTTAATGCAGTTCTATCAGCTTGCAGCCATTCAGGCTTAATCGATAAAGGCATTGAAGTTTTTACCTCCATGGTTCATACCTACGGTATAGAACCTACAGCAGACCACTTCTCTTGCATTGTTGATCTTCTAGGCCGGGCTGGATATCTTGATGAGGCAGAAAAACTGGTAAAAGATAGGCATGTTGATGTAGATTCCACTGTTTGGTGGACATTATTCAGTTCATCAACTGCTTATGGCAATGTTAGACTAGGCAGAATTGCTGCGGGATTTCTTCTTGAAACTGAGAAGAATAACCCCACGGTTTATGTGCTTTTATCCAATATTTATGCTAGTGCGGAGAACTGGCAGGACTCTGCTAATGTGAGGAAACTGATGGCTAAAAATGTGGAGTGTTAAAGCAACCAGGAAGCAGTTGGATAGGGTCCTAACACTCATTTCGTTAATGCTGGATGTCTTGACATGATTGATTTCGAAGTTCAACCTTACTTATCACATGGAAATTGTTCATGGTGGAGGAAAGGTACTATTGTCTTAAAGATTTAGACTAGCAATGAAAATGGAATATTTTGAGTGTACCTTTGACAGCACTGTTTTAATGTTTTGATTAATGTGACAAACTTATGGGTAAAACCAGTATAATAGAGAATGTTGACTATCAGGTGATTAATGGTGAGACCGTCCTAATAAACTAGTGCTATTACTACTATTGGTATATGTTTTTTATTTTTTTTATTTTTATCAACCAGCTGAACAAAAACGCATTGCACCTGTCATGGTCCAATAATAAAGGAAAGGTTGTGCTTATAATACTAGCTCTTTGGATTTTGTTTATTAGCATCTGATTTTTCCTTCTAGCACTCTGAAATGACTTACACGTGCATTTATCGGGAGATTTTTCCCATAGCTATTTGCCTTTTAGGCTGTTAAAATGAATTCTTCTTCTGAAATAGATTTCCGGCTTTGCATCTGAGAACATACCGACTGCTTAAACTAATGTTATCAGCTATTCAACTTGTACAGGACATCACAGGAGGCTACGGTGTTGATGTAGCTGTTGAAGCTTTGTGGAGACCACAAACATTCTTGCAATGTGTGCAAAGCGTTCGCAATGGAGGCAAAGCTGTGATGATTGGACTTACACTATCTGGGGCTAAGGGGGGAGGTGGATATAAACCACCTAGTGCGACAACAGGTGTGTGCTTTTGTGTGCAGGTCTTTTATTGTTTGTCCCAATTCCGATCTGCTAACACTTACGACCCATTCCCTCTTTTTGATATGTCATAAATTGTTTTGCATTCAATGAAATATGCACATACTTCTTTTTTATAAGGTGAAGTTTTATTAAAGAAGTACCAAGCTGGTACATGAGATATATCAGAAGCAGACAATGCCTACAGAAATAAACATGCAGTTAGATGTGATTCTTTTTTGTTTTCGAAAAAAGCATTTTTCCTCTCTCTCCAGATGGTCCAGAATATGCATATTGCTTCTGATTCCTTGCTATCTTTTACCCTTGCCAGCTGACTAGTAGGCTTCTTATATCTGAAGGCATAACCTAAGTAACCCCACACTGGTTCAGGAACAGCTCCCAGCATTGCTTAGCAATTATACAGTGAATGAACAGATGATTAATAGATTCCAATCCATTTTCACATAAATAGCACCTGTTACTGAAAGTGAAGCCTCTCCTTTGTAGATTACTTGGGTTAAGCAAGATTCTCTGATGACAATAGTTACCCTTATCTCAAAAAAAAGATTCTCTGATGACAATCCACCCAAAATACACCACCATGATAGGTGCTTTGGTACTCCATAACATTTCCATGGCCAATTTTCTTCATAATTATCAGCCTGTTTGTGGGAGAATATCGTAGCAGCTTTTGACAGAATATTGCTTGCCGTCCAAAATATGCAGTCCTCTTTATGTTCTTCTACCATTGATCCAATAATTGCAGTGATTGCCCTACTTCCAATTCCCAATCATTAAAATCTCTCCTAAAATTCAGCTGCTAGACATTTAAAGATATTTAAGGGGTAAATATGGCTGACCTAGGCCTAGTCTGTGGTCTGTTAGTAAAATCCATACTGATATATACTAGTAAAGTTTTTAACTCACTAAAATATCTTCATTTTTTGGGTATTTATTCTTCCAGTGGAACATGAAAATCCATATTATGTTTAGGTAAGGGCATACTATTAAGTATTTTTCTCAGAACTATTGTGTTTTCTTGTTAGAGTTTAAGCAGCTCTTTCTCACTGCTGATATTGTGATGCTAGATAAAAGTGATTGTCTCTTATGGAGCCAGAGCAAGACAAGATCTCCTAAGCTGATTAAACTTGCCAAAAGCAGCATATTCAATCTAACTGCTGCTGTTCAAGGACCTGCAAATATGAAGAGGCTCCACAGGCATACAAAGATCTTAATCAGGTAACCATTGCTGGATAGGCTGTTGTTGAGATAGTGTAAGTTTGATATCTACAACAAGCTCATCACTCATTTGACATTCATGTAAACTTCAGTTTCTGGTGAACTAATGCTAGCAAACGTTACTGTAGGTGTTAAATGAAGCAAAATGTAAATATGTGTCAAAAGAAATAAAGCTAATTTTGAGACAGGGGTTTCCCAAGACATTGTTCTCAGAAATCCTGCCAGTGTAATGTGATTTAATCTCCAAGTTGATTATGCTTCATGGTGATTAGTATACATATCTGTACGATTAAACATGTTAAGAGACACCTTTTTCCTCCTTACGAACACCCTCACTGGACGCTTCAGATAACTTTGAGAAGTGGTAGAGAAGTGCAGCTATATCTTGAATGAGAAGCATAGAAACTGAAAAACCTTCCTCCAGAATGCTGTTGATAACATCAATAATTCTTTTTCTCTGAAAGGTAATAGGGAAAAAAAATGACAGTGGAGGCCTTTGAATTATTTTCTACGCATCAATTCTAGCACCAAGTGCAAAATACATATCTATTTGGAAAAATGCTAAACATTCATAGCTACTATAACTAACGAACAAAATCATGTTAAGAGACTACTATTGGTACTTGCTCTGGTAGAAACCAGTGTTACAGACATTGTTAATAGCCTGTACTTCAATTAGCTTTGGAAGCCTATTCCTATATGCGTTTTCAGACAATCTGGTTTACTTTGAAGGAAAAAAGAGACATATTTCTAGAATTACGAATACATGTTTGCAATTTTTATATTTTTGGTGTAATTGTAGTAGATTAGATAACGTGAATCAATATATGATCTTTCTATTATAAAGGTTAGGCAATATATGATCTTCCTGAGTTTGTTAGGATGGATTACTTGATTGTCTGATGTTTTGTGTTAGTTGTTGAATCATGTACCGATATCCCTTTTACACCCATGATTCACTCACCATGGACGCGCTAGCTTTTACAATCTTGGGAATAATGTAAGTATATACACTTAATAGCACAAGAGCTAACTTGTCTTTCCTTGGAGCGAAGTTAATGTAAGTATATACACTTAATAGCACAAGAGCTAACTTGTCTTTCCTTGGAGCGAAGTTATGGACAAAATATGTGCTCCCAAAGACATGAGGTGGAAGAGAGAACAAAGGTGATTTGAGTAAACAAAAAAGAGTGAGGTAATGACGACTGGTCTTTATGTGTTCTATTGCCTCAAGATTTGTGCATACATTTAGTGATCTATGTTGATGATATGCTCATCATATATAATGATGAAAAGAAAAGTACCAACTTGAAGAATAACCATTTTCAGACCAAGAACCTAGATGTATTGATATACTTCTTAGGCATTGAAGTTTTGATGAATCCAGATAAAGTTTGTTTCATGAAGAAAGTATGTTCTTATATTCCCGAGGAGACATGAATGAAGAATTGTAGGCCTATTAATACTCCGATGGATCCGAAAAGGGAGCCTAACTCTGATTGTGGAAGATGTAGAAAGTTAAAGTAAGTCATTGTGACTCGACCTAACATCGGTTTCCAAGTGTTGTGAGTCAGTAATTGAATTCTCCTTATGAGTCAATGGAATACAGTTTATTCATATTCTTTAATATAGAAAATCTACTCCAGAGAAAAAATTACTTTACGAACATCAAGGACATCAGCAGATTGTTGAATACACATGCAGATTGGACAGGGTCACCCTACCTTTGGGTACAAGGTTCTAGTTAATAGGAAGTTTAGTGTCTTCACAAAGCAAGAATCAAAATACAGTTGCAAGACCATCTGCACAAGTGAAGTGAAGTTTGGAGAGAATAGTCAAATGTAACTTATGTGTGATAATTAGGTGCACTTGACAATGCACCTCTCTTATCAAGTATTAAATACCAAGGGAAGATGGGTTTTATTGTGCCTCTCTTACTATTTCTAAAATAGATCATACCTACATTGATAGCTCCATGGACACGGTTGAGGCTATAGAAGCCCTAGGAAGACCATCAAGGTCGCAAGATAAGGAGTTACAAGCTAAGGTCGTTGGGCTTCAATGGGAAATCAAGAAGATGCTTATCATGGAAGAAAATCCCAAGAACGAGTCCAGGAATTGTGGAGAAGAATGGAGTAGGTGCTACACATATTTTATGGTTCAAGTCCACGCCTAAATGGAAGAAGATTGGGCCACACAATGCCCAACAAAGGAGCCCAAAAAGCTGAATGGTTAAAGTCAAAGTTTCCTAGTATAAAAACCTTTATTTTAAAGTTTCCTAGTTTAAAGTTTTCCTAGTTTACAGTTTCCTAGTTTAAAGTTTCCATAAAGGTAGGATTTAAATCCCATTCTATTTGGGATAGGTTTTCCCTATATATAGGGGTTTGATTTTATTATTTGGACAGGCAACATTATTATTAATTGAGAGTTTTCTTCTTTACACCTTTATGTGTGGCTACTTGAAATTTATCTTACAACCTTATAAGAACGATTCTTAAGAGGTGAGATTAATTCTTTAACTTGATATCTTTGGTTCTTATTCGTAAATTAACATATCATACCTACAGTTCCAACATGTAAGGATAAAGGTGGAATAAGAGGTATCTTTCTTTAAATAAAAGGTTCCATTAAATTATAAATCCCAAACATGTAACACTTCTAAGTAAACATGACATTTCTAAGCCAATATAATACTTTCCAAGTAAACAATTTCTTTTCAACTTTCCAAGTAAACATAAAACATAGTCAAGCTGTGATGGCCAATTTGTGTAATTTTCCTTTCCAAGATTTTCTGTATAAACAATTACTTAAATTTCATGTTTTAGTAAAACTTATAAATGTGTTGCTGAATAATGTGTCACAGCACCTGATATACCTAAGATGTTAACTTCAAGTAAGCATGTAACATTTACAAGATGTGTAGCAATTTGAAGATCTTATGCAACTTAGTTAAGTAAAATATTCACATATACGAAGTAGTAACCTTGATCAGGCTAGATTTTTTTTTTGATGACGTGTCCGAGCCAGCTTTCGCAGACCTCGACTAATTCAACAGGATACTTGTCACCTCCTAGTATCAACAGGTACCAGGCCTAGTGTTTTTTTAAAATCTGTTAGGATTTGGACCTGAGACCTCATGGTTCTAAACCCACTTCATTGGCCACTAGGCCACACCTTGGGTGCAATGTAAGTATCTTTGATCAGACTTGACACTCCTGTCTTGCCTTTAGGTGTCGAGGCACATTCAAATACACACACACCCACACACACACACACACACACATATATTGTATAAATACATAACGAGTAGCAACACTTGTCATCAAGAGTTCAGTTGGAATGCTGGTAAAGGCGTTAAATCTTATCATTGAGGGTCAAGGTTTTGAATCCTCCAACCTAACTATTACCTTTTGATTTTTGGCGTATGTCACTGGTTGTCTGGTGTGCAGTTATATGTTATGTAGTAAAACAATTGTGCACCTCATATGCTGATTTTCATTGATCAACCTGTTTCCCTCGCTAAGGTTTTAATCCTTCTCCTTTAGCAAGTGTTGCATTTCTTGCAGTTAACAAGGATTGGTTTTGCCAATTCCTAGAGTTTGGCTGTGCAGAGCTAGAGCACCAAAACATGCAATATAGAAAGAGGAGATCATATATATTCTCATCACTATTAATTTGATTATTATTCAGGAATTTGCTGTTAGCGCCTCACATGTTAGTGAAGCCGGTGAACTTTGATAAAATAGAAGCATACTTGGAAAGACATTTTAACGTAAATTGCATCAACCCTATGTATGAATATGATTACTCAATTGGGATGATGTTAACAATATTGTGCAGTATAGTTCAGCAAAAGTTCAATTACTCTTCTAATATCATGTGCTTTAATGTTTTTAATGATTGATGCATAGTGGCTGACTGATGAGACTGTTCTTAGTGATTATGAAGTTCTTCAGTGAGCCAGCGTGGTGAAATTGCATGCTTTTTATCCTAGTGGTAGAGTGGGTTGCCAAGAAAGTGTTTCTCATGCAGGATCCACGGTTTAAACTTCTGATCTTTTTTGTGGCTAGTTGAATTTTGTATTGATTTTATTTTTTGTAAACATTCTGCCTATTAATAGGTTCAGATGAGGTCAAATCTTAATGTGTTAAAAAGATGTGCATTATGTTCTCAAAAAAAATAAAAAGCGAGAAAAAGAAGTGAGATTAATAGAAAAGAGTTGTCCCTTTTCTGCTGCATTGTATTATTCATTTGTAGCGAAGCTACATGTTTCATATATTTTCCAGAATTCAAAATTTCCATGCTTATATGTTTGATAATTTATGAAATGATGTAATCCAGAGCCAAACTCATAGCTTTGAAGATTGAGGTGAACTAGCTAAGCATGAAAAGAGTAAGGAAGGAGACAATCTCAATTATTAATGGTTTCGTCTGTTTTACTTACTTCTAGCCTCTAGGTATTTCCCATTTCTACTTCTACTTCTATGAATGGATGTTGTACAAAATGGATTGCTCATGTGGTTATGCTATTTCCCCTATTGAATTTTTATGGTTTTCCAGCTAAAATTTAACTAGTTAAGTTCTCACAGCAGATACCATGGAGTGATATGTACCTTGGAGGTTAATCTCAAATGCACTTTGCACCCTAATGAGCTGTTGTTTGCTACACCCTTCTTTGGAGGATTGCTGTATTGAGTGGCCCACATATGTAGAAGACAATGGATCAACTACCTTTCACCATTTATATCATGAGATAATTTTCCTCCTTTTCTGATCATAATGCCAATTATCAACTTTTTTTTCCCTGGACACAAGTAATGTTACATTTTAGTCTATTGTCACTTGACCTGTAGGGCGTACAAACACTCACCACATCAGATTGAGTTGTGCATCAGTTTCCTTCTGTGTCCTGTGCTATTTGACGCATGTGTGTGTTATATCCTAACCATGTTCTTGCCTGAATGAATATAAACTTTATGATTGCTCTTATTGCCTTCAGGTCTTGATCTTTCGACTCCTTCCTAAAAACAACATACCAGTGTAATCCCACAAAATGGGGTCTAGACTCCTGTCGTAAAAAGTTATAGTTAAACCAAGTGAAACATAACTAATTACTGTTGTATTTTTGCCATAAATAATTTAATTCTTCCTCCTTAACTAAAGAGGAGTAACTAATAGTGTAACTGATTCTTATTCATTTCTTTTTTAAATGTCGACACCGCTTATTAAAAATTATGTGTATGTGATCGGTTGCCTGGGGTGCAATCTATATGTTATGTAGCAAAATAATTGTGCACCTCATATGCTGATTTTCATTTATCAACTTGCTGCCCTCACTTCAGGTTCTAGTCCTTCTCCTTTAGCAAGTGTTCCATTTCTGTCAGTTCACAGCAGATCCATGAAGGTGTGTTTACCTTGCTTGAGTTGACAAGAATTGTTTTTGCAATTCCTTCTAGTGTATGGCTGTGCAGAGCTAGCACACTAAACATGCAATATAAGAAAGAGGAGATACATATTAATTTGATTATCATTCAGAAATTTGTTATTAGTGAAACTGGTGAACTTTATTATAGAAAATTGAATCTTGATTAACGTGTGTTTTACATTACTATCCAGTTTGTTCAAGTGGGTTGTGTGATAGGTGGAAAACTTTGGATTTTCATCTCTCAAAAGGAGGTTTGTGTGATTCTTCAATGTGGAGAAGTCAGATATTGTTGTCTTGTGGTGAGCTGAAGAATGTAAAAGAGTTGCACTCAATTCCAACAGAGTTTCCACTAGATTTGGGTGTCAAGTTGTGCTAAGCTTAGGACAACTGAGCATATATATGTGTCTTTTAACTTGGCCCCAAGCCCTCAATTGTTATTTATGTGCTCCAACTTTGTCACACAAGTAGGTACGTAAACTTGTATAAAGTTGAACATGTAGACACTTACAAGACAATCTGCATCTTACATGTATTATGTTGCATAGGATGTGTGTCTATTTGTTCAACTTTATACAAGTTTACATACCTACTTGTACACACACAAAGTCGGAGGTATGAATGTCAACTAAGGTCAGGTTTATGTATTATACATTTAATAATTGGTTCTATGATCAAATTTCTAACTTTTAAGACGTAAATCTTTAGTTTGTATTGGATACTCTTACTACTACTCTGGAAACAAGCAACTTTTATCTTGTGTTTGGAATAAAACACTTGGAACGTGTATATATTATAGGTTCCTATGGTCCAAATCAGATTTGTGTCACACCAGTAATAGTTTTACCTTAATAGATCATTACAAGTACTATGAATCAGATGGAAGCCAAATACTTATCCAAAGTCCAAATATGCGATTCTAATCTTCCATTTATTGGTCGCTATTATAGTTAAATTGATTTTCCAAAAAATAATGCCTACTTGCACGATAGCAACACTTCCTTTTCTATTACTACTCTCTTCGTTTTAATTCTTTTAGTTTCTTACTTTTCATTTTAACTTGTTTTAGAACGAGTGTTTCTTTCTTTATTTAAGACATTCTATATATATAATAAGTTTAAGACCATATGATTTAATTTTTTATTTATTTCTTAAACTTTGTGTTCGATTAACTAAGACACTTAAATTAAGAGAACGGGAGTATTTGATTGTACATCTTTGACATGTAAGTCCCATCATTTAAAGGGTGTATGAAATGGAACTCACAGTTACAAGTCAAAAATCTTAAAATCCCTATTTTACAAAATTCAAATCACCTAGAAATTAGATCGTAATAATAGACTGACACTGCTTGTACGAATTAAAATGCAATTGCCATGAATGCTTTAGTACTCCAACGAAAGAGGTCCCTACAATCTTGAAAATGTCATTGCTATACTGCCTTTTTTTTTTTTCTTCCCAAGTTTGTCTTAATTATCAGTGAAGACCAAGAGAGAATGAAAGCCTATGTTATCTTTCACAAAAAATGACAAAAAAAAATGTTGTAATGAAATGATATAAAATATTTTCTTAGTGAAATTGTTTGAGCCTCTCCCAATTCTTTGAGCTTTCTTGCTATTGCAATATGCCTTCTCAAGTTGTGAGTTAATATTATATTGCACACAAATAAGAGGATTTTATATGGAGTTGTCTTTGTTAGGAAACACTTTACCTTTTAATGTGAGACTTTTAGACGCGAATTTAAATTCAGTCGGATTTCAACATAAAATCAAATAAGAGGATTTCGCTGTAAATTTTTAAGACTTGAGGAATATTCTGGTAATTGTCAAGTACATAAAGAGTGTAAAAGTGAAATTATCCAATGAAAATGTTGTTCTCCGTTTCAATTCGTTTGGCCTACTTTGACTTGACGTGAGTTTAAGAAAATAAAGAAGATTTTTGAATCTTATAGTCTAAAATTAAAGATATGTTAAATGTACCGAAATGTCTTTTAATCTAGTGACCTTAAATATGTCACGTGAAAAGTTAAAAATTTAAAAGTTGCTGAAAATAAAAAGAAAGTAGGTCAAACAAATAGAAACGAATTGAGTAAAAGGAAGTTTTTTCCCTTGTGGCTGCCAAGAGAAAGCCAATCATTACCAACATGATTGTGGTGGAGTAATAAATACTCTTTCATCTTTAACTAGAGGTTTTAATTTCGGGTTCGAGTTTCCTTGAGTACAGAATCACCTTTGTTAGGAAGCGATCAATTTACCCCATTATGAAACTTTACTACACTAATTCAAATTTGATTAAGCTCCAATGCGAGTACCTTACGCCAAATGGGAAACAAACAAAAAAGCCAATCATTAGATCAAAGTTCATCTTTTCTCATTTCCCTAACATCCTGCCAAACGCATTGAGTAAATTTATAGGTCACCCAAGTATTAACTTCATATATATCACAAAAATTGTTTTCTTTTTGTTACGTAAAAATAATATTTTATTATATTCATATCAACTTGAAAATTATATTTCTTTTTGTTTCTTCATTACATAAAAAATCACTTTGACTTGAAAATGCACAATTGTTTTCACCCCTCTTTAGACGCTCTTACATTTTTTAATTTCTGGATAATTTAAATTTACAATCTTAAAATTGAAAGTAGACGATGTTTTTATTATCCTAATATTTTTAGCAAAAGACATAAAATGTTGCACAGAGTGGGGAAAATTAATCTAGTTTCTCTTTTATTTGGGATATTGCATGGTTGTTGTTTCCAGCTGGATACAAAAAAGAAGAATAATGGGCTAAAAATAGACCCCGTTCAAATAAGTCTCTTTTTTTTACTAGAAAAGATTTTAATATTTATTATATAGAGTATATAAAAAAAAACCGAAGGTACTTAAAAATCAATCATATTAACATTTCAATCATAGGTGGTAACTTCGGCGAGTTGGGACGCGGAAGCTAAGTGAAATTTCTAAACTTGAAATCCTATCCTTCTTTACTATTCACTATCTAAGGAGCAAATTTGAAGTCGGTTCTCAAGGCCCGTAAGCTCGGGGATTGAATACCCCTATGTTTCAAGTGACTAGCTTGACTAGTGATGCGTTCACTCACTTGCACGCTTCCTTCTAAGCACGAAATTCTTAGTTCGTCCGCTATCACACTGGCCAGTGTACTCTTATCGCTAACCTGAGAGAGGCTATACTCTAAAAGAAGGAATTACAGTGAATTACATACACTTTTACAACATTAAATTAGATTAATTTACGAATTATGATTCAACTTTTTTAATCACGACATTAAAGTCCTTAAACTATGTTTTGTAATAGAAATATGACTCAATTTGGGATAAGTATTACAGAAATCAATAAAAAAATTCTATAACAAAAAAATCATTCAACTTTGTCTTAATATCACATGAACTCGCTAAAGAATGTTTGTTTCGTAACGAAAAATTCATTCAAACTTTATCTAATTATCAGATAAAATGTCTTTTTTATTGTTTGGTACTGACTTTCTTTGATATTTAGACATAATGAAATGACTTTTTTATTTATTTCAAAATATAGTGTAGTAACTTTAGTAATACTCACATAAATGATTTTTTGTTGCAATAATAATTAGGTAATTTTAGGGCAGTAAAATCAAAAGTGGGTGACATCCATCCATGATATTAACGCCACTAATTATATAGATAGAGCATATAGAGAATTCCCATGGGATGAATGATATCCGAGAAAAACTCAATTACTAGAAGAAAACGCAAAGGTTTCACTGTGTCACTTAAGTTATATAGAAGATCTTGAGCCCAAGAGTTAAGAATAACAAGTTTTTCCTTAGCATTATATTATCGATATTAAATTTAAAAATTAAAATATAAATATCGATCCAATAAATCACCTAACTATATATCGTTCTTTTCTCAAAGAATAACAAGACAACTCTTCTCTAAGATTGTTGAAATGGTCCAATCTTGGTACTCCAACCTTGTGTAGAAAAAGTTGGTGTCCAAGCTTAGCATATATTCTTGGTAATAAAAAGTTTATGAGTTTTTTGAAAATAAATAAGTTTAAAATGAAAAAAGAAAAGTGAAAACAAGTTTTTGGGTGTTTTCCAAATCCCAAATACAACTTCATAACTAATAAAGCGTAATATTTTTTCTTCCGTGGACAGAGTTACCTGATATTTGTTACTGGTGAAAAGTGACAGATATCTCATAAAATAAATCAAAATGCACGAAGTTGATCCGAACACCACGATTAAAAAAAAGTTAAATGATTTTCCGGCCAACTAACTTTCAAAAGACAATTGGTAGAGTGCTTTGAATACTACCTACGAATTTGTTGTATTGTAGTAACAATCAATTAAATTGAACCTCCGGTTGGTGTGAGATCACCTTTTGTACAAAGGCAGAGTTAGAATTTAATTTTTATAAGTTCAGATAAATTTTAGAATTACAACTTCAATTATTCTTGATTGAGTTCTAAATTTAATATTTGTAGTAGTATTTAATGACTTTCTTAACCTAAATACATTATTTAAACAAAAATTATTGAATTCAATGAGCTTGTATATGATCACTTCTAGCTCTACCCTTACCTTTGTGGTCGACAGAGGCGGAGTTATGTGGGGGTTCATGGGTTCGGACGAACCAGTAGCTTTTCTGTATATCCTATATTTGTACTAGAAAATTAATTAAATATATGTATATTTAATTTGTGAACCCCTAAAAAAATTAATTGATGGTTCTAAAAAGAAATTAGAACTCCAAACTCTTAATCTTGGCTCCACCTCTGATGGTCGAATATATTATATTAACCCAATATAATAACGAATTAAAGGGGGGGGGGGGGAATAAGGATAATATCATGATAAAAATATCTTAGATTTTATTTATTCTTCTAGAAAATAAAAATAAACATGAACGCTCTTTTTTTTTTCTTCCTAAAATAATAAAATATATCTTGAGTTGATGCATATGGAATCTTCCAATGAGTTCAAATTAACAAAAGAATGGTAGACATCATACAGCTGTGGAAGTGGAAGTGGAAGGTGGCCAAACATCTAATTCTACACACATCATCCCCAAAGGAAAAATACTAAACAAACTAATATAATTATCGTTATATTATTATATTTAGTGATAATGATAAATATAAGTATTTATAATCAAATATTCTATATAAATATGGTTAGACTTTAGTAACTTTGAATATAATGACATTAATTTAATTGTCATCAATTTTTTATTTTTTATTTTAACCAATTGTCATCAAATATTCTTATAACGATAAATAGTATCATAAAAAAATATATATATTATTACTAAATGTCTCTTTTGTCGTAGCAGGATACTTTCAACATCGTAGAAATATTAGCTGTCAAATGGTACCTTTTCTTTGTTTCTCCAAATCCAAGTCAACTTAATTAATATCTACCTAATTCTCAAGTCTGCATTTTTTTCCTAAGTACATCAACCCTCCAAACCTTTTTTTTCTTTTTAATATACATAAGGATACAAGTTAATTCGTTCGTATTATATTCCTTTTATTTTAATTTTCTGTCTTAATTTGATTTAGTAGAGAGGAGATTTTTGAATTTTATGGTTTTATATGTAATTATGTATCAAATGTCCTTTGAATCTCGTGGCATAGAATGTTAAGCGTAAATATAGAAAGTGACATTCTTTTTTAAAGAATAAAAAATAAGATAAACAAAAACAAAAAAATAATTTAATTATGTCATCACGAAAAAGATTTCCTATATTTGGAGAAGAAAATAGTCAAATAGAGGATTGAGTTAGAGATGTCCTAAATGTTAGAGTCTCGTTAAAGTTAATTGTAATTGTTTTTTTTAATTTCCCATCCGAAGTTTGATATCCGTAATGTTGTATATATACTCCCCGTCCACTTTTAATTGTCATATTACTCTTTTCGAAAGTCAATTTAACTAATTCTCAAAGTGAAATTAGATTACATTAATTTGATATTTTAAACAAAAAATATATGAAAAGTACTATAAATTACAATTTTTCGCATATTAATATGATAAAAAAATACATCGTAAAATGTTAGTCAAAATTCTTATCATTTGACTCTAACAAAAAAACCATGACAATTAAAATTGAACGGAGAGAATATCATAATGATGATTAAAGATAATGATGACACGCGATCCAATTAATCAACTTGATTTTTGGTTGTTGTTTTTTTCACTTATGCATGCATGTAGATAAGTTATGAATACGTTGGCACTATATTCCAAGATTTCAACTTTAATCCTTGAATTATTACTAATAGCTTCAATTAATTAAACATTATAATTCGTTGTGGAAATAATAAATTATGAACATTCATGTTGCTAGCTCGTAAAGGTCTTTCGTGGAATGCTTATCATCATCATCATATATAGAGAGAGAAATTGGGAATATAATAATTGGGATGAGAAATAATAAAATATGATTTGTTAAGTACTTCTAGTTATTTCAATTTGTTTATCTGAATTTATTTTTTGTTTCATTTAAAAAATATATAATTCTATTTTCTTGATAATTTTTTTATTTCAATTTTATGAGTCTTTTTTCACCTCTTAAATTATGCGTTCCACCAAATAGTGCCAAATAAATTGGAATGAAAAAAATATTTGATTACTCTTTCTTAAAGTTATCCTATCAAGTATCATATATGCTTGCTATAAGGAGTTAAATACATGTACAAAAAAATATACTAAAGAGTAACATAGTAATGTATGATTTCTTAATGAAACACTACTTAGGCTACTAGAAAACAAGAAATTGACAATGTACAAAATTTTGTAGCTTGCTAAATAATAATGCCATGCTAATTTCATATAGTTATGAATTCGTGATGGATTATCGATAAATTTGTAGCTTATTTTATTTTTCTAGTAGTGTTATAGTATTGATCTCTAGTTGTAGGGGCCAAAATGAGACATATACAAAAGAAAACTCACCAACCCCCACACAAACTAGTCCCCACACCTCATATATATCTCAAGGTCCTCCATCTATAATTCTATATAAAGCCTAATTGTGTTCATGCAATATTCAAAAACACCTACACCATGAAGACTACTTTCTTATTTTTCTTGATTCTGAGTTTCTTGTTCTTGGTGGTGGCTTTGGCTGGAAATTTCAACCAAGATTTTGATATTACATGGGGTGATGGCCGCGCTAAAATACTCGAAAATGGACAACTTATGACCCTTTCCCTCGATAAAGCCTCTGGCTCTGGTTTTCGATCCAAAAATCAGTATTTGTTTGGAAAGATCGATTTGAAAATCAAACTTGTGCCTGGTAACTCTGCTGGTACTGTTACAACATATTATGTAAGTCATTTTTTTTCATCGTTACTACATGTTATATTATGATTTTGTGAGTATACACATCGTCACCCTCAGGTCATTAATTCTATAGACCAAAAAATATTTTTTGGTATGCCTTCTAAAATATGACACTCATAATCTTAAACAGCGATGACCTGATAATATGAAATTCTTTATGGTGTATATAGCTAAGTTTTATATTAATTGAATGAATGGTGATGATTTGATTAGATGTTAATATATTTTATAAGTTGATTTTTAATTGGTATGGATTACAAAATGCAGCTATCTTCAATAGGATCAAGTCATGATGAGATTGACTTTGAGTTTCTTGGGAATTTGAGTGGTGACCCATATATTCTTCATACAAATGTATTCACACAAGGAAAGGGAGATAGAGAGCAGCAATTTTATCTTTGGTTTGACCCCACTAAGGACTTTCATACATATTCTATTCTTTGGAATCCTCAAAGCATCATGTAAGTAGTTCCTATTGTCTGTCTCAAATTTATATGATATTATTTGATTTAATATAAAATTAAAGAAAAGTTTTTTTTAAAATTTTTTTTATCTAAATAAATTTTAAATATTGATATGACTATAAATCATTTCATTGAGGATAAAAAAGAATTTTAAAGTCAAGTTATTGCTAATTATAAAAATATAACATATTTTTAACGAACTAAAAAGAAAAAATATGTCATATAGACCGAAGCAAGACAATTATTATATTTCACTTACGTGCATTTTATTAACTTCTATTTTGGACATTTACTTAGTATTGATATTTTCTTACCTACCTTTCTTATATTGATAAACTTCATTATTAGTTAGTGTAGTACTAATAATATTGGAAGGTTTCACGTAATTTATAGTGGTGATTAATTAGTTTTATTTTTCCACCTAAGATTTACCTTTCTTGATTATTCAAAAACAACTCTACTGTAACTAATTTTGATTAAAGTTTTTGGATTTAGTGCTTATTCACAATAATTTGAATCAAAAATTGAAATTTAAGGGATTGCTGGATATACTACTATCAATTAATGGAGAAAGAAAAATAGAGTAAAAAATTAAAGCAATAAAGCAAAATGATTGAGAAATGAGAGAATATAGAGTTAATATCTCAGATGGTCACTCAACTATCTACTTTTCTCTCAGAAAGTCACTTAACTTTGTATTTTAACTCAAAAGTCACTCAACTATCCACTATTCTCTCAGAAAGTCACCCAACTTTGAATTTTAACTCAAAAGTCACTCAACTATCAATTGTTCTCTCAGAAAGTCACTCAACCTATTTAATTGATATTTAAATTAAAATTTGCTGATATATTTTTTTAATTTAAAATCCAAAATTTTAAAAATAATAAAAAATACTAGTTAAACCATTTAGTGACCCGTCTCACTTGATCACCCAACCCGTTAAAAAAATAATATTGACCCATTTTATTTTACCCATTCTCCTACCTTATTCCCTCTCTTCTCAGACTCTTTCTCCTTTTCTCCTTTGCGTTTTTTTTTCTTCTGGTTCTCCATTGCTGCCTCTTCTTCCTCTTTATCTATAAAGTTTGATAAAAATCCTACAGATGTTATATACAAAATTATAATGTAATAATTAGTTCCTATAGGTTTTAATTATGACCCATTTCTCCTTTAATTCTTCAATTTCAAGTTCTATATTATGTAGGAAACTAAAGAAATCTGATTTAAAAAAATCAAATTAAAAGAATATGATAATCAGATTTTTATCTGTGCTTTGGCCATGTTCAATTCTTAACTTGTAATAATTTGCTTTTTGGTTGGAAGAATCATATGAACTAGAATCTCCATAGAGCCTTAAGTAATTAAACTTGCTTTTACATGTTTCTCTTCAGACCACATTCACCTCTTTTTAGTGTTGTGAGAATTATTTGCCGAGGAAGATGTAATCAAAGGGACTCCTTAGTTTCCGAACAAATATTCGTATATCGAAACAATACTCTAAAATACAAATCGAAATAAATTTGTGCCAATCCGAATCCATGCATTAGATTCCTTTAGTTTCATATACTAGAAATTGAGATACCTAATTAAAGCTCAACTAAAAGAAGAAGAAAAGGCAGCAATGGAGAACCAGCAAAAAAAAAAGGAGGAGAAATAGTCAGAGAAGAGAGTGGAATAAGGTAGGAGAATGGGTAAAATAAAATGGATCCATATTATATTTTTAACGGGTCGAGTCTAGTGAGGCGGGTCACTAAATGTTTTAAATGATTTTTTTTAAAAATAAATAAATTGGATTCTAAATTAAAAAAATTATATTAAGAAATTTTAATTAAAATATCAATTAAATAGGTTGAGTGACTTTCTAAGAAAACAATTGACAGTTTGAGTGACTTTTGAGTTAAAATTCAAAGTTGAGTGACTTTCTGAGAGAAGAGTGGATAGTTGAGTGACTTTCTGAGAGAAAAGTAAATAGTTGAATGACCATCTGAGATATTAATTACTTGAGAATATACTATGTAATTATACCCCGTGTTTTCAAACGCATTTTCGAGGGGAGAGTATAAAAAAAAGTTTCTACACAAAAATGAAAGGTGTAGATCCATAGGCATAAGATCCATAAAGCTACCATTTGTATGTCAATTTTTTTTATTGTTTTAAAAGTTTTTGCTATAAAATTAAAAATACATCAGATATAGGCTTATATATTTATGAGACTTACGCTTCATATTTCTATTCTTATGCCTCTCTCAGTGCTGCGTAAAACACCTCCCCGCCTCGTCGTTTGAAACACTGGTTATAAGTACTTTTCTGCATAAAATACTTCCACCGTTCCGCCTTTTGAAACACTGGTTATAATAAGTACCTTTTCGCATAAAACAACTCCCCCCCCCCCCCCCAAACTTTTGAAATACTAATTATAAGTACTTTTCTATATAAAACACCTCCCCCCGCCCCACCTTTTGAAACACCGGTTATAATAAGTTGCCTTTTGAAATGCTGGTTATAGTAAGTACCTTTTTGTATAAAATACCTCCCCGCCCCTGTCTTTTGAAACACTGATTATAAGTACTTTTCTACGTAAAACATCCCCTTCGCCCCCGTCTTTTTAAATACTGATTATAAGTACTTTTCTCGAACTTAATTAATTTGTCCTTACATGTTGATTACTAATTACTAATCTTTTCCCCCATTTTATTAAACAAAAAAAAATCAGATTTTCAGTAGATGGGACACCAATTAGGCAATTCAAGAATATGGAAGCAAGTGGTATCCCCTATCCAAAGTCACAACCAATGTGGATATACTCAAGTTTATGGAATGCAGATGATTGGGCTACAAGAGGTGGACTTGTCAAAACTGATTGGACTAAAGCCCCATTTATTGCTTCATATACAAATTTCAATGCACAAGCTTGTGTATGGTCTTCAACTTCAACTTCTTCTTCTTGCAATTCCACTACACAAAATTCTTGGCTAAGTGAAAACTTGGACATAACAGGCCAATCAAGGATTAAATGGGTGCAAAATAATTACATGATTTATAATTATTGTAATGATATTAAACGTTTTCCTCAAGGGTTTCCTCGTGAGTGTTCTCTCAATTAGTGCAAGTAAATTAAGTTAATTATTGCATTATAATTAAAATATGTAGTACTTTGTAATATTCCTCCTTAGGATTAGTAGAATTGTTTGTTTTGATTTGAGGAATAAGATGGAGAAATTCCATTTGTACCTGTTGTAACTATTTGTTAATTTTAATATTATAAGGGGTCGTTTGGTTACTGGATAAGGGTTGAGTTATTCAGGTATAAAATGTTGCATATGTTTTACCATGTTTAATAGCATTTTTATGTCAAGGTATAAAATTCAACACACATAATACTATGTATGATTAGAAAATTTGAAAACCACATAACCAATTTATGTATAAGTTATAAGTCAATCTATGTATTATTTTATGCGGGGTAGAAGATGAAATAAATTATATCTGAATAAATAATACATGAATAAAAATATAAATTGACAACTTTACCCTTCCCTCTCAATCAAATATAAGGACTTAAAATGTCCCTCAACTATTTGAATTGGTAAAAAAACTACCCTCCATCCACCTTTGGGTCCCAAAAGCCCTTGTCGTTAACCTTTTGGCTCAAAAATATCCTTATGTCTAACGGATCATACTTAGTAGGTGGATGGATGGAAATATTGTACTAAATCTAATGGTTTAAGGGCATTTTACACCCTTTTTTCGTTAAAATAATTAGAAATTACTTAATATGTACGCTCACATGATTGACTTGATTTTGAATTTCATAGTAAATTAAAAATAAATTTAAAAAAATAGGCATCTACTCTCTACACTCCCCCCACCCCGGCCCTTCACTTTCTATCTCTTCCAAAAAAAATTTCTATTTGGACGTTGTCAACCAATTTTAATTTTTTTTTTCAATTTATGACAAACAAGAGAGAAAAAAGGAGGAAAATAATGATGCATTCATATAGAATAATTAGTTCAATAAAAGATGACTTAATTAAGCAAATATGTACGAATATTACATGTTTCTTTTTTATGTACCCAAAATTCAAAATAAAAGAATAAAATAATCATTTCTCTTATCACCACCCTCATTCCACCATAATAATAATAATACAAATTAAAAGAATATAGACATGTGAGTTCATTTCAAATTTGAGTCTCGGATACCCTAATTAAGAATAAGAGATTAAAAAGGGAATAAAAGAGAAAATGAACAAGACATTTGGATAATTATATAAAATTTTATATTAATGAAAATAATATTTTTTTAGATGGACAATTAGTCGGGGTAAGTATGTATTTTAGTTGGATCCTCATTTATGAGTTGGGTTACGTTATAATAAATTGGGGGTTGATTTAAAATAGACCAATAGGAAGATATCATGAAATCAATTATATTTTCAAGTATATAGGATCAAAATATAAATCATAAGTGGTTTTATAAAAAAATAAAATTTTAAAAATATCATTTTTATTATTTATTTGAGAAGGGTTTAAATTTGGACCAATCACATTAAGCAATATAATAAATAAATATCTAATAATTTTACTTTAAGGGGGCTATTAGAAATAAGGGATATGAGCCAAAGGATTAACATCGAGGGTATTTTTGAGCCAAAAGGTGGACGTCATGGGTATTTTATGACCAAAAGATGGATGGAGGGTAATTTTGTACCAATTCAAATATTAGAGGGGCATTTTAGACCATTCTCCGCCACTTCTTTTTAGATAAACATCCAGATCATCTCTCCATATTTGTAGATCTAAAATGACTCTTCATCTTCCTAGAGGCAAATAGATTGAAAAAACTTTCAATTTTGCGTTCTTTCTTTGAAGTTAGAAGCTTTGAAACTCTAAACTTGGCTTATCTTTTTTTATTTATTTTCTTCCTCTTTTCCTCCTCTTATATTCTCCTCTTGTTAATCTGGCGAGAGACGAATAAAATTCTAGATCTTTGCAATATTTTCTAGTGAAGTTGATGTTTGAGTACACTCATTTTTTATGAGGGTTTTGTTTTGTTTGTTCAAAAATCGTGCTTTTTGAAAAGGGGTTCATTAAAATTAGTTTCTTTAGCTTCTAAAACTGCAAGAAATGAATATATATTTGAAGTGTGCTAAAATAGAATTAGTATTCTAGTTATTGAAGTCAAACAAAAATAGGACATCTTACCATTTTTTTTTATAAAATTGAACATTCTAGTACGAAACCATCTACCACCTTCCTACTATACATATTTAACGTGTCTGCAATAAATAGTTAAGTAACATGGTTGATATTTCTTTTTTCTATGATTCAATTTGATAATGATATTGCCATTTTTAAATGGAAAATAGGTGTCTATGGATCCTCAACAATTGTGCGATGTTGAATGTTTTATCATTCTTGAGGAGATTATGGTGCATTCATATATTACTCTTATTTGATTTTATGGCTATTTACAATATGTTATTAAGAAAACAAACGGGTCATTCGATATTGTATGAGTGCTAGAATTCCTAAAATCTTGTCTCATCTAAATGTTCTCATTCGTGACAATGATATTATATGTATTGACAAATTTAGGATTGACAGAAATGTCTTTCACATTTTAGCCTCCTTAGCCAAGAATATTGTAGGGTTGATTGACAGTAAAAATATGTTGAGTACTGAAAAGTTATCAATGTTCTTAAACATTTTGGCTTATCAAGAGAAGAATAGATTTGTCAAAGTTGATTATATTAGATCGGGATAAAGTGTAAGTTGAACATTTAATGAATGTCTAAGAGTTATTCTTAAACTAACTCCAATGTTACTTGTTAAACCTAATTCGGTGCTCGAAGATGATACTGATGATCAATGAAAATGGTTTAATATAGGTAAATTTCAATCTAACATTTGATTTACCACAAAGAGACTTGAAATATCATGATGAGATTGTTTTTATTTTTAATTGTCCTTTAGCATTTAGAGTTGAATTTATCTTAAAGGGTTATCATGGTGCATTAGATGGTACTTACATTTTCATTAGAGTTGAAGCAATATATAAGTGAAGATACAGAGCACGAAATGGAGATACAATAACTAATGTCTTGGGGGTTTGTGATACAAATCTCAACTTCATTTATGTATTACCTGATTGGGAGGGATCAACCATTGATGATCGCGAATTGCGAAATGTTATTGTACGAAGAAATGGGTTGAAAGTACCACAAGATATGTTAAATACACAAACACTTGTCTATTTATATTATATGAAAAATAGTACTTCCTCTATCCCAATTATGTGACTTACTTTCCTTTTTAGTCAGTCCCAAAAAGAATGACACATTTCTATATTAAGTAACAATTTGACTATAAAATGTCTATTATACCCTTAATGAAATGATTTACAGCCACACAAATTTCTATCATTCATTTTGGATCACAAGTTTTAAAAGTCTACCTTTCTTTCCTAAATTTTGTGCCGAGTCAAACTACCTCACATAAAATGGGACAGGGGAGTAATATTTTAAGATAATTATATTATTAGTTACATTCTTAGGCAACTACTATCTATCCGATGGAGGATATATAAATGGAAATGATTTTCTGTCTCCCTATCGAGGATATAGATATGGCTAAAGAATTCACAGGGTGACAATCCATCACCTCGATGTTGAGAAGAGCTCTTTAATATGAGCATGCTAGGACGTGTAATGTTATTAAAAGAGAATTTGGTCTATTAAAATGACATTGGAGAATTCTTAGAAATCCTACATGATACTCGGTTAACATTCATAATAAAATTATTAGTGCATGTTGTTTGATACACAATTTCATCAGAAGAGAAATGGAAGTTGACCCCTTAGATATGAATATGGAATTCCATATGGAGAATCAACATGAATATGAAAGTATTAACACTGTTGAAGCATCTATTGAGTGGATCACTTGGGGGATGAACTAACTCAGTCTATGCGGAATGAAAGATTTGAAAATAAATCTTTATAATTTTAAACTATGTGATTACTCTTGTTATACTCATGCACTTTTTCTTTTTATTTTTCGTTTACCGTAAAATGTAATAGCTTCAATAATTTTGTGAAAACGACTAGTCAATCTTTTTTATATGTCTCACATTGTTGTTTGTAGAGACAAATAGTGAATCTCAATGTATATCTATATATTTTTTTTAACATAAGTAGTGAATTTGTGTATGTCTTCACTTTTTTTTTTCATAACTGTCTAGTTTTGTTACAATTTTTTTGGTTATAATTAAAATAATTTACCAGTAAGTTGTAAGTTAATATTACTTGTTTTCATTTATAATTTTATAGATTGAAATGGCTTATTCCACGGCTGCAATATCTAACGAGTCCAAAAAGAGAGCAAGAAAATTAGCACCTTGGTCTCGACGGGTATGAAATCCAGAAAAGGAACTCACTCTTGTACATGGATTAAAAAATTTGTGTGTTAATGATTGGAGAGGAGATACTGAAATATTTAGACATGAATATATAAGAAAACTGAAACATTACATAAATGATCATCATCATCTTAATTGTGGATTGAAATCTCTACCACATGTTGATTTCAAAATAAGATCATGAAAAAAGAGTTATGCAACCATAATGTTACTAAAGATTCGAAGTGGTTTAGGATACCAATATAGTGATAGAAGTATCTTTGTTGATGTACTAAAATCTTGGGATGACTTGATAAAGGTGATCTATATTTATTTAAATCATTAGTGAATTTTCTAGGTGAATATGATCTTTATCTTCGGAATATTGTCAGTTACTTAATCTACTTGTTTCTTATGTTGATCCAAATGTCAAGTCAATGAGCTTAAAAAAATGGTCATTGTTTGCTGATTGGGATTTGGCAAGGATAGAGCTACTAGGCAGTTTGTCGATTGGTTAAAAGATGTTGTTGAAGAAATACAAACAATAGAAGCTCAAGAAATTGCTAATGACACATCTGTGAAATTTCTATTGTTGTTGTCAACGTAAATGATGCTTCAGGCACAAGAGAGGATCAAGTTGCTCAAGAAAAACCTAATGTATCAACTGGAGAAATACCAAAATCCATTTACTGTTCAAAATGAACCTAATGTATCAAGCACAAAGTTCATTCACAACTCCAAAAGGTGAAACCCATCAATCTCAAAAACAAGGTAATAATTTTAAAGCATCGTCTTCTAAGTCAACGAAAAAGGTAGATGCAAAAAAAAAGAAAAAATAATTAAGGATGAAAATGAAAATGAGACTGTTCTTAAAGGTTTAATGGAGGTGATGAAACAATTTACTGAAAGTCATGATAAGAGGATGACTTCTTTAATTGATAAGCTAGAAGAACTTGACATATCTGCAATTCGTGGTAAGATATTTTCTATTATTGAATCCCTTGTATTTGAAATATAAAACTCGAATGAACGAGTCAAGAAAAGAATGGAAATTACTAAATATATAAAGAGGATGAAGTGTTTTTTAAGCATCAGTGAACTTGAACGTCACAATATGATGTAGATGATTATTAATTATAAACTTTAAACCACTGAATAATTATTATTTAGCTATTTTGTAAGATCAAACAATAACATAATTTTTTGTTACCAAGTAGAATGTCCACAAATGTGCATATATGTGAATATTGTGGGCTTAAAGTAGGTTGTTTTTGTATAACAAATGCATGATTAAGTTCAATATTAGTGTTTTTGTAAGCAACCAACTCAGATGCTCTTCAGATTGCTCAAAACACTAGTTCTAACGGTAAATTCATCATCATCTTCAAGGTATTTTTAATTCCTTCTTCTCCGAGACTGTATGCAACTTCTCTTTTCTCGCTGATTATTCAACAGTTTGAGTAATCATAAAGGTCCAGTCAGAAATACAAAGTACTTAGATGCTATTATTGTCACACCCTTTTTTTCGCGCATGGCAGTAGGATTTTTCCAATTAAAGTGACGGTATTGATTTAGGGATTATTTTATTTTTTTCAGAGTCACCACTTGGAATTAAGTTGTGGTGTTCCAAGTCACCTTTTTGTTTAATCCCTAACCAAAAGAAATGACTCTTTGTTTGGTCTGCAAACTAGAAATTCGTGTAAGGAATTTTGTTGACCAATGGGAAGGTATTAGGCATCCCTCGAGTCCCGTGATTCTAGCACGGTCGCTTTTATTGACTTATACTTATCTTAAATTATTTTTTTGGATATATGATTACATGCCATGACTTGCTCCTATTTATTTTTATTGGTGAAATTTTATTAGTCTCACCCGAGATGCATCGCTGCATTCTTGGTCTTGACATTTGGAGACATAACTGTCTTCCCCTCTCGAGTACATCACACCTAATAATCTCAATTTACACCTCTTGATTTGAATTAACAAAATTAATTATTAAGATAATTTGGCCAAGGTGCGTAACTGCATCCTTGAATTTGGCCAAGGTGCGTAACCGCATCCTTGAGTTTCTTAAGTATCTCAAAAAGATGTGGAACCACATTCTTAATTGAGATGAAATTTAATTATTCTTGTTGCTCATCTAATGTATAATAGAGCCTAATATATACCTATGATTATTGTCACAAGCTTAGCAAATTCCTTGAAGCCTATTAAGGATATATATATAATGTGAATGTTGTTAAACACAAAGCTCTCTTTTTTATTGATATTCAATCGTCAACCTTAAGCTAATTCTTTTTCATCTTTCACAATAATATTCTAGAAAACACCTAAAGATCAAACAATGCAAAATAAATTACATACTTTTTCCTAAAAATTAAACAATACAATAACAAGCCATGAAACTAAATCAATCAAATTTCAATCTGTATTTCATATGCATTTAAATAACTCTATGTAAGACCCAAATAAATAAGATAAAGTGCTAGAGTTGGACCTTAATCCGTAGAGAATTTCCTAAAGAAAAGAATTTGAATCTGAAAAAGAGCCTTAATTTTGACCGGAGCCTCTAAATATAACCTATTTTTTTGTTGTCTGCGTGTGTTTGCGTTTTCCGAGAAAAAAAATTGTTTTGGTGCGTGTTATTTTTCTTCTTTTTTTTAGTGTATTTGCGATGCGTTTTTATTGATGTCGATCTGCAAATTGTTTTTGGTGGGTTGGGTGTGTATATTGTATGTTCTGTGTGTGTTTGTATGAAGGAAAAGGAAAATGTGTAGATGGTTTTTTGATTATCCTTTTTTTTTGGGTTCTCTACGTGTGTCCTGTCCTCTGTGTATTGTAGTAATGTATGTATATATATATATAGGTGTAGATGTGGTGTAGGTGGGTGAGGAAGAGTGGGGTTAATGGGTGTTGTGGAGTGTTGTGAGTGGTTGGGGTAGGTGAAGAAAATGGGTAGTGTAGGATATTTATTTTTTATAATTAAATATTTAAAATATAAAAAATATAAAAATCTTAACTAACTATTTTAAATTACTGAAAAGAAAACTATAAGAAAAGCTAAATAGCTAATATATATATATAAAAATTAAGAAACATTAGCTTATTTATTAAATCTAAATTAAAATAAATATATATTTTTGTAACTTTTCATTTATTTTATTTTTAACAATTAAAAATAAAACTTACCTTAAAAAATGATTCTATTTTTGTTGTTTTCAAATATTTTGAAATAAACTTAATAAAATAAGATAAAAATCAAAATATTTAATTTAGATTTGTAAAAATATTTAAGCTCTAAAAATGGTGTAAAATTTTAGGTTCCGTCAAAAATTACGTGTCTACAGTTTGCCCCTCTTTGACTGGAAACACGAAGAGTTTTCAAACAAAGAAGTAGATACCGTGACAAGTTTTGACCAAACTTGTATTTGAAGGAAAAATTTGTTCGATCAAGTCATGGTTTTGGACATCCTACATATCCCAGGTTATAAGGGAATCAGGTCACGCGTAGTTCAAGGAGATAAGGTGATGAGTTGGAAGTTAAGTGAGGTTCCATCGAGGCTCCAGGTCGCGACTCTTATCCTTACATAAAAAAAAAAAAACTAATAGTCAAAAGGAAAATAAAAGTACAAGCTCTTATTTATGCAGCTTCTCTTGAGTCTTGAATTTGAGATACCATCTTGATTTTGGCGAGTATCTTGATATTGAATGAATTTGATGCTTAACTTGCCACTTAAAGATGAGTTTTTGGCGCTCTTCAAAATGACAATTTGAAAATGCTCTTGAATGACTGCATGTTTTCTTGATCAGAAGCTGAATAGAAATAGATGTCAGGAAGTCAGGCTGCTATATGCATTGAAGAAGTTGATTTTGGCTATCATGAGATTGATCATTCTGAAAAAAGTTGAAACTTTGTTATTGAATTTCAAATTCATGTGTCACTTAAAAAAACCTGAAAACCATCACAAACAAAAGAAATAAATAAAAAATTTGCCCCAGTATTCACTGAAAAAAATTTGTGAGTTATTAGCAAATTAAAATAAATAAATAAATAAATAAAATAATAAACTCAGACTAGGAAGTGTTTATCCTAGGAGAAAGTAATTGAATCTTATTATGTAGGAGGGTCCTGCTACACTAAATCTCATTGTCCAGGAGGGTCCTGCTACACTAATTCCCATTGTCCAGAAGGGTCCTACTATACTAATTCTCATTGTCCAGGAGGGTCCTGCTACTCTAATTCTCATTGTCCAGGATGATCCTGCTACTCTAATTCTCATTGTTTATAAGTGTCCTGCTACACTAATTCTCATTGTTTAGGAGGGTCTTGCTACGCTAATTCTCATTGTTTAGGAAGGTTCTACTACTCTAATTCCCATTGTTTAGGAGGGTTCTGCTACGCTAATTCTCATTGTTTAGGAGGGTCCTGTTACGCTAATTCTCATTCTTTAGGAGGGTCCTGCTATTCTAATTCTCATTGTTTAGGAGGGTCCTGCTACGCTAATTCCCATTGTTTAGGAGGGTCCTACTACTCTACTTCCTATTGTTTAGGAGGGTCCTACTACGCTAATTCTCATTGTTTATGAGGGTCCTGCTACGCTAATTCCCATTGTTTATGAGGGTCCTGCTTTGCTAATTCCCATTGTTTAGGAGGGTCTTGCTACTTTACTTCCCATTTTTTATGAGGGTCCTGCTACTCTACTTCCCATTGTTTAGGAGGATCCTACTACTCTAATTCTCATTGTTTATGAGGGTCATGCTACGCTAATTCTCATTGTTTATGATGGTCCTGCTACTCTACTTCCCATTGTTTAGGAGGGTCCTGCTAATCCCATTATATAGGAGGGTCCTGCTAATCTAAATCTCATTGTGTAGCAGGGTCCTGCTAATTCCATTATGTAGGAGGGTCCTGTTAATCTAAATTTAATTATGTAGGAGGGTCTTGCTAATCCTATTATGTATGAGGGTCCTGCTAATCTAAATCTCATTATGTATGAGGGTCCTGTTAATCTCATTATGTATGAGGGTCCAGCTAATTTAAATCTCATTATGTAAGAGGGTCCTGCTAAACTAAATTTCATTATGTAGGAGGGTCCTGCTAATCTCATTATGTAGGAGGGTCCTGCTAATCTAAATCATCAAATACAATCACCATAACATTTTTTTTTATTTTTTTTAAATGTCTTATATTAGGAAATATTTATCCTAGTTAAAAAATAAAAATAATTGACTCACACTAGAAAATGTTTATCATAGGAGAAACAATGCATATAATTTTTTTATTTTTTCTTTTTCTTGCAATAATATTAACAAAAGTCTTCAAGATGCCTTTTATATAAGGAACATTTTCCTATTTTAGAAAAGAAACAAAAGAAAGTTTATGATTTTTTTTAATGGTTGTTGATTTGTGGCATTGGCTTTGAGGATAGTTGCTCCCGTTGTTGTCATGTTTGAAGCTAATTTTAGCTTGAGATTGACTGCTTTCGTTTGCTAGTCAGCTCACCTTGATCATCTTGAAAACATCTCTAGTTGCTCAGAACTTTCAACTTCGAATTTGTTATAGTGTTTCCACTCTTCAACAATAATTGAATCTTGTATTAAAAAATTGTCAATTGCTGACAAGTTACTATGCATATCACTATTTCTTGAATCATGTCACGATTGATGGGCTAATCAAACTTTGTTTTGTGCAATTGAAGAGATGGTATCAATTTTGAAATCATTTTCTGCTTGCTTAATGAATACTATCTCAAAATCGAATTGAGTGAGACGCAAAATAAGAAGAAATAATATTTGATCCTTTTAAGAAGAAAATAAATAAATAAAAATAAATGGACCTCATTGATAGTGGTGGTCAATTCTAATGATCATGACATACATTTTGGATTAAATAGTTTGGTCTGTTCAATCAATCTAAACTTCATCTTTGTCAAACTTTCAACTTTGAAGTCAGACTTCTATAATCCAACTTTTGCACTAGATTTACGACTAACACTTGAATGGTGGTGCCTCAAAAGATTTTCACTAACAAGTCTCTTTTTTTATTTTCTCACTCACTATCGTCTTACGGTGGCCTGAGGGTTTTCACCAATAAAACTCTCCCATTTTTTACTTTCTCTCGACTCAAATGATCTCCTATAGGGCTTTCAAGGATTTTCATTGATAAGATTCCCTCATTTTTCACTCCTTATGCGAGTGGCATGACATTTTTCCTTATATAATCAACATTGAAAGCTTGCTTGACTTGTCATTGTTAAAAATTGATCAGAAGGTCTTTATTTGGATTGTAACGTGGCTTTTGAACAGGGTTAAAAAGAAAGGATTAACATGAAAGCTCAAAGATACTGCGTAACAGAGTTAAGACTTACAACTTTTGGAATCGACTCTTTTTACAAAAATACAATAAAATAAAATAATAATAATAATTATTATTCTTATTATTTTTCCCCCAATTTTTGTGATGAGGACTTTCTAGATTTTTTTTTGCTTGGACCGAACTTCAAAACAAGGCTGCCTACGTATCTTGTCAAAGCAGGAATCAGGTCGAACGTAGTTCAGGAAGTTTGTTCTTTTGTTGTTATTATTTTTTCAACCTTTTTTTCACTTTTTCTTGACTCTTTTTTGTGACTTCTTTTTTTTTTTACTGTATTTTGATTCCAAAAGAGGGGTATGAAAGAGAATAAATTTAATGCTCAAAAAGGGGTAACAAAGAATTACACTGTGTTTGGATAGTAGAATGAAATGTCTTCATCATATCAATTATTAAAAATGTCAAATACAAGCATGCCCTTTAAGATGTGAAGTGAAAATCATACATTATCTCTTTGTCACGTATGCATTTATGGATATGTATATCATTTTTTGTTTCATATTTGTCAGCTTGGAATCTCCATTTGAGTAGTACCTTCTTGACAACAAATGACATGTGTCAATTTATATAAAATTTATTCTTTTAAGCATTTTTTATACTAAAGGACATATTAAGGTGTTTAAGTCCTTTATTCATTTCCTTGAATGTATTTCTTTCTCTCTTTTTTTGACTTATTTGATGTATTCATTCCATGACTAGATATAATATTAAGATCTAACCAAATCTTCTTGCATATCATGTCACAAAATTGAATTGAAAAGAGATGTATATGTGGAAAGCCAAATAGAACAGATCAAAGTGATACAGAATAAATAATATATTAAGATAAAAAAGACTTGGTGACAAGACAACAAACTAAATTTAGGTTACAACTCTATAATAACCCAAACTACGACAAGACTCAACAAGCAAACACATAAGAGAAATGATAGAAAGGTCTGACTTACTTAAAAAATAAAAAATAAAAAAATTGCATAGCAGAAATGATGACAAAATAGACTATCCATACACTCTTTTTTGAGAGAAAAGAAGAGTGTATCCCAATCACCAAGCTTGACTTCTTAGCCACTACTTTGCACGCTAGCCTTCATGAAAGCTCTAATAATTTCAAGTGTATTTTCCTAAGAATTGAGAGAATTGTCATATTCTTTGTCATCACATATCATCTCGATGAAGTGTACAACATTATGCTCCGATAGAGGATTCTTAGTAACATTGGGGGGGGGGGGGGTTCATCATTTTGAACCACAATCATCTTTGTTTGAATCATCTCTTCCATCTTTCTTCTTAAATTTCGATAATCTTCAGTACTGTGCCCTGGAGCATCAGAATGGTATGCACACCGTATTGTAGGATTGAAACCTTTTGCATGTGAATCCACGTAATTTTGAGGAATTGGCTTTATCATATTCAAACGTTTCAATTTCTCAAATACACTTGTGTAAGACTCTCCAATTGGTGTGAAATTTTTCATAGGTATTTGACCTCCCTCAAATCCCTATCTTGGATGGGGATTATAAGGTGCTCAAAATTTTTGAGAAGAAGGACGAACATTTTGATTTGTTGGTGCTCTCCAGTGAGGATAGTTTGGTGGATATGCATATGGTTGTGCACTATAGACTACATATTGAGGTGGGACAATAGAGTATTATGTATCTTGTATTGGGAGATAGTGATGGAATTGAGGTGGTGCATATTGATAAACTGGACCCCTTGGACTCTTTTGTGTGTCTGACACAACATTTGCTACATCATCTTTCATTTTCTTTCTCCCACGATTTCCTGATCAATTTTTAATCACTTCTGTTGTGGCTTTCAAGGAAGCTTGACTTACGATTTTTTCAGACTTGATGTCATTTTCCACCATTTCACCAATCTTAATAACTTTAGCGAATGTTTTTCCAACAACAGAAAGTAAATAATGAAAATAGTCGGGTTCTTGCGCTTGGAGGAAAACATCAATCATTTCATAATCTTTCATTAGCGACTTAACCCTAGTAGCTTGCTCCCTCCACCTAATAACATATTCAGGAAAAATTTTGATAGTCTTTTTTCTCATGTTGGCACGTGAAGTACGATTTGGGACTATGTCAATGTAATATTAAAATTGTTGAACAAAACATTGAGCCAAATCATCTCATGTATGTCAGTTAGAAGTATCTTGATCTATGAACCATTCTGAGGCAATTTCCACAAACTTTTCCCAAAATAAGCCATGAGCAATTCTTTTTTGCTTCCAGCCCCTCTCAATTGATTACAATATCTCTTTAAATGAGCTACATGATCTCCATGTCCATCATATTTCTCAAACTTTGGAGTTTTAAAATCGATGGGTAGATGAACGTGGGGAAATATGCACAAATCATTGAATGAGACACTTTTGTGACCTCTCAATCCTTGCATATCTCTTACACTTTGTTCCAAACTCTTTATTTTTCTAGCCATTTCTTCATGTTCCTCGTGTTTAACAACTTTTATAGCTTCAACGGGGGAACTATACTGACGAGTATGAGGGTAAGAGACTCTTTAGGGGTGTAGCCATAATCATGAAGAACTTGGGATAAGGGATCATTGTTGGATTTGGGCACCATTGTTGGTCGTGGAATGCTATTAGTTGGCACGAAAAGTGGATTACTCATCATAGGAATATTTAAAGGGTGCACCGTAGAAGTTCCAATAACGTTGGATGTGTTAGCAAATGGGCCGAATCTATGTGGATAAATTGGATCATTTGTCGACACTTGGATATGGGGTGACATATTGGTATTTAGATAGTCACAAATTGAAGATGGTGGACCTTGTCCACTCATCCAAGATTCGTACATCTCTGTCATTTGTTGTCTTAATATTTTTACCTTTTCTGTTGACACTGTTTCTTGTGAAGCCATCTGGTTTCGGACCTCTTCATTGTCCGACTCATTTCCGTCTTTGTGGGCAATTTTATTTTTCCCTTTTGATCTTGTATTGTAGGGATGAGATGTCAGCTTAACCACAAACCAACCACATTTAGTTAACTGTGTGCATGAATAATAAAGTTTGTTAGAGTTAGACCTTCTTCAATTATGACTACATGTTGCATGTCATGCATACACAATTCTTTTTATTTAAAGAATTAATTTATAAAGTCTAATTTTTAATCCTAACTAGCTCAACTATATTTATTTTTTAATTATTTGTTTATATTTTTATTTTTATTTTTATTTAAAATGATGTATCGATCAATTTCATTTGGATTGCGTACATAACAGGCTTGATAAAAATGATTAAGATATTTGCATAATTTTTATTTTAAACTTTTAAGATAAAATCTTTTGTCTTCTTTATTTACTAAAAGAAAATTAAGAAATAATTTATTTTTGATATTGAACTTCATGCTAAAATGCAATAAAAAATAAATAAAGAAAAATATTTTTTGACTTTTCGCTTGAGTGACAAATTCAAAAAGTTCCAACATTATTAAGATAAAAGAAAAATTATGAGAAAAAAAATTGTCGAATAAAGACTGCAACCCCTTTTTTAAAAAAAAAATTGATGAAGAATTTTTTTAATTTTTGAATAAAGATCACCGAACCCAAAGAGAGTTACCTACGTTTCTCATTGAAATGAGAATCAGGTATGCGTAGTTCGTGCAGATTGAATGGTTAAAAAAATAATAATAATTAAAACTTGACTTGACAAATGCAATATTTTTCAAAATATTATGAAAGCAAAATATTTCGAAATTTTTTATTAATTGTACAAAATAAACTTAAATACTTTTTTTTTAGTTAAGTAGTGAAAAATCTTTCATTTCATTTTTAAAAAACTATATAATAACTTCTAAAAGAAGAAATATTTTTATGTTTTATCTTCTATCTTTTTTTCTTTTTTAAAAATTGAAATATAACATTTTTCATTACATTAATCACGCTAAAATGAGTCAACTTATAGAAACTTTCTAAACAAATGCATTTTGATGTAGCATATAAGATGATCTAAGTGGACAAACAAAAGAAGGATACTTGTCCTAGACGGACTCAACTCTTATTTCGAGGCTCACTAAGTCAAAATGCAAATGATGCAAATAAGTGGAGTTTTCTAGAGATAAGCATGTCTATGTTCCAGTTTTACTAGGTTCAAACCTGAAGAAGATAGGTATCTAGACTGACTTATCTGAGTGGACAACTCAAGCCAGAGAGGGCCAATTTATCGGTAGCAACATTATTTCTATTTCATTGCTGGTTCAATCTCACCTAAAGTGTGTGACTAAATATCCTTCACTGAATGTCAACACACTCCAGTTTTATCTCATGGGAAAGTAGGATCCATAACTGCATTTCAGTGAACGTGTGTTAAGTATATTCAAAGACTCAGAAGGGATGCACAAGAAAAGATAACTTAGTATAGTTCAACAAATATAAAAGCAATAAATAAGCATCAAGTAGTACATTAAGTCATTAAACACAATATATCCAATAAAATAAAATAAAAAAATCAAGTAAAAGTAAATATAACAAAGCTCGAATTCTGGTTATTCCCCAGCGGGGTCGCCAGAAATGTCACACCCTTTTTTTCGCACACGGTGGTAAGATTTTTCCAATTAAAGTGACGGTATTGATTTAGGGATTATTTTATTTTTTCTAGAGTCGACACTTGAAATTGAGTTGTGGTGTTCCAAGTCACATTTTTGTTTAATCTCTAATCAAAAGGAAATGACTCTTTGTTTGGTCTGCAAACTAGAAATTCATATAAAAAATTATGTTGACCGAGGAGAAAATGTTAGGCATTCCTTGAGTCGCGTGGTTTCAACACGGTCGCTTTTATTGACTTATACTTATCTTAAATTATTTTTTTGGATAAATTATTACATGCCATGACTTACTCCTATTTATTTTTATTGTTGAATTTTATTAGTCTCACCTGAGATGCATCGCTGCATTCTTGGTCTTGACATTTGGAGACATAACTGTCTTCCCCTCTCGAGCTCATCACACCTAATAATTTCAACTTGCACTTCTTGGTTTGAATTAACAAAATTAATTATTAAGATAATTTGGCCAAGGTGCGTAACCGCATCCTTGAGTTTCTTAAGTATCTCAAAAAGATGTGGAACCACATTCTTAGTTGAGATGAAATTTAATTATTATTGTTACTCATCTAATGTATAATAGAGCCTAATATATACTTATGATTATGGTCACAAGCTTAGCAAATTTCTTGAAGCCTATTAAGGATATATATATATATAATGTGAATGTTGTTAAACACAAAGCTCTCTTTTTTATTGATATTCAACCGTCAACCTTAAGCTAATTCTTTTTCATCCTTCACAATAATATTCTAGAAAACACCTAAAGATTAATCTTAATCCACTATATTTTATTTATTTTAAATCTAAGCAAAGATATTAGTAGAATGACATGAATAATATACCAAATAAATTATAAAGTTATTCCAAAAATCAAACAATGCAAAATAAATTACATACTTTTTCCTAAAAATTAAATAATACAATAACAAGTCATGAAACTAAATCAATCAAATTTCAATCTGTATTTCATATGCATTTAAATAACTCTATATAAGACCCAAATAAATAAGATAAAGTGCTAGAGTTGGACCTTAATCCGTAGAGAATTTCCTAAAGAAAAGAATTTGAATCTGAAAAAGAGCCTTAATTTTGACCGGAGCCTCTAAATATAACCTATTTTTTTGTTGTCTGCGTGTGTTTGCGTTTTTCGAGAAAAAAAATTGTTTTGGTGCATGTTATTTTTCTTCTTTTTTTTTTAGTGTATTTGCTGATGCGTTTTTATTGACGTCGATCTGCAAATTGTTTTTGGTGGGTTGGGTGTGTATATTGTATGTTCTGTGTGTGTGTTTGTATGAAGGAAAAAAAAATGTATAAAAAAAAATAAAATATATATATATATATATAAAATTAAGAAACACTAGCTTATTTATTAAATCTAAATAAAAATAAAAATATATTTTTTGTAACTTTTCATTTCTTTTTTTTTTTAACAATTAAAAATAAAACTTACCTTAAAAAGTAATTCTATTTTTGTTGTTTTCAAATATTTTAAAATAAACTTAATAAAATAAGATAAAAGTCAAAATATTTAATTTAGATTTGTAAAAATATTTAAGCTCTAAAAAATGGTGTAAAATTTTAGGTTCCGTCAAAAATTACGTGTCTACCATTATTTCAACTGATTATATGTTATTGTGGCTGATATTCAGATTTTGAAGCTCAATATTTTACTCATGAAAGGATAGTGTTGTAAAAATAGGAGATTTCTTTTGAAAAAAAATGCAATTTTATGTTTATATTCTATGTGCCATTTTTTTGTAATTCAACAATAAATTATATAAGTTTCATTCACTTTAAATGAAGATGAGACTAGTAAATTAATAATAAATTATGAGTGAATAAATTCTTTTATTGATTTATTTGTGACCAATATAATAGGCTACTTCATGATTTCTTTTTATAGAAAATTAAATTTCAGAAACTAGCATCTCTCCAATTTCCTCATTAATGTTTTCTCCTTTAGCTAAATTAGTATAGTCACGTAGTTGAGCATTAGGTGCTCTAGAATAAAGCATACTGCATCATTAAGAAAGCACTATAAGGCTGGAAGTGGCAAGCAAACTATGATAATTGTGATAAAGGCAGGATTTAGATCCTTTGAAATGATAGTCGAGTGAATGTAACAGTTTTATACTTTGAAGATCAATTAATGAACTATCTAGTAAATGATCAAAATAAAGTGATTATGATTGAATTTACAACTATTTATGGCCTACACACCATTGAAATGATCAGCACTGAAGGTAATAATTTATATGTCCAATACTCTTAGTAATAGAAGATTCTAATGTAATTCAAAAGAGTGAAGATCGATTGAATGGTAATCCTGTTATGGATTCTGAAGTTACAGATATTGAGCAACTAATTATGCAAATAGGCTTGACAGAATTGAGAATAATTGTAAATTACTACACTTGGACAAACAATCATGTCCACAGTAAAATTGATAGAGCATTAGTTAAGGCAGTTTGGTTGATTATGTGGCCAAAACTTCAAAGTTAAAACACCTAACGACACAAACTCTAAACGAAAGCCTCGAAATCCAAATCAACAATCCTACTAGACCAAAAAGGACCTTTTGAAGCTAACTGCGTAGACAAAATTCTCATCTGAACATATTTTATCAAGAATATTTTCCAACTGTTCTCAATTCTGTCAAACCTGTTTCTGTCATTAGTTGCTCAAAGTCCCTAACTTTAGATCCATAACAGGACTATCATTCAATCATCGGTCTTCACTTTTTAGAATTGCATTAAAATCTCTCATTACTAACCAAGGGTACTGGACAAATAAGCCTATTACCTCCGGACCATTGAAATGGTGTGTAGGTCATAGATAGTTGTGACCTTTTATCACTCCTAATTAAATATAAATCTTTTCTAAAGATACAATCAGATCTATTATATGTCTTTCTATAGATCTAAAATTTCTTCGTCTTCTCAGAGGCAAAGCTTGAAGAACATTAAATCCAAGTTCTTTCTTTGAGGCTAGAAACTTTTGAAATCTTAAACTTTGCTTATCCCTCTTTCTATTGTTTTTTTCCTCTTATTAATCTGGTGAGAGACAAATGCAATACATGTGAAAATAAGTTAGTATAATTTTATCGTAAATCATAACTTAGTATAAATTGTGATTTTTTTATATTTTCAAAGATTTAAATTGTCAATCCCACAAAAAAGTTTAAAATGTCTCAAAAAGGGACAAGAAAGGTGTGGACTCCAAAAGAGGAACTCACTCTGATTGATGAATTAAAAAAAAATTATGTGTTAATGATTGGAAAGAAGATACTGAAACATTTACACAAGAATGTCAGATTGCAATCTCTATCACATATTTGTTCTAAAATAAGAGAGTGAAAAAAGCGTTATATGACCATATCGTTGGTAAAGAGTCGAATTGGTTTAGGATTTCAATATAGAGATGGAACTATCTTTGTTAAAGATTCAAAAGCTTAGAATTGTTAGGTAAATCACAAAGTTATAATGCTATAACAGTATTGTAATTAGAAAATATATTTTTTCTTAGAATAGGACTGATTTACAGAATATACATTTATAACCATATATAATCCTTCCTAGAATAGGACTCTAACACAACAATTGTATAACTATAAATATTTGTTTTCTATTGTATTATTGTATTAACAGAGAATAATACTTTTAGAATATCTTATGTCTTTCTAGCGTGGTATCAAGAGTCATAATTTTAAAAAAATTGTGCTCTTTACTTTAATTTCTCTACACAGGTACATTGTTATCTTCCTACATTCGTCTTGTCTCTATGTTTTCTCTACACAAGTTTTTTCTTTCTTTGTTGTATTCTGTCTACTCAATGAATTCATAATCATCCTTGCACGATTTGATCTCCACAAAATTGGATGGTTCCAATTTTTCTCCATGGGAATTTTTGTTCAAGAAAAGGGCCATTTTGGGTGGTTAGATAGTTCTATTGGTCTGCCAACAGAATAATTCAAAGGTAACCGCTTGGATGTTGAATTCGGTACATGCTGACATTGATATGGGACTTAGACCATTTAGTTCTGCTTCAGAGATGTGGCTCCACCTACGTAATGTCTACCAACAAAGCAATCTAGCACGAGAGTTTAAAGTGGAACGCAAAATTGCCAAATATACACAGGGAGACAAGAATGTTCGCTCCGTTTATGCTGATTTGCAATTGCTCTGGTCAGAACAAGATCAAATTTCTGGGTGAAATATGTCTATGGCTGGGCTCAAGGAAATATTTGGAGAACAATAAAGGACAATGATAGTGCAGTTCTTGATGAAACTTCGACCCGAATTTGAGTCGATTCATGGAAGTTTGTTGAAAGAGAAGTCACACGTGCTCTTGATGTTGTGTTGGCAACAGTCTTGCGTGAAGAGACTAGGCTTGGAACTCAGGCGGCCATGGAATTTATGTCATTACCCAATGTTGTTTTACTTGCATAAAATTAAGTATCGGTACTTAACCAGGAAATACTAAGAGAAGTGTCAAATGCTATGAATTCCACGACTTTGGTCACATAGCAGTCAACTCTCTTAAGAAGAAAAAATTTTGTGCTTACTGCAAGATTATTGGCCATCATATTGCGGACTATCGTCATCATCCAAATTGTTTGCGGCCTGTTCACCAAGCATACCAGACAGATGTCACTAAACTATCTGGTTCTTCCCTGTTGGACATGGTCTTAAAAGGTTGATCCGAGATTTTATAGTTGATATCTTTCCTAGAGCCATCTCAAGTGCACCAGATAGTGCAAGTAATTCTATTAAACTTACTTGGAATTTAGATTCAGGTGCTTCCAATAATATGAATAGAAATATGTCCCTATTTTCTTCATTGTATGATAACGTTTCTAAACATGTTATTCATACAGCAAACGGACATACGTTGCCTGCTTTGGTATTGATTTTGTTGGGAATCTGTCTAACATTTTTATGTACTAAATTTGAAGGCTAATTTGGTTTCGGTAGGTCAGCTAGCTGATCAAAATTTTGTTGTCAAATTCTCACCTAATAATTGTGTTGTTCAAAATCTGAAAACCGGGATGGCTATGGCCAAGGGGCATAGAGTTGGCAGAATGTTTCTTCTAGGGTCGGTTCATCGTCATTTGAGTTTTCTTCCAGTTTGTCGTGGATGTTACTCGCTCGAATAAGTTTCTCACTCTTTGGCATAATAGGATGGGTCATCCTCACTCCTATCGACTTCAACACATGCTCAAATCATGTCTTCCAACAACACATGACATTCATTTCAATCTCCCTCTGACATGGTCTAATTGTGCCGATTCGAAAAGTCACAAACTCCCTTTTCCAGCTAGTTCAATTTTTTTACGAAGATCTATTTGATTTGGTGCATAGTGATGTTTGGGGTCTTTCTCCTATTTTTTCAAGGATGGGATATAAGTACTTTGTGTTATCTATTGATCATGTATCTAGATAAATATTGGTGTTTTTTATTCGAAATAAATTTGAGGTTCCAACTCTTATTATGAATTTTGTTGAGTATGTACATACACAATTTCATAAAACTCTAAAAATATTTCTTTCTGGTCCTGTGGGAGAGTACACTAAGACTAATCTTGTTGAGTTTTTCAAAAACAAAGGAATTATTTTCCAATGCACTTGTCCTCATACTCCAGAACAAAATGGAGTCATAGAAATGAAGAATTGACGTGTTTTAGAAACTACATTGACTTTGTTGGGTACATTTAATATGCCTAAGAGTTTCTAGCTTGAAACAGTACATAAATCTGTATATTTGATTAGCAGACAAACTTCGTCAGTCATTGCCAATGAGACACCGTACTTCAGATTATTTCATCAGAAGCCTGATTATCTCCATTTGCAAGTTTTTGGTTGTGTTTGCTTTGTCCATTTTACAACACATAAACAACAAAAACTTTCAGCAAAAGCAGCACAATGTATTTTTGTGGGCTACAGTGACACACAAAAGGGATATCTCTGTTATGATTCATCTCGTCACTAGCTTCTTGTATTTAGACATGTTTTTTAGGGACAATTTTCTTACAAAGACAATTCTAAACATGCTTCAAAATCTATTTCTTTTCTGTATAAGTGTGATGATGATGTGGTAGCTACTGATCCTACAAAGAAGCCCATGAACTATGATCACGATGATCTCCAACACTCATGTCCTTTAGGTATTGACTCTTCATACTCATCGTCATCTTCAAAAGAGGAATCATCTCATTCAGTTACTTCCTCACGCCGATCTAGTAGGATAGATCACCTTGCTCCCGAACGACTCAATTATTCTCCAGGGAAATTTGGTAAGTTTTATGCCATGCATATCACACACTATATTTTTTTTATGTACCTACATCTTACTATCAGGCTTCTACACAAACTTGTTGGAAAGAGGCAATGTCGAAAGAGCTTCGTGCATTAAATGAAAATTTTACTTGGGACTTTATTGATAAACAAATAGATGGAGTTCTCATTGAGGGTTAGTGGGTGTATTCCATTAAACTTAAGGGAGATGGGACAATTGATCACTACAAACCTCGAATGGTTGATCAAGGGTACAAACAAGAGTGTGGAATGAATTATGAGGAGGATTTTGCACCTATTGCTAATATGACAACAGTAGATACATTATTGGATGTAGCTTTCATGAGAGGATGGACCTTACATCAGATGGATGTGAAAAACGCTTTTCTTCATGGCAATTTGGAAGAAGTTGTGTCTATGAAACCACCACATGTCTGTCAAGACCAAATGCAGTTTTTCCTCTTTAAAAATCTCTTTATGGATTAAAACATGCTCCCGAGCTTAGTTTGAAAATTTTTGATCCACGATTCAAACAACATGCTTCTCTCAAAGTTCTTCAGATTATTCCTTATTTCTTTGTACATCTCCAGTAGGTATCACAGTACTTCCCATCTATGTTGATGATATGATTATCACATGAAATGATCCAGAGAATATTACTAAGTTGAAAGAATTCTTGCAGACCTCATTTAAGATGAAGGACTTGGGACGACTGACATACTTCCTTGGACTTGAGGTTCTATACTTGTCTATTGGGATCATGCTTACACAACAAAAGTATGCTAGTGATCTTGTTGCAAGGGCTAATATTACTTATGACAATGTTGTGTACATCCGGATGAAGATTAATACGAAGTACAATATGGAGAACCATTCAATGATCCAACATTGTATCGACAGTTGGTGGGATCATTAGTTTATCTCACTATGACAAGGCCTGACATCTCATATGCAGTACAGGTTCTAAGTCAGTTTGTGGCGAATCCTTATCGTATACATCACACTGCATAACTTCGTGTCATTCGATATGTTCGTGGTTCTATGAGTCAAGATGTTATTTTCCGTTATGATCTTCTACACACCTTGAAGGATATACTGATGCAGATTGGGCTAGTTGTCCCAATTCTCATCGCGTTGTTACTGTTTGGAGCATGTTTCTTGGTACATCCTTGATATCTTGAAAATGTAAGAAACAATCACGTACGTTTAAATCATTTACAGAGGCTGAGTATCATGCTATGTCGGAAGTAAGTTCAAAAATTATTTGGCTACGCCGGCTATTATCTGATCTCAGTGGCGCTATTACATCTCCTACAGTGTTACATGTTGATAACACTAGTGCGATTAAAATAGCCACAAACCCGATGCAACACAAAAACACAAAGTATATAGAGGTGGATTGTTATTACATTTGAGAATTGGTTATCGATCGTCTCATCACTTTACCACACATTTCTTCTCATGATCAACTTGCTGATTTGTTTACAAAGGTGATGACACAAGCACGACATTAATATTTTATCTCCAAATTGATACTATGTGATCATCGATATCAATTTGAGGGGGGGTGTTAGGCAAAGCTATAATGATATAATTGTAGTAATTAGAAAATATATTCTTTCTTAGAATAGGACTGATATACAGAACATATATTTATAACCATATATACTCATTCCTAGGAATGGACTCTAACCGTTCAATTGTATAGCTATAAATATTACTTTTCTATTGTATCATTGTATTGACAGAGAATAATACTTTCAGAATATCTTATGTCTCTCTAGTAGGAGTGACTTGATAAAGGTGATTTATGTTTGTTTAAATTATTAGTAAACTCAACCTAGTTACTTATATTTTTCCTTGGTGAATATGATCTCTGTCTTTGAAATATTGTCAGTTACTTCATATACTTGTTTCTTTTATTCTTTGGTTGATTCAAATGTCGAGTCAATAAAATTTAAGAAATGACCATTATTTGTTGATTGGGAAGAGATATTTCGCAAGGATAGAGCTATTGGATAATTTGGTGAGGGGCCAGAAGATGGTGTTGAAGAAATAGAAAGAACTGAAGCTCAAGAAGTTGTTAATGACATGTCTATGGAATTTTCTATTATTTTTGTCGATGAAGATGATTCTCTAGCTGAAAGAGAAGACCAAATTGCTCAAGAGGAACCTAGTGTATCAACTGGAGCAATACAAAGTTCAAAAAGTTCTTTTTAAACATCAAAGAACTTGATCGTTACACTGTGGTATGAATGATTATCAATGATTAACTTTAAACGTTTTAAGAGTTTTTGGTGTAGCTACTTTGTAAGGTTTAACCATGACCTAGTTCACTTTTATTTTGTCTATGTTCTATGTGCCCGTTTATGTAATTGAACAACGAATTATATAAGCTTCATTCACGTTTAATGAAGATGGATCTAGTTTGATTCATTGAGGCCACGAAACTAGAATTTCAAGTTTGTCTCAATGGTGTGTGTTAGATTTATTGTATTTTTCATCTTATAAAATCTATTTTGTTATCACTACTTTGTTGCTTGAACACTGGACTCTCACTTTTAGGATAAGGCAGTATGTGAAAATTATGAGTAAATGAATTATTTAGTATGACGAAACTGAATTTTTAATTTAATCTACACTATTATTATTTTGAAAATTAAGTAGACATTCAAATTGTTTAGGATAGTGTCCAGCAACTAGAGTGGCTCTGCTGGAAGTAAGCATCCTCTATCAATGATTCTTGCCATTGGAAGTAAGTCATATCTATCAATGTGTATATCAATGGCTCTGCTAGAAGTAAGCTCTGTTGGAGCTTCCACTAGTTCTTGCCATGACTTTTGTAAATATGACATCCTCTATCAAATAGAAAAAAACAACCTTCCTCATTTCTATATTATAGATTATTGAAAGTAAAGGCTCCAAAAATCAATGTATAAATCGTAAGTTCTTTAGCTGATTATATTTTGCTCTATCAGCACTTGGATTTGCATGTTGAATCCTAATGTAAATCTGATGATCATATTTCCATTGATTGTCATTTCTAATAAAACTGGTGCATATGATACAGATATACACTTATATGTTATCCTAAAACTTGATTAAAGTACATTAAATAACCTTTTATATTTTTGGCTAAACACAATTATTTTGGAGTAGTTTTTCTTTCTCTTAGAATTGAAATATTTGTCTTACTTCCCATCTGTGGTTTCTCTTTTGAAAGAAAAAATAAAATTCATGTTGGTGCACTCTATTGTGCTCACATTAATACACGGGGTAATAATTTTTTCTCTCAGGATGCATTGAGAATGGTAGAGTTTTCTTAGTACCATTTTCATGCTTTTGTATTTACTTTTGATATAGTATGACAGTGTAACATGACATATATGATATTGGCATTTTTCTACTGTCAACTAGTGAATAATGAATATCATCAATGAGTGAATATTTTGATTTCAAAATGCATGTAAATAATATCTAGCATTAGTAAGTGGTGTTACTCAGATGTTAACTTACATGTATCGATTTTTGTTATATGTACACATAATTATATGTACTTGCATATCAATAAGTTTCAACTATTGCAATGTTGGTCTCGAGTTGACATGGGCCATATATATATGTATACGTCGGTTCAACTATATGAGGAAGTTGAAAAATACGGCATTCAAGTTTCAGTCTAAAACTTTGCCTAAACAAAATGCAAAATATAAATAAATATACAAAGGTACGAAGGGTCAAGGATATAACAATAACAAATAATCTATATTGAAGAAGTATATAATGTTTGTTAACTTTTAATATAACAAACCAACACTCAAAGATATTATTAAACCTTGCATAACTAAACTCTGCATAAATAAACCATGCATAACTAATACTTGCATAACTCTAACTAGAAACCAAACAGCCCCCAAGTGGTTAGAGGATTTTACCCTTCCTTTTCTTTTTCAATAACTTCTCGCGTGTTTGGATATATAAATGTTCTTAAATTTATTGACAAGATTTTATAAATCTTTAGAACCTAATAAAATTTATAATGGTCTAACTTATATATAACATATCAAATTAAAAAAATATATATCTTTCTAAAAATATTTTGACTAAATTTTTCATGATGTGATGTTGCATGAGGTAGACGTGAAAGTGAGGCTTGACACACAAAAGATACCCAAGAGAGATAGATTCAAGTATCTTGAGACAATAATCCCGGAGATAGCAGTATAAAGTGAAGCAGATGGAGCTGTCCTGATGCCAGCACATTTGATGGTAAATATACCATAATTATAATCATGTTCTTAGCAAAAGAAAAAAGAGAACACATCACAAGCTCAAATTTTCTGTGTTTTTATAATGACACATTTATGGTAAACTGAATGCCTCATCTTCATACGCCAAAAAGAATCATCAGAATATTTCATGCATAATTCATCTCCTTCAAATTGAATGTAAAACAAAACAGTAATTACACAATTTCAGTAGGAGACACTAGTTACTGGAAACTTCAGATACTCCAAACACTGGGAAGACTCCATAGATTTTACAGCGCAAAAAAGCATAGGCCATACTGTGAAGTAGAAACGTCCAGTCTCATCATCCCAAGAAGCAATTACCACTTGGAAGGGGAGGTATAAACATGTTAGTAGCTACTACAATAGTACAGTATACAGCCAGTAACAATTCCATGGGAGCTACACTTAGTAATACTTTGGCTGTAGTCTTGAAAAACAGTATGTATTATTTAAGGAATCCACATTCTTGTTCGCGCATTTCTAAAACGACAGTCAGGTATGTTAGAGTAGATGCACACTAAAATATTCTGACCCAGTCACTTAAAAATCTCACAACTGAACACAGGAAGAAAGTAATGCAACTCAGAGCAGTAAGATCTTGTCAATAACTATCATTCACCCAAATCATCACAACCACAATTGGAAAAGACTAAGGAATAACTAAAGAGGAGAAGTTTTAGGCCAAAAAGAAATGTTTTAATAATATCATTGGGTAGAACTTGGATCCTCCATGCTTATTGGACCCAGGCTATTATATGGTGTCTTAAGAATCATTAAAACAAATGCTTCCTTACTCTAAAAGGTTGATGTTTAGATGTAATAACAACTGAACAAGATAAGCAAGAAAGACTACAGATGCAATTCTCGGCATTTCTTGCTGCCATCCATCATCAAATAGTTTCCATTGCTTGGTTCATGAAAATTATTCTGACCCACATGCTCCGAGACATGTATAATATATACAACAACAATATACACAGCGAAATCCCACATGAGGGGTCTGGGGAGGGTAGAGTGTACGGCTGTACGCAGACCTTATCACAACCTTGTGGAGGTAGTGGGTTGTTTCTGAAAGACCCTCGGCTCGAGTGCAAACATTTTCAATATATGATTTAGATAATAAAAGTGTCTTCTATCTTACAATGTAAACATGCAGATGAGATAAATGGAAAAAAAAAAAAAACAAGGATAAAGAAGTTTGTACAAGTCTGGTTTGATTCTTAAACACGGTAAATCATCAGAGGCGCCAGCTTGACAAAGATAGACTCCAATTCTGTTTCATCCACATATTAGTATCTGTCCCAGATGCAAAGCACGATTTCAAATATTTTATCAGTTGTTCTTAATATAAAACTGTAATCACATGTTAAGAAGAGAGCAGACAGAAAGGAAGTCATTAGGATGGTCGTTAATTTTTCACTTTCATGAAACAACTAGATCCAAAAAAGCAGAAGGAATCGTTTTCAAGGTGCCGTGCAGAACTACCAAGAAATCATCCTTTTTCCCCTTCCTTGCGCGTTGCTCCTAAATTTCCTCCTATTAACCAAGTACACACATACACATAAAACGCATAAAGAAGATCTAGCATAGCTGCTAGAAGATCAAAAATATCAAATTGAATGTGCTGGATACTTGTTTATGGTGTCAAACATGCAACAAAGCACCAATTGGCTCTAATTTGTCTGTGGTAGTTGAGTTTGGGTCCAGTTTCTTGATATAGTCAATATGTTTACGTCCACCTTGCTGAACATGGTGGACGAGATACAGGTACTTCACTGTTTATATTTCTCTCTCTTAACCCTTTTGATTTTGCCATTAAACATCACCTAGTCAATTCTTCAGCTTTAAAAAAGCTAGTTAAGCTGAAATGATTAATCTGATGGATATGCTCAGTCCCTCAAGAGGTAAATCAGCTGAAAGAGCCTATTCTATTCCTTTAGAAATTGAAGGTTCACGTCACCCATAAAATCAAGATGTTCAATGTAGAAGATCAAAGTTTAGGGGCTCTGACCTAATACATCCTATATGCATTTCAGATCAACTTAGCCCGAAAATAAGCATGGTGTTGACAAGATAGAAGTGTAATTCTAATGTGATCAAAATTAAAATAAGGTGCCTAGTTTGGTTATGGTCAAATTAAGACACGGGAACAGAATATATGACTGCATAAAACAGAAAATTTGAGATCAAAGACTACATATCCAGAAAATGGACCTTGCATGTGGAACCTGTGGAAGGATACAGTTACTAACAAGAAAGGTGGCCCTGAAAAAGAATATTCCACTTTTCTTTTTGACAAGTAGTTGTCTCGAAAAATCTCTTCCAGTGGGCTGCAGCAGCAGGAATCACTTTAGCATTTACATGTAAAAACGCCAAATGGTTGCATTAAGTAGTGTAACTGGCATGATTATGTGAAGTGCAAACGCATTTGAGATTATGTAGACAGAGTTACGTAATTGAGGACAAGATCAAACACTCTTCAGAGGAAGTCTGTACAATTTTTGATGAACACCTTATGTTCTACTTACTGAACTTAGATTGGTAAACCACTTTTCTAATGAACGAAGTACGTGGAAGTTAGATATTTTATCAGGCTTATTGGCTTGAATGCCCAAAATGACAAATTCTGTCATGTAAATAAAGATGGTATGCTCAAGAATTTGAAAGCATTAATTAAGAAGATTGTTGTTATGGAACAATTACATGCAAGTGGGAGAAACCAGGAAATTGCCTCTGGGAGGGGAATGGGTAGGGTGCAGATGTTTACCCCCTCAGGAGGGGAAGATTAACATGAATGATTAAAGTAGAAACTTGTGAGTGCTATCATGGCGATGATTCTGTTCCTGAATGACATGGACACTTCTAAATGGTCGTGTTCTTGTTGGAGATTGACACAACCCCTCGTTTGACCCTCATCTGACTTGTGTGGAACTCACCTTTCACCATGTCCAGATTTGTTCCATTGTTTGACTATTGAACATGTGCCTTCAGTGTGCCTGGAAGGCAGTCAGGCACTACCACATTTTTTCATCTATCTATTTCTTTTCTTTTTTCTTTTTTCTTGGATAAGGTATATATTTCTTTCTTTTTTTCTCTTCCTGCATATCAACTGCAAAGTGCAAGTAGATTTTAAAAATCTCCACAGATGACATTCAAAAATTGAAGAAGATAAAATGTGGGCAGCGTGAGCAGGAGTCAAGTGTCTCTAACAAAAGTTTTAAGGGAACATGATCCGTATGTGTCACTGCTAATAGATAATAATGCATGCTTTTAAATATTCAATGGTTATCGTATCCCATTCTTTTTAGTTGGAAACTGGAATAGTTTACATATAACTACAGTAATAAAACTATCCGTTCCAAAACCAAATAAAGAAGAAAAATAGTCTTACCTCATGCAATTTCTGCTTTCTTATTGGTTTTGGCAGTGCTTTCTTTCCTCAAAGCCCCAAAGGAGAGAAAATAGGAAACATGATGTTATCTGTTTTACGTCTGTCATGTATTTTCACTTGTGTCCTCTTTGACAACGAGAGGATGGGTTCCCCCTTTGAAGGACACTTTCTCAAGCTTTTTTCCCCAATCCCTTTCAGTTTGTAGATGACAAGTGGTTCGTCTCAAGTAGGACACTACCGATCTCTACATTCACCTATGTAATTTTGACTAGATTCAAAAATCAAACCCATACCAATAAGATTCACTATATATGACTAAGCAAAAAAAGGTGAGAGTCTAGTGCAAGCTTTATTGAAAACGCTTATCGAATGAGCAATTTTCCTAAAGCAAGAAACAAGCAACTAAGCTGCACAAAAGCTGCTGATTCTAACAACATATTTAGTTTCTTGCTCGTTAGTGCTATATAAATCACTACAAAACCATCCATGTTCTTGCTACATTGTGTCCTGTACTTTCACAGGAACTGAGTATGTTGGATAGGAACTTGTTTGGATCCACAGTATAGAGGTAAAAGATAGACAGGGTACCTTAATGACAATAAGAAAAGAATATGGAAGTGCTCGTGTTGAACCAAATACTTAGGAAAGAGAGCCAAAAACTATAGGTTTCGAATGACATAACTGACTCAGTACTTTCTTACTCTAATAATAAAAGAACCGACTGTAGATGTCGACTTCTATTTCCAATAGCTTCCTCCACAACTCCACCCTCCAAAAGAGTAACCACAAGTCTTTACGGTTTCTAGAGTTAGATTTTGGGAAAATGGTAACTTGACATTCAACGAAAAAATCTTGAGCATGAGAAAATGAGATTGAACCAAAAAGCTGAACAAGTTGAGCTGACCTTCAAGAATGATTAAGCTTCATGTTTTGGGGAAGGATTTACATGGCTCTGGTCTAGTGGTATAGGTGTAACAGATGATGTGTGGTTAGGCACACTTCACAGGTACGAATCCTGCCACACACAAAACTCTGATATTTAACAGGAAAAGGGTAGAGGGGCAGGCCCATTATCAACAAAGATTCGAACAGTGCCCAGATTTCTAAAAGTTCTGGGTACGGATTTGTTTTCAATATTTTGGTAGCCCAAGAAACCTCATTTCCATTAATAATAGCCTTTGATGGGATAAGTGAAAACTACATTTTACCAATACATCAGGTAGGCATGTTGTTCATGCAAATGTCATATTCATGTCCAAGTCCCTGCTACCTAGTTGGAGATGGAAGCTAAGTTTTATCTCAATAGAGGACAGATAAAATTTTATGCAGAATATTTGAAACCTCATTTCATCTTCTTCTATTGTGATAATAAAGATATACACCTTGAGTCTAACTCAACCCCAAAACTAGCTTATAGGGTGAGATTATCCAAGACCATATAAAGATGCCAATTTTCCTCATACCCACCTATGTGGGACTCAACACCCCTTGCAGACTGAACATATAGAGCGTGGACAATGTAAGATGGGAGCCCAACATCAGGTAAACAATAAACTGGGATGGGATGGACCTGGCTGTGATACCATAAGATATGGATCTTGAACCTAACTCAACTCCAGAAATTACCTCATGAGGTGAGGATTGTACAAGACCATATAAAGAGACCAATTTTTCTCATACCCGCCGATGTGGAACTCAACATATTGTATTTGGTTCCTAGTAGGCTATTTCAATGGTTCAACAACAGCTTTTTGGATATTAGATTAAAGGAAAAAAGACGCGGAGGATGTTTTGAAGTAAATGCTATAATGGGACTTTTTCTTCTTTTTCCCTAGCTAGCTATTGTGAGACTTGTTCGTATCTATCTGGGTTTTGCCAGTCTTTCGTGAGGTAACATGTTTCATTATAGTATAACATTTTTGCAAGGCTTAAGGCAAGCACTTCTTTTAGTCAATTTCCAAGCTAGATAAAGGAGAAGAACAGCGGTGGGTTGAAAGCTAAAAATAGCCAAACTATAACTATGCCGGTCTAACTAGAGCAAACGGTACATGAGATACATACCAAACTCGCCCCCCGGCCCCCCTCCCAGACAGTGAAATTCATGCGTACAATTAGAGGAAAGAAAATACAGAAGATTATGAAAAGGAAGTATAAAGAACCACAACAGGGTTTGTTTCATACTCTCAGGCCATCAAGAAACTCTGACAAGAAGCTTCCTGATCCATGAATTTTCTCATCAATTTCTCCAAAAATCCTTTCACACATAAAAAGTGGAACTTTTCCCTTTATCCACCTAAAAATCAAGAGGTTCACATTTATACAAGGTAAGACATTAGACAGAGTCATATGCTATAGCAACCTATACCATCTTGATTGGGAAATTGCATACAGTTGGTATTATCGAGAAAGATGTAGTATAATCATGTAGAAAGTAGTAGATAGCGTAATCCATGGCTTTCCCTGTATCTCTAAGATGCAATAGACAAAGTTACTAACAAAACTTGCTTCTTTTCGTTTCCAAGCTACATCATTTGGCTCATGGGTATTTCATATCGTCAAGAATTTCACATTGTATTCGAAAAGTAAACTATGAAGCATCCATTGTGATATTTTAACAAATAATTTAGACCTTAAAGTCCAGTAATAGAACATGGATAACTGCATTTCTTCTAAATATCCAGTAAACAATTTTACTAATTACAACATAGCTCCTTGAAGACAGGTTAATAAGATATTGTAGGCCACGATTAGACTTCCAAGAATCTGTAAGAGCGGGATGATTTCTCATATCTAAAGGCAAATTAACTTGGAAAATGCAGAGTTGATGATAAACAAGCACGACTAATGATACATTTCCAGATTCCCCACAGGCTTAGCAATTAGCAATCAAAATAGAAGGTCAACTGTATTGGACAAGTAAATAGCGATAATGAGAGAAAGACACCACATTTAGGGATCAAGGTGTAGGATAAAGTAAGAAACACTTAAAGACAGGCAAATATTATGAAAGCTAGCACTAGAACTTCCAGAATATTTATCTACTATTGCAGTTCTTAGAAGCAAAATTTCTTTACTCAATACTAAAAGATAACATTACATTTAGGGATTAAGGCGAAGGATAAAGTAAGAAACACTTAAAGACAGGCAAATATTATGAAAGCTAGCACTAGAACTTCCAGAATATTTATCTACTATTGCAGTTCTTAGAAGAAAAATTTCTTTACTCAAAACTAAAAGATACACAAGTAGAGAAATAGGAAAAGGTAGAAACTTTTGTTCTGACCTCTTCTTTTTCCAGGTAGGTAGCGTTTTTCCTTTACCAGAAACAATATCACCAGTTTCAAGCAAGAATGACTGCTTCCATCTCCATTACCCTGTGCAAAAGAAAGGATCTCCATTTTGCAATTGCAATTCCATTGTCGAACACGTTATCATTTTCATTCTTCTTTCTGCTCCCTACTCCCCCCCCCCTCCCCCCCCACACACAAAATACTTTTTTTTTTATTCTGGAGGATTAGGTGAATCATCTTACTCTGATGGGCCAACTGCAGCCTCCGAAACTCAGCGGTAATGGCTCCACCTCTCTAACCTTCTCCACTTAAATCCAAGTTTCATTCGTATGGCACAGGGCTTAAACATGTGACCTACGTCACAAGTCCCTCTACCTTTGCCACTTGAACTAAGCCCTGGGGGCAATTTGATTGTTATATGAACCAATTTAGTGTTAAGATACTCTGGCTACATGCATCACATTGAACAAGGAGCAATGAGGCATCGTTTAAAAAAACACTGAAGTCAACCCTCAGGGGTTGGCCTGCTGGCAATTGACTTGAGCCTTGGGGTTTGCTCCCTTTCAAGGTCTCAAGTTCGAAACCCAGTGGGTGCAAACAATTTCTGAGGGCCATCGGACTGGGTAAAACCTGAATTAACCGTGGTGCACTTGCAGGAAACTCCTTGCCGAGGGCCTGTGCACCCCCGGGATTAGTCGGGGCTCAAAGAGACTCGGACACCCGGTGCAAAATCAAAAAAAAAAAAACACTGAAGTCAAAGAGTATCGGAACACTGACAGATCAACTCAAGTATCATTAAAATGTAACTGTAAATTAAGTCTATCACACTTTTGGTCATTGCTCAAGTCTAGAGCATCAAAAGCAATCAGCCAAGAATACTAAGTGCAATTTTACTAAACCTTGTAAAAAACCAAAAAATTCTGAAGTTTGATTTCTGGTGCAGGAATATTAAACTCATCCCAACCTTAAGGCATGCGATAAATAAGGAATCCAAACTTCTAACAAACACCTTAGAGTGAGTTAGTCAACAACTAAGCTTTAACAACATTCTCTCATTTAGTAGTGAGGTGGACTAACATCTCACTTAAGTATCTAGCAAGAATATTACTTTATAGGTAGATTAAATAAAAATTATACAAGTAAATATAAGTAGATTATTATTAATAATACTTTTATTAGTTCTGACTAGAAAATTGTCAATCAGTAGAAGTTGGATGCATTAAGAGTACAAATATGTAGCTTCTTCAGAACCATTTGACTATTTATATATTAAACACCAAATATGTGTTCCCCACATGCAAAGTACCACTTTATATATCACATGAATGAACAAAGTATCTTTATTTGCCAAGTCGGTGTTTCCATTATAACAAAAAAACATCAATAAGCTTGTCATATAAAGTCAAAAAGCAAATTAAGTCAATTAGAGAGATGTCCCAGCACTCACCACAATATTGAGCATCAAGAGAATGGAGAAATAAGCTGCATTAATGGGGTTACTCGGCTAAACAATAACAATGTAAGAAAAACAAAACTTGGACCACAACAGTACAAGCTGTGATTTAAAATAAAGGAAATTGTGAGCTGATTAAGCCACTAGTGAAAATTTGTTTAACTTGAAGTTGATACACATGAACTCTTGCGTAATTCAGTTTCACCGTTCTACAGAAGCACTACCTACAATTATTCCTCCAAAAGAAATTTGCTATAGACTATAAATTACAAGAGAATTCAGAAAATATTCAGACGTAATTATACTAATGATACAACAGGGCAACCAACAAGGATTCTCTTTTTCAAGTCCCTTTCAGTGGTTGCAAATAAATGGTGTTTTTCTGGCAAATGTTAAGCCCTGAAGCAGGTGAGACAAATAGGCCTCGGCTCTGGTCCCTGTAATCTTCAAAGAGACAAGTCCAACCTCAACGGTTATTGACTTGTTCAAAGTGCCATAAGAGAACTAACAACACAGGCAGCACAGAGACCCTTGAAAGGACGGTGCCCTCTGATCCAGTAGGGACCAATACAAGCTCAATCGGAAACATAACAGTTGTCAAAGATATCTGTACTTGAAAAATGGTTATTCGTTATTCTGAACACATACCTTTTTGATGGATCAATTGTCCTTTGGTATGGCAATCGCATCATGCAATTGCCCAGTTCAAGTAGATTCATTGAGTGCTAACCACAGTGCAAAAATTTCCTTAAAATTCGTCCAAGAAAACATTTTCAGCCAATAAGCTATTCACCAATGAGTCATCATCAAAGAATTTACAACATGAGCAGAAGGAAGGGGAAGGATGCAGAGGAAAGAGCTCGCTGGTGAAGTGGACTAGGGAGTCATTGGCACTTGCAAGGAACATAGCATGCCTGGCACAGAGCTGAAGTGGAAAATGTAGGACTAAGACTACCTGTTACCCTAAGTCCTGCAGGAATGGATCAGAAAGTTCCAATGTTCCATTTACATTGCTAGTCTAAATCTTAAAGACATAGTACCTTTCCTCCACCATGAACAATCTCCGTTTGATAAGTAAGGTTGAACTTCGAAACCAATCATGTCAAGATATCCAGCATTAACGAAATGAGTGTTAGGACCCTATCCAACTGCTTCCTGGTTGCTTTAACACTCCACATTTATTCATCAGTTTCCTCACATTAGCAGAGTCCTCCCAGTTCTCTGCACTAGCATAAATATTGGATAAAAGCACATACACGGTGGGGTTATTCTTCTCAGTCTCAAGCAGAAATCCCGCAGCAATTCTGCCTAGTCTAACGTTGCCATAAGCAGCACATGAACTGAATAATGTCCACCAAACAGTGGAATCTACATCAACATGCCTATCTTTTACCAGTTTTTCTGCCTCATCAAGATATCCAGCCCGGCCTAGAAGATCAACAATGCAAGAGAAGTGGTCTGCTGTAGGTTCTATACCGTAGGTATGAACCATGGAGGTAAAAACTTCAATGCCTTTATCGATTAAGCCTGAATGGCTGCAAGCTGATAGAACTGCATTAAAGGTCGTGTTATCTGGTTTGACCCCACCTAATTCTTGCATCATCTCAAAGCAATGTACAGCTTCCTTGCCTTTCCCATGCTGTGCATTTGCAGTAATAATTGAATTCCAAGAAACTATGTCTTTTTGTGTCATTATCTGGAACACCTTTAGAGACCAATGCAACAGTCCACATTTTGCATACAATGTGATGAGGGCATTTCCTAAAGATATTTCTGAAATGAATCCAGATTTGAGAATGTAAGTATGAATCTCCTTCCCTTGTTGTAGAGCTGAAATGCTGGCACAAACACTCAAAATGATGCTTAGAGTAAAAGGATTAGGCATGAAACGTTCACTCACAATCTCAGAGAAGAGGTGCAAGCACCCCATGGGTAGTCCATTGAGATGACAACCAGAAATCAAAGTATTCCAAGAGATCATGTTTCTAGGGAACATGTCATGAAAAACTTGATAAGCTTGCTTCATTTCACCATGCTTACAGAAGGCAGAGAGCAGCGCATTAGATACTTCAGTCTTCAAGATAAGGGCCTTTTTCAAAACAACACCCAAAATTATTTCAACAATTACTAGAGACTCTGAGCTTGCGAGTATGCTTCCTATCGTAAACTCGTCTGGCTCTAACCCTTCCTTCTGCATCTGAATGTATGCAGAAATTGCTGCACTGTCCAAACAATTTTGGGCATAGCTTGTAATCATGGCATTCCACGACACGCTATCCTTCACCTTCAGTCTTTCAAAAACTAAAAAGGCTGCATTCAAGTTCCCGCAACTAGCATACATGGTTATTGTTGCATTAGCGATAGACGTATAGTTTTCTAAACCTATTCTAGCAACTTGAGCATGCAGTTGAGAAGCAATTCTAATACATGAACATGAACTCATTATACTCACAAAAGTGAACTCAGTAGGTCTCAAAGAAAACTTACGCATATCCTTGAACATTACAAATGCCTCCTCAGCTCTTTCCATACTCACTAAACCAGCTATCATTGCATTATAAGTTACAGGATCAAGAACTTCATCCTCAGCTTCTTCAAATACTCCAAAAGCATCAAAATCATTATTACAGTTAAAATACATGGTAACCAAAGCATTAATCACTGAAGCTCTTACCAAAAAACCCGTCTTGATGACCATCGAATGCACTTGTCTTCCGAAATCCAATAACTCCATATCACACAAACTTAAAACACTAGCAAAAGCATAATTATCATATCTAACACCCAAAAAATGCATTCTTTGAAACAAATTCATAGCAATCCCGTGATACCCACTTTCAGCACACCCAGTAATCATTGCATTCCAAACAGCCAAATTCCTCTGCGGCATTTCATCAAACACCTTACAAGCATACCCAACTTCCCCCAACTTAGTACAAGCAGACAATAGCGTAGTCCAAGAATAAACATCTGGGGTTTCAATTTCTTTAAAGACCCTTTTAACTGAACCCAAATCTTTAGATTTGGCGTAGAATGAAAGGAGAGAATTTGATACATGTGGGAATTGTTTAAGGTCTGTTTTAATGGCGAAACCGTGGAGCTGATTGCCGAAGCTAGTGTTTACAATGTTGGCACATGCGGTGAGAGTGGTTGAAAGGGTGTAATGATCTGGTCGAAGATGAAGGGAAGAGTGAATTTGGTTGAAGAGAGAGAGAGCATCGGAGAATTGGTGGGAATGAGTGAAGTTTGAAAGAAGGCAATTGAGTTTGATGAGTTGCTTTGAGGAGCTTTCGGTTAACTTCATTCTACATCTAATAATTCTTATTCACTAGGGTCATGCATAAGAATAAAATCAATTTTGAATAGATTATAATGAATTAATATAACAATCGAATTAATACCCGATCAATTCGATCCCATCCAAATTTACTTCGATTAGAATTGGGCATGGAGGGGGTGTACATAGGTCGATTTGGTTTGATTTTTCATTTTTAAAAAAAAACTAAACCAATTATGTCGGTTTATTAAATCTAAAAACCAAATCAAATCACATAAAGTCAGTTTTTTTGGTTTCGGCTTTAGTCGGTTCTTTTGGATTTTTTTGGTTTTTCAGTTTTTTTACAACTATACAGTGTTTGAAAAAGAGATCAAATATATTTTCACTTACATGTGTGATAAGCTAAACTTAAAAAATGTTAAATAAATAGAAATTTTCGAAAAAATAGTAAAATTCACATGAGTACAAAATATTTTTTTTAAAATATCAACGTTCATTATGTTAAATTAATAAGATTAAAGGTTACATGCAAACTGAATACAAAACAAAATATTTACAAAGTAAATTGTTAACTTTGAATTTGAAAAACTATAACAATATAATTGTAACTTCGGATCTAAATACAAAATAAAATATTTACAAATTTTACAAGCCCAAATTTGAAATAAAATATATAAACATTAAAAACTATAAACTAACTAAAAGTATATTAACAAAGTAAATTATAAATAATATTTTTTATCTATAAATAATATATATATATATATATATATATATATATATATATATATATTATGTCGGTTTGGTTTGGGTTCGGTTTGACTTTTTTTCTTTTAAAACCAAACCAAATCAAGAGTGGTCGATTTTTTTTTTCAACCGCCAAACCATCCAAACCAAAGCACAAATCGGTTTTATTTTCGGTTTGATTTGGTTTGTTGATTTGATTTGACTTTACGGTTTAACTTGTACACCCCTAGACAGGGGCGTAGCTACCCTTTGCCTAGGGTGTCCAATCGGACACCCTTCATCGGAAAATTACACTGTATTTTTAAGCAAAATGATACTTTAAATGGTTAAATAACACATGTTGGACACCCTTGAAAAAACAATAAAGTTTCTTAGCTCAGTGATTTTAGTCGTGCGCGGGTTCAAATCCCCCAAATATGTTATTTGACTTTTGATTTTTTTTTCTTTTCATTAAAAATTTAAAAGTAATTATTTAATTTAAAGTTGATAAGCAAATCCTATTTATTTATTTTTTCCATAAAACTACTAAAAGTGAAAAGGCTCCATATAGAATTTCTTTTAATATAACTCGTTTGATTCTACTTTTTATTTTTCATTTCTTGTTGTTAGTCATCAGAAGTTCGTGAAATCTTGAAGCATAAATGTGATTTCATCTAAACTGAATTTTCTCTCTTTTTTTTCTTTGTATGTTCACTTTCTATCAAATAAACGTGAACATTAAAGCTAAATATTATCTAGTTTGATTTTAAAAAATTTGATAAATTTTTTAATTAAAGAAATTAATCATTAATGTTACGTAGTTTAATTTACAAAATTTAAGTGCACTCATTCATATAATTATTTTTATTAGCTATTAAATTTTTGGACACCCTTCGTAAAATTTTTGACTACGCCACTGGCTAGACATGGTACTAGGCTAAGTTGATTATTATCTAAAAGAAGAAAATTTGGCCACATATAATTGGTTTTTTTTTTTTACATTAGTCATTTTTAAAATGACTATTTAACCCTTTTTCGGCCAAAATTTTTTGCACCACAGTTTTATAATATTATTTTTTTGGAAATAGCAGAAGTACCCTCTCTCTCTTTTATTTTTTAATCAAAATTTCTCCAGAATTTTGGTTAATTACGTGAACATGCTAATTTAAGTTATTTGTTGATCAATTTGATTGGTAAATATATTTGATAAAAAATAATGAATTTGGTGAATATAAAAGATAAGTAGAATTTGATTTGAAATAATAATAAATTTTATGATAGTATGAATAATCATTATGTGAGATATAAATGGTTTTAAAAGTAATATATGAGTTATAAATTTTATTTACATATGAAATAATTGGTTAGTAAATATATATATATATATATATATATATATGTGTGTGTGTGTATTTGTGTGTGGGGATTGTTTTACAAAATATAAACTTGTGGGTCAACTTTTGTATTTGAAAATTTTCAAATCATGATTTGAAATTTCTAAATCATGCTTTTTGGAGAATTTGGAATTTCATGAGATGAATGCACCATGAAATGACATGTCCAAATCCTGATTTCATATCACAATTTCATATCGCGATTCATATGGCATGTCCAAACTCTGGTTTCATGTCACAATTTCATATTAAAATGTGAATTTATTGATTGAGATCAGAGTTGCACATCCGTATAGATTAGAGCGGCACACTATCCAATATTTATACATATAAATTGGATGTTGAATTTTAAATGTGTGAATAGGAAGTAAAGTCTAAATTTGAGACTTGTTAAGTTGTATTTGAATTCATGAAGACGTGTACTAGAGATTCCAGGTTTCGAAAGATTTTGTATGGATTTTCTCCATTTTTTTTTACAGTTTTATAAAAGGAGTTGTTATTGACTTGATTGTTATCTTTAGTGTTTTTATGTTTCGCGTCATGATTAAGTTATTTTGGATTGACTTACCTATAGTGAGATCAGGGTCGTCTTAATCTCTATGCCGCTAAAGCCATTGCTTGAGGCTTCATATTTTTTTAAAAAAAAATTACTTATAAATTATTATTTAAAAAAAAAATATATATATATATATATATATATATATATATATATATATACTATGAGTGTTATGATTTCTACTAAGAAAATTGTGTATGAGATGAATACACAATCTGAATTTCATAAGAAACAATTTGATAAAAATATTGATAATGAAATCACAAAGTCCCTTGAAATTAGAGTTGAATAATATATATATATATATATATATATATATATATATATATATATATAGTAGATCAAACTATTTTTTCACTTCAAAATATATTTGAATCAATTGAAGCATATGAAAATATTTTTGGTTTCTTATATGTGGTAAATTGAGATCAGTAGGTGATGAGAATTTTTTTTTTAAAAAAACATAGTCTTAACCTTGAACTTTCTTTAACACATAATAGTTATTCTGATATTGATGGTTTAGATTTAAAAAATAAAATAAAAGTGTTCAGAGAAATAATATACAAGTAGAAGATAATGATCTAAAAGAAATACTTAATCAAATAAAAAGACTTGATTCTTTTCTCCAAATACACATATTGCTTATAGAATGATGTTAACCGTTCATGTAACTGTTGCCTCAGCCGAAAGAAGTTTTTCAAAACTAGAATTGATTAAATCTTATTTAAGATCAACAATGTCTCAAGAGAGACTGAATGTATTCGCTATATTATCAATTGAAAAGGAATTATTAAAACAAATCGATTATAAAACAATAACTAATGACTTCGCATCTAAAAAGCTAGAAAAATAGATTTCAAATAGAAGCATATATGATGAAAAAAGTAAAATATTAGGGGCCTTCTCTAAAATTTCACTTTAGGTCCCCATTCTTATTAAGTCGACCTTGAGTGAGATTGAGGTAGGTATCATCTCTTTATCGATTTCGGATCGTGACAACTATATATATAATCAACTTATTTTGTATTTCTTTGTTTCATTTATATGACTCACTTTTTTTTAGTCAATCCTAAAAAGAATGATATACTTTTATATATAGTAACCATTTAACTTTAAAATATGTATTTTATCCTCAATGAAATAATTTATAGTCACACAAATATCTATGACTTATTTTAAACCACAAATTTCAAAAATCATCACACATCGCATTAAAAAAAGAATGTTGAAAAAAAATCAAACTACTTGACATAAATTAAAAAGGATGGAGTTCCTAACTTTAAAGCCATTCAATATTTAAATGGCATAGAGACATATATTTAAATAAATTTGGCATAATCCTCTTTATAATAAAATTACATACTAATGTGGCTAACTAACATTCGGCAATTAATAGAACCCTACTTCTACGACAGATGTGGCAACAAAAGAGTGGACAACATTTAATACATTCACCAACATATGAGTTGTGGTGTAGTGAAACTGTTTTATTCTTAATCAGATGTCTCGAGTTCGAGTTTTAGAGTATGAAGAAAATTTTATTAAAAGCACCAGCTCCGAATAAGCTCTGTAATATATGGTTCAAATTTAATTGAAACTCTCATATGAAGTCCGACAATTGAATGGAAAACACCAACCAATAAAAAGCATTTAATACATTGACTAGTTTGGCCTAATCCGCCGTTTGTGAGTTGTAGACGTTTTGGGGCTAACAATTGTCTTTTTAGGGTGTGTATGAATAATAATTTAATATAGTCCTATTTTTCAGGGCTGGTTGATAAAAAAAAAAATTGTAATCATTTTCTTAAAACGATATAAGTTTTTAAAAAGTGATTTTCCTAGCAACAGTTGAGAGAAGTTTTATAAATAACAGTTTACATTAATAGCTTCCATCCCTCGATCTCAAATAGAATTTTGTCTATATATACTTTTAGGATAATATTGTTTGTTTATATATATCAAATACAAAAAAAAATAAGTAAGAAATTATTTTCCTTAGTATCTTTGTAAAATTCATTATATTTTTAAATGACTAAAATGACAAGGAAAAAAAAGTAGTATTACGTGAAGATTATATATCCTTCCAAATTTGTTACACCAAAATTTACAATAACATGAGATTTCAGCATAAATTTTTTATAATAATTTTACATCTTTTTTAATATTTCAACTTGAAAGCATCTTCCATTGTGAGTAATTATTATGTAACCTCCATTGTTGGATATGTAGCAAGAATTAATGGGAAATGGAGGGGAAGATGAAAAGAGAGGAACTTGGAAAGTTGGGAACTTGAAAAGTCCTCTTATGCTTTAGTGAAAAGGCATTTCTCCCGCATCGGTGGAGGAAAGAAAAATAGAAGAGTTTAAATATAGAAACACTCCTATTAATTGTTAAAAGGGTTGGAAAGAGGGACCCCCCTCGCGCCATCGTCGTCGCTCGCTCGGCTTTGGCTTTGGTTTTGGAAAATATATATGTGCATCAACATGGCGGTAACTCTATCTAGCAGACTGGAAATCCCAAGAGTTAGATTCAAGGAGAAAAACAAAGTTGTGATTGACGGTTCGACATTGTCAATCAACTCAATCCATTCTCATGATGAAGACAATGTTCAGGAACAAGGTTAAGACTTTAAGGCTTGTTAATGAGTTAATAAAGCTTAAAGTTTTTAATGATTTGCTAAGTTTGGCAGATTTGACCAAATAGTGTATCTACGAGATGACACGGTTAGAAATCACTTATGTGAGTGTGAAGTGTAAGCCGCTTCAAAGAGAATTTTATGTCAAAAGCCTATTCTATATACACTCATGAAACCAGGAGGTGTTCATGGCTGAAACGAACACAACCGTAAGAACCATAAACGGTAAAAGGTTAATTGTGTGACATATGGCTGTCTAGGTATACACCAAAGCTCGACGGTTCAAAGATATCGCATATACCGATTGACCGAGTATATCCGACATATGTTCACTACGGAAAGTCCAAGGGGAAACCTACTTATCCAGATGCAATTGATCCTTGCTTGTAAAGTACACACTCGTCCGTGCTTTCCTTATGTTATAACCATTCCCCATTCATGTGGGGGATTGTTGGGTATGTAGCAAGAGTTAATGGGAAATGGAGGGAAGATGAAAAGAGAGGAACTTGGTTCCGAACTTGAAGAGTTGGGAACTTGAAAAGTCCTCTTATGCTTTAGTGAAAAGGCATTTCTCCCTCATTGGTGGAGGAAAGAAAAATGGAAGAGTTTAAATATAGAAATACTCCTATTAATTGTTAAGAGGGTTGGAAAGAGGGACCCCCTTCGCGCCGTCGTCGTCGTCGCTCGCTCGGCTCGGCTCGGCTTTGGAAAATAATCGATCGAGAGATTATTTTTTGGACAAAGTTTATTTTAATTATTTAGTTATTTATTTATTTATTTAATTAATTAAATTAAATGGCCAAAATGTTTCAATTAATTAGTTAATTAACCGAAACGTTTCAATTATTCAGTTAATTGACTGACCCGACTCGGATCCGCGTGCGACCTATTTTATTTAAATTTTCCACCGTTGGAAGTGATTGTTCTGAAAGGTTGCAACTTTCAGGAACAGCCATGACCATTTGAAAGGTTGCAAACTTTCATGAATGGTCGTGTGGATTCTGAAAGTGTTGCAGCTTTTTGGAACCAGTTCCTCTTGCCTATAAATACATTGATTCTTCATATTTGTTCCTTACGAATTTATCTGATTTCTTCTTCTTCTTCTGTACAAAGTTTCTTCGTGTACTTTACTGATGTTGAGTGGTTCGCTGACACCAGAGTTTTGGGTATCAATACACTGGTGATTGAGATCATTCTATCCTGGGAGGACATATTCCAAATCAAACCTCGGATACTAGAGGGGAATAATTTCCTTAAGGGGATATTGTGCATTCAGTGGACTTGATCTTTTCCGTTCTATCTTTTTCCAGATTCTGCTATGTTTTACAGATTTTAGTTGTTCTGAATTAATTTCTATTCTTCTGTTTCTACTGGTTCATTAAAACTTTGGTTACTTCGTGTTTCTGCAAAGTTTATTGGAATCAGTAATTCTGTTTTAAACACAGATTGGCAACACTCCATTTCTTTCATATTTTGTATTACCACACTATATTGTAATACCCAAAACGACAAGTTTACTCCTACTTAATGAGTTGAACATGTTTTTCTTTTATCGTGTGTACCATCATAGTATCTTATTTTATTCTAGACAAAAATCAAAAAATATTTTTAAACTATGTGAAATTGAATTAAAATATCCTCAATATTCCTTTACTATCAAACAAATTAATAATATATGTGTGTGTGAGTCTAGCATTATACTATCAATCTAGATATTCCGTAATTGATGATCGTGGTGTCCGGGTCAGTTTTCGTGCACCTCGACTAATTTTATGAGATACCTGTCACCTTCCATCAACAATAGGTACCATATAATTTTGTCCACCAAGGCTATAATAGATGGGAAGAACCACATAATATTTTTTTCTTTTCGCTGAGTTTTGAACCTAAGACCTCAATAAGAACCCACTAGATTTAGGATTGGTGGTTTTTGGTTTATTTTTATATTTATTTTTATCTTATTTTATTTTATTCAAACCCCATAAAAATGTTTTAAAATTATTTTGACTTGCAATAATTCTTCATCTTCTTATAAATATGTCCTTCTATTTCCTCACTTTTGTGAAATGTTGTACGAGAAAAACCATGCTTCCTAGTGATTTATTAGCAGAATTCCTCTCAAGACTCCCTGCCAAAAATGTATGTCAATTAAAATGTGTTTCAAAACATTGGCTCAACACAATTTCCACACCTCACTTCAAGAAATTCCATTACAAAAAATCCATCAAAAATCCTCATCTAGTTGTAATTGATGAATACATCAAATGCAACAACTATTTTACCAAAACTCTTACAATATCCACAATTAATCACCTTAAACAAAATCCAACACCAAATCTTGACAAGAAATTCACTTTAGACATTTTGTTTCAACACAACACCAACTTCTCTTTTAACCAATGTTTCATTTGTTACAACATTTGGTTATACAATCTAACCACTCAACAAAATCAAGAATTGCCTCATGTTACAACCCCCATGATTGGTTTTGATTTAGGGTACATCCCATGTTCTAATGAATTCAAGATTGTTCATGTTTTTGGGAAAAAAGATGACAAAGTTGGATATGAGATTATAACTCTTAAAGATGACAACTTTGTCCCAACTTCTTGGAGGATTCTTGAAAATCATAAGAATTTATACACAAGAAAATTTTCATCTTTGAGTGTGAATGGCTCTATTTATTGGTTGGTTAATGATATGCAAGACAATAAAAAAGGAATTGTGTGTCTAGACTTGGAAAATGAGGAATTTAGGAAAATTTCTTGTCCAAAAGAAAGTTCAATTACTCAAAAAAGTCTAATGATATATCAAGCACAACAACTAGTGGAAGTAAAGGAGTTATTTGGAGTAGCACAATTTTCAGCAAATTTTTCAAATGTAAATATTTTTGTGCTTAGACAAGGCAACAAGAAGAAGAATAAAGAGGAGTTTTGGGTAAAGGAGTTTAGTGTCAACTTGTTTCATATGGGGCATTGGTTTAAAATTGTGGGGTTTGTGCCTTTTGAAGAAGATAATACTAATGGAGAGTTAATATTTGTTCCAAATAATGGGAGACTCTTATTATACAATACCAAAAAAGGAAGCTTTAAAAATGTGGGAGAGTACAATTTATTGAGATATAAGCATCAGAGTTTGTATTTTGATAGTCTCTTTTGTTTAGGTAGTAGTGGATGACTTGTAGGAATAAAAGAGAAAGTTTGTTCATTTTATGTCAGGCGTTGAAAACTACTAAGCTGGAGTATGATGCGAAAAAAGGAAATTTTGAATGGAAGGTGAAATGTGTAGTAATAACACTTTAGTTATCAATATTTATATATATATATATATATATATATATTAATAAGAAAGAAAGTATGTATGTGTACAATGTAAGTAGTTGTTGGCATTTTTATTTTTAAGTGTTTTTAAATTCTTATTCTCATATCTAGTTTCTTTCTATTTTGATTTGATGTTAGTAAATGATGTAGTATTTACTATTTAGCTCTTTATAGGCTTCCTAGTTTTATATTGTGCATTAGCAAGGAATGATAAGGTCAAACCAATGTATTAATTTAACAAAGAAAGTAAATCATTTAAAACAGTTGATAATCATAAAATAAATCTCATAAGTTAATAGTATAGAAGGTACATAACCTCACCCCCACCCCCTTCCCCTCCCCCAGGGGGGAATTTAAGGGTAAAAAATAGGTCACTCGAATCCATGGTCATCCGACAAAACTCGATATATTATTTGTATAATTTTTAAAATATAGTAAATATTAAATAAAGGAACCCATGATCACAAATGATTGGATGACTCATTGGTTCAGGGTTGGTTTTTGATTGTGAGGTTGACGGTTTGATTCCTAGATGACCTCTTTTAAAAATCAATTAAAAAGCACCATTGATTGTTATTTTTTCGAAAAAATTTCATTTTCTTTTTATAAAGTGTACTTTTAAAAATTTTTAAGATGCGAAAATGCATATATTTTTCTTATAAATGGTTTCTTTTAATAATTCTTTTTCAATCAGTAATTCATATAAAAAATGCATTTAATTTGTCTTGTGACATAATACTTGAGATTTATCAAACTTCTAATAATTTTTTCCTTTAATATTATTTTTTCCTGAAAATCGTATTTAATAGTTTTCTTATGAAAAACCTATAATCTATTATTGCTAAATTAAATGAGGCCCTCAAATTTGTGAGCCTAAAAAGATTGCCTTTTTCTTAAAGGGCAGAATCGCCCCTGACAATGGTGCACCCGTCTTTTTGAAATCCTGAATTCACCTCTACCCTCCCCTCTCGAGAACTCGTGATTTGAGTCAAGAACATCTATTGAATGAAACATATATAAGTCTTGAAATACAAAATAAATCGTCTTAAAAAATATAATAGTAAACAAAAATATAGATGAAGTTAACAGTGTTGCGAACTATCCAAGCAACTCATCCAATACTCCAAATCAAGATTGAGATCCGCTCATGAGAGTTGTTGTCACGAGAATCGATATGTACACCAAAATATACAACAAATAGTATGAGTACATAAACAACGTATACCCAACAAAAGATTTTATTTTCAGCTCACTCATTTTCACATACTTTTTTTTAAGCCATATAAATAAAAATAATATTTTAAAAATAAAAGTAACATTTGATGTCAATCCCAGGTCACAAGTATGAGAAGCAACAACTACAACTCATGTCCCCAACACGCTTGTGTTTGTTATGGTACACAAATAACTATTTCGAAGTTAATGTATACATATGCACGTGCACCCTTTTGTCAACCTTTGACCATATCACTTGACACGTGATATTAGTTTGGACCTTAAGATAAAATAAATTTGAATTTCATAAAATCAACTTATATAGTCGTACAATCCAAATTAATTATTTAACTCAAAATTTATATGGATTAGACCCAATAATAATTTTGATGTGTCTACAATATCCGATTTATCCAGATATATAGACTTGTCAAATATGAAATTACATGGTTTGAAACACATGAAGTCAACCTAGCCACAGGTGGATTTAGGATCCAGCGAGGGTGTTCACTCGAACTCTTTTTATCAAATTTACTAAATCCGACAACTTTTACGTTTCATTTAATCCTAAAAGGAGCTTGTGTATTATTTGTTTTCTTCACCCACAACTCTAGGTCTCTATTGTTGTTGGTGACAATGAATAGCACAAGGTCGTTGTAATTGGTAGGGTTTACAAATTGTATTGAATAAGATGTATTAATAATATTGAATTTAGTTATGTTGAAATTATTTTTGTTTAATATTTAATTTGATATATTAAATGACAATGCATTGTATAGTTTCTAAAATAATTATTTATTTATAAAAGAATATCTTCCATTATATTTTTTTGCTTTGTACACTTTCTTTACAATTAGCTGCATATAGTTGATTTTTATATTTTTGCAGAACTGAGAACTGATGTCATCAAGATATTTGTATATTTTTATAGGGGAGCAAATATATAATTCAGTGAAGATGACCATCGAACCTAATTCGTAACATTCACACCCTCCTATCAAAATAAATATTATTATGACAGACAACACTTCATTATCTACTAACCTTCTATCCTAATTCGTAACATCCACACCTTCCTATCCAATATCATATCTTCGGTAAGATAAAAATGCGCCGTATCCTGTCTAATCACCTCCCCCAATATTAGGTTTTCAACCTACCTCTACTTCTTTTCATACACACTATATCCAACCCCTCACATTGGAGTATTTACGTTTCTCCTCTTTACGTACCCAAATTATCTCAACTTTGCCTTCCTTCAATGTAATAAATAAATAACCTTTTAGAAAAGATATCAGATATAAGCTTCTCATTAATAATAAAACCAATAATAGTAATTGATGCAACAATGGAAAATAATATAAATCAATTTTGTCCTGGTCGAAAAGAGTGAATATGATGACAACATTTGCACATACTTATCAATGTGTTAATTGTCAAGTGGGCAACATGTTGTTCATCAGTTTGTGTGTATCATACTTAAAAGATGTTACAAAATTACAAATGGCATAAATAACATGATGGAAGGAGAATCCAAAGAAGTTGTCCCAGCTGGTGCACTACTCATGTCTCATGGCACCTCTATCTTAATTTGATTTATTTTTATAACAATGTTTATTTATGCGATATACAATACTATAGTCTATACATTTACTATATAATATATGAATCTTGCCAAAAAAGTTTACAATAATGTATAAATAGTTATATTTACTTTTAAACTGATATATAATATTATACAACAGATTGTATGTCATTTTTCACGAATTTCATTCGCAATAAGGTTTAAAACCATCACCAAATGGATCAAAATCTTCATCAATGGAATAACTTCAAATTTTAATCATAACTTTAAAATTATTATATCTCCAACAAACCCCAATCATCAATTTATCATAAAATTTAACAAATCACAAAATTTATTTATGAGTTTTCAACAACAATAAAGCTTTTAGTTTTCACTTTAATTCGCCCAAATCACAAAAATTTCAACAAATCACTCATTTTTTTTAATTATAAATTGGACCAAGTGATATAAGTTAAAAATCTCAATTTCTTTGAGAAGAAGAAATTGGAGGACTAAAAAAACAATATAATGTGAAGAATGATGATTCTCTCACATGCAATCTAGTTGATGTGAAGAATCACTAGAAGATAAGAAAATTAAATTGATGTGAATAATCACTAGAAGATAAGAAAATTAAAGGAGAAAAGTGGACTAAGATTATCTTTTGATTTTTCATTTCATTTTTTGTATCTATATTAAAGTCCGATCGATTTGATTTTTCATTTCATTTTTGGTACCTATATTGAAGTCCGATCGATTAATTTAAATTTATATCGCAATAAAATATTATCTATCAAATATTTTTTCACACCAAAACTCAAACCTAAAATATTTAATTTAGAAAGATGCAGCCTCATATGATGCGGTACGATATTAATGGTGGAGGATTAGAATTAGGTCTCTCACTTCGTATCTTGTTGACATTGACCCCCCTTCCAGAAAATAAATACAAAATTCTTTTGTCGTGATTTACGTGAAATTATTACTACTATTTTAGGTTTAAAAATATTTGAATTAATTAGTTATATTGAATTGTAGTATTGTTAAAATGTAAATTTGATTTAAAATATAAAGAATTCTTTACCTAAATTTGTAATGAAAATGTATTTTAATCTTTGTATTTCTAATCCTTTTACGTGAATTAAAATAGAGTGAATAGTAATTTCAATTGAATATATTTTCTAATATAAAATAACAATATGGATGAAGATATTTATAAGTAGAGATGGGGTTAAGATTTTGAAATAATGATTTTTAAATTTCTAGAAAAGAAAGTTATTGAGTTGTTAATAAATTTGGCTAATGTTTTTCATCTAACTTCATACAAATTATTCAATTTATTATGAAAATGACTTTTGTTGCCTCACATTTTATGTATGAATTGTCAACTAGGACTAATTTATTTCCTTAATTGATAAGTCATACATTTAATTTTAACATCTGGCAATACTACTCCAAAGAAAATGACAACATGAATCTGACAGTTGAAAGCAATTTCTTTTTCTTTCCTTGTCAAAGCACAACACCAAACCGATTCATTGATAAAGGTTGATCAGCCATGTGGTGTTGTTTTCGTAACGAGAGATTTCACGTTTGAACTTTAGGTATAGAAAAATATTTGATTTTCTCTAAATAAGGTTTTATGCTGTGTGAATTTAAAATAGTCGAACTTCAATACAAATAAAATCAAAATCAAAAATTAAGATTGACCAAATTATTTTCTATTATCATGAAAAGATTATATTGGTATTTTAAGTATTTTTTTATTTTTAATTAGCAATTTCATATTTAAATTCAAAGGGGATGCAGAGCTTTACCTCACAGCTGAATAGTACTAATTGTTGTTTATTATTTCTTTCTTCTAAGCGTTAATTTACTGTATTTGAGTAGATGATTTTCGAAAATATCTTTTTTATTTCTACGAAATAGTGGTAAGGTATATAGATACTTTATCATGCTTAAATTTCACATCATTAATAAGTTGTTATGATAATCTTTATGTTACCACACAACTTACCTATTCAAAATGTGCTATTTTTAAAATGAAATTTTTCGATTTGAATCTGAATTAGTTGGTCAATACGGAATCTAACATGTGTGGGAAATCAAAAAATAACATAAAATAAAAATAAATAAAAATGGTGATATTTGTGAATGAGGTTCAAGAATAAATAAAGGTAAAGATTCTAATCTGACAAATTCCCCCCTTTTTCTTCTGCAGAATTTTAGATTTCTGTTCTACTGCCGCGTTAACCTCAATTTCACCATAACAAAACTGAATTCTCTCACTTTTCTTCAACTTCTCCATTCCTCTACACCTTCAGGTTCTTCTTTATTTCCACCCCACCATTTTTTTTTATAAAAAAGATTGATTTTTTATTGTTTTCTTGGAAATTATTGAGCTAGATTTATCTATATGATTTGCATGGTTCGTCTCTGTGATTTGTGTTTGTTGTTTTAAATTCTTGATATTCATGCAACACCCAGATCTTATTTCCTGATTTCTCGGAATATTTGTTCTGTTTCATGTTTTGATTGGTTGGTGTTTCTGCATATTGAAGCTTTTTTTTTTTCTGCCAAGAATGCTTTTTTTGGTTTGCTGAATAGGAACAGCTAAGATTTAATGACAGTGAAATTACACTGTGTGTATATATGGTACAATCCAAAAAGGGATAGATCCACCTCTGGTTGCTGTATATGCTTATTTATGTTCTTGATTTTTGTTTAATTTTGGGTTGTTGTAGTAATAAAGTTGCCATTTTTTTTTGCATACTGATCCACTTGTGTGATTTGGCCCTTTCTAGAATTGTATATTGATTTGCCACTCTTACCTGACTGTAGTTAAGATGTTGGTTTTTTCTGAATTCAGATTGAAATGGGGATTATATAGAGCAAACCCAATTCTTGTAACTTGATGTGTCTGTTTATTGGATGTTCTTGTTTATATTCGATTTGGATCGTTATAGCAATAAAGTTTTCAGCTTTTTGGTACTTATCCCCCTACATATGAGATTTGGTCCTTCTCATTAATTGGCCTTTCCATCTTATTTAATCATTTAACCAACATATCCTACTGTTGTTAGATGCTATTTTTCTGATTTCAGATTGAAGTGGAGATTACTGTTATCGGGCTTTATTTCTACCACTTACATTTGTTTGTTTGGTTATACAGTTGTTACTCTTGTTGCAGGGCCTCTTTTCCTCTTTTAGAGAAGAGGTCCACAAGGACCCTGACAAGTTAGAGGGAGGAGGCCAATGGATTTTGAAAGCAATAGCTGGATTGGGGAAAGGCTGTGTTACTACCCCAGGCTTTTTGGTGGAGTCATGTTAACTGCAGCCTTGCTCGGGGTTTCAACTAGCTATTTAACAGGGATTAGTGCTCCTACTCTACCCCACTTTTTACCCAATCTAAGTATCTTTCATAAAAAGAAGCGTGGGAAGAAGCGTATTCGTGTTTATATGGATGGGTGTTTTGATCTGATGCATTATGGACATGCAAATGCAATAAGACAAGCAAAAGAATTAGGAGACGAGTTAATAGTTGGAGTTGTTAGTGATGAAGAAATTGTAGCTAATAAGGGTCCACCGGTTTTATGCATGGAAGAAAGGTACGAGTTAATTGCTCCAACTTTCATTGATCAAAATATTTTGTACAGAAAAAATGTAGTTTAATGCATTACAATCTGCTTGATGCCTTATTTGTTTGAGTGGTGCCATAGAAAGCTGTACTTTTCGTGTCTACCTTAGGAATGTTAGCTACACCTATATGTGTTACATGAAACTTTAAAATCTAGTGACACAGTGGACTAAAAGAAGATACACTGTAATCTTCTTCTTCCTTCACCACCCTGCCTGAGTAGGATAGGTGAAGAACAAATCCAGTCTGAAACAGAAAGGTTGTGTGTGGTTGCTAAAATTGTTTAGATAAAATGCAATAACTTTGGTTGTATGGACTGTTACCAAGACTGAGAATTATGAATTGCACGAGCTAATACAGTTCTTAAGAGGGATCTTAGTAAAGATGGTCTTGTTTGGGGCAATCCATATTTTATGTAGGATGACATCCTATAGACACGTTGATAACAATTTCTTATCAAGATTATAAAGTATTAACCAGATGCACTAATTCAAGTCCTTGTTAATTATCCATGTAAAGCATCTTGATTATAAATAATATTTTTTAAGATTCCACTTACTTGAGTGAAAATGATAGCTAGGCATCGTGAAATAATATCATAACTCACAACGCTTATCGTTGTTTCCTGCATTCATCCAGTGGCTAATATGCATTGTCTACTGGTTCTTTGGCAAAGGCAGCAACTGAGACAGTTTTTTGCCTATGAGTAGAAAATCCTCTTCGATATTATCAATGAATCTTTCTTCATAAAAGAAAAGTATCAAATCCTCATTGAGAGTCCATCGCACATGCAGTTTATCCCGGTACCATCTCTGGGCTGAAAGTGTAACTGTGGAAAACTATATGATTAGGTTAAAGGTCTCTTGTCCATTTCAGGACATACGTTGATCAATAACCTGTTATCAGCACTGTCCATCTAAGTTTGACCTTGCATCTTGATGAGCCTAAGAAAGTTTTTGGCATAAAGTGGATTATGGAGAAGAAACTTCTTGAAAGAAATTTCTCCTTTTAGGTGCAAATCTTTCTCAAAAAAAGAAATTTCTCCTTTAATTTATGCTTATTAGCTCTTGCATGTTCTCTGTGTGTAGATGTGAATGTCTTTTAGTTCTTGGAACTTCAAATATAAATTAGCACTTACTTTAATTACTTGACAGAGAATTTAGTGCGTCTTGTTATCTGCTACCATTTTGTTTCATCAATTTAACTGTTTCAGTTTTTCCCGACCCTCACATGTTATCTAATTTAAGATTCTTTGCAGACTCGCCCTTATTAGTGGGTTGAAGTGGGTGGATGAAGTAATTGCCAATGCTCCTTATGCAATTACTGAAGATTTTATGAACCGTCTGTTTATGGAGCATAAGATTGATTACATTATACACGGTGATGATCCCTGTCTACTACCCAATGGAACTGATGCTTATGCCCTAGCAAAGAAAGCTGGTCGTTACAAGCAGATTAAACGCACTGAAGGTGTCTCCAGCACAGATATTGTAGGTACTATATCTCTCCTATTCTGGTTCAGTTTTAAGATTTGATGTGTAAGCACATCATGCAATCTATTATGCTAGTATAGATAAAATTTTCCAGAAATATGCCTTATGTTTGTGGTTGAACTGATTTTTAATAAGATTGTTTTCTGTATAAAATGAACCCGCCCCCCACCTCAGTTCGTTTAATTGCAAATCCTTGCCATTCCCCCCCGCCCCCCCTAGCTTTTACTTTGTGCATACATATGTAATTAATAATGTACAGAGGCTATTAATCTTCCATTTTCTTCCTCCTCTTCTTCTTCTGCCCCTGGCCTCTTTTGATGGTTTGGTTAGCTATCCATGATCCTGCTATATATTAGACTGTTTGTCATGTGCCAAAGTTTTGTATGTAGCTGATAATATCAGAAGACTTAATAGTGTTTTTTCATAAAGGAGAAATCTTTCTATAATCAAATTATCTTCCCTAGACCAGAAATGAAAATAAATTAAAGAGATTGTTCAGTAAACATCCTGGAAAAATGGAAGAAAAGGAAATGTTTCCTGGAACCACATACTAAAAGCGATGAGTATGTTTTTGTTTTCTCATAGCTTTTACAATCATGTTTTGTAGGAAGGATTCTTTCATCTGCTAAAAGTATTTCTCAAGATTGCTCCAATTCATCTCTCCCCAGCAAAGATGATAATATGAACCATGTACATGCTGAGGAAAAAATGTCGAAGATTGATCATATATCTAGTTTTCTGCCCACATCTAGACGGATTGTGCAATTTTCGAATGGAAAGGTATCACAAGCTATACTCTCTACTTTTTTGTGAGGCCTCATGCCAGATGTATATTGTTCCTTTTTCTATATTGAATTTTCAATGTGAACATTATGAGTATGAATTGAAGACAACACAACTGTAGAATTAGAATTATTTTTTTTGGAGCCGTTATTTCTGAATCTACACTTCAACAGTGCTCAAGGATAAAACTTTAGTAAGTCTCGCCCTAGATCATACCTGAAACGCGGGCTTATACTCAGAGGCGGATCTAGGATTTCAAAAGGATGAGTGCACTATTAAGAAGAGGGCAGATCTAGAATTTACATTTGACGGATTTAACCTTTAGATTCTTTCCATTAACTCATTGTCTATTGTAATTATAGGTTCAAAAAATCATTCTTTTTCTTACAAATGTAGTGATATCACATATATATATTTTAGTCCGTGTCGAAACCCGAAAATGTTGGTATTAGTTGAGCCAGTTGACTACATGCTACGTTGTCCAATACTACTACTTCAAACATAGACATTTGGTTTAATTATATAAAATTTAAGTAATAAAAGCAGAATAGGGATTTCAATCTGTCAAACTTAAAGAGTTAGAAAAAATAAACCAAATGAAGAAAGAAGGAAAAATAAAGAAGTACTCCCCGGCTCAAATCTAGAAAAAGAAAGGAAATATAATAAGACAAACATGGAATTTGAACCGCCGATTACATTTGTAGAGGTGAAACCAATAATTATTGGACCATGGGATACTTTCAGCTTGGGTGTGCACATATATTTTAAACTGATCTTGTAAAACTATAACATTGCTATGCGTGGTCTAGGGAGAGGAGCATGTATTCACATGAAGCCATACTCCTCCTGTCCTCCACCTAGTATGCCCCTGCTTATATTAGCAAAATTTTATGTAAATGAAGGTCTTCCTCATGGAGTTGATGAATCAGAATACATAGAGTTAACTTGGCTAGTACTTACTAGGGAGATTACTTGAGATAATAGATCATCTATTCTTTGGGCAAACAAAAATTTTGTTCTATTGTGGTGACATGCATTAATAACTGAACCATGTACCTCATTCATAAATCCTATGCTTGAACCATGCTTGAGTAAATGAATTCATGCTGTTGAAGTTGAAACAACAAAAATGGGGATAAAGTTACTTCCCATTAGCTCATAGTACAGAAAACCTAAGTCTCACTTCTATATTCTCATTGCAATCATTTCTGTTTGAGATTTTTTTTCCTCCTAGAGCCTTGGAAGTAAATATTCTCCTCCTTTTTTATTGTTAGGGGCCTGGGCCAAATGCTCGAGTTGTGTATATTGATGGTGCTTTCGATCTTTTTCATGCTGGCCATGTGGAGGTAAATCTCTAATTTGGAATTTCGGAATTAGTCAGGCTTTATTATGTATACATAGTGCAATCATATGTGTGACTTTCACCTATATTTAATGTCTGTGATATTGTTAATCTGGATGGTTTATGAACTTTCTGTGAAGTTTGCTTCCTTCTACTTGCATGTAATGCTAAGGTTCATGGGTTACGATGCATTCTAAGTCATTATCCTTAATGATGTTGAGAATCAAGTAGCATTTTATATTAATTGCAATAAATACTTTTGAACCTCAAAGCTCATCATAATAGTAGATGATGTTTAATAATAGACTTAATATCCAAACTATTGAATCTTTTTCTTTTGCCTTTTATACATGATATACTTAATCTCCAATTCTAGTCTTTAACCTGCCTATAGTGTCTTTCATTTTTTTATTGTGCTCTGTAGTTCATTAAAATAGTGTTTTCTCATTCAGCATCAGTATACAGTTTTACGAGTAACGGACTATTTTTCTCCCATCTCAGATTCTTCGAAGTGCCAGACAGCTTGGAGATTTTCTCTTAGTTGGAGTTTACACTGATGAGACTATCAGGTACATTTATGTTAGTATTACTTGCCTATTCTTGGTCATCTGTTGCTTTCCAATAACATACTTTAAGTGACAACCCTGATTTTATTTGCCAATGGACAAACTGCACTGTTGATTGAAAGGCTCTGAGGTCACATCTTTAAATGAACCCTTATTTATCTCAAAAAGTCTTATTTTCATGTCAAGATATGCTCTCTGTATTTTTACTTGCATGTTGAGATACCATGGTTTAGTTATGACTTTCTAGAAGAATTTCACAGTACTCCTTCAGAACCTGTGCTTATCTCATTTAACACACTTTTTATGAGTACGAAGATAGAGAATTAACTAATTTTATTTCTTGCAGCGAACTTCGTGGACATCAGTATCCACTGATGAATCTGCATGAGCGCAGTCTTAGTGTACTTGCCTGCCGCTATGTTGATGAGGTCATTATTGGTGCCCCTTGGGAAGTGACCCACGATATGGTAAGCTTGGTTCAACCTTTTAGATGTTTTCTTTCTCTCTTATTTCTTGTTTCTTTAGATTTGTCTACTTAATTGTATTTATTGTATATCCAAAAGATAAGCAAAACAGCTGCTTTTCTTTTCCCTTTTTTCTTTTTTTTAAAAGAAATTTCTTCTGCATTTGTTGATTTCGCATTGATGAAAAAGAAGTATCACTCACCTGTGTGTCCTTTACCCTTTGCCCTGCCATACAAGTATATAGTTCTCCCTGGAAAAGGGGTTCTTTCTGAAAGCAAAGCAGACACATAGTCACAAATTGACAGAAATGGAAAAGGCTAAGGTTTCATTAGGTGATAGTTTAAAGATTATGTAAACAATTGATACTTTGGCTAGTTCTCAAAATCCCAACATTCTACATTCTCATATAGCTGAGGACGATCAATGGCCCTTAAATTGGTGGACCCAATGACTTGGGACTTCATACTCTCCCTTTAACTGTATACTAGCAAATTCTTCACTATCTTGTGTAATCATATTTATCTTATAGTACTGAGAAATGATCAGCACAAGATTTACAGTTCATCACCATGAAAATGTGCTGCTATAACTGAGAGCCTAATGCACTACAGTTTGTGGATCATTAATAGTGCTTGAAACATTCACCAAAACACTTTAAAATGCAACAATATATGTGGCATTTTACAGTTCTTTTACAAGAGCGTTTTGTTATAACAAGCTATTCCTTTTTCTTAGAAATCAATTGTTTATTTTTCTCTCATCCTACTCTTAGACCTTCAAAGGAGAAAGTATGTACTCTGCATTTCTTATTGGTGACTAATTTGCCCTTTTTTTCTATTTGACATGGACTAGGTAACAACTTTCAATATTTCTGTGGTTGTACATGGGACAGTTTCTGAAAGGAACTCTTCTACAGGAGTAAGTATTTGCACAATGACATTTTCTGTTTAACGCCAAAAAATAACATTAGAAGCATGTTCCTGAGAAAAATCTTGGCTGCTGCAGGAAGAACATGATCCCTATGCAGTTCCTAAAAACATGGGAATCTTCCGAGTAATTGAGAGCCCTAAAGACATTACAACCACTTCAGTTGCTCAAAGAATCATTGCCAACCACGAGATGTATGTGGTAAGTGACACTTTCACATTTGTTGCTTAGTCCGTAGATTATACAGTGTTTAGCTGTTTGCGGAATTTACTCACATGCCTGTTGGAGAGAGAAAAAGACAGAAAGAGACGAACTTGTAAAGGAGCAGTATTTGGATTGACTACCATGCCCAACAGTATCAAATTTCTATATATGATGATATAGACACTTAGGTGGATCAAAATTTAGCATTGTGTTCTCTATTTCCGGTGTGACCTAGTTCATAAAGTGTCAATTGACTAGGAAAGTCAAAAGCATTGGTAGTCAGGAAAATCATTAGTGTAATAGTAGCGTCACAAAGTAGGTTATAAATTTCCTATGATGTAACATTCCGTTGAGAAGCACTTAAAATCCTCCATATGCCACACTTGACTAACCACCATAGAGAATCCTAACTACAGGAGTTTTAGTTGTGCAATATATTATCTTAAGATTCCATAACTGTAGGAGTCTTTAGTTGTGCAATATATTACCTTAAGATTCCATAACTGTAGGAGTCTTTAGTTGTGCAAAAATGAGACAGTTACATATAAATTAAGTCCATTAAACAATAGTTGTGTATTCTCTTGTGTCCATAGCTTACATTTAGGTTTGAAAGCCCATATATGACTCCGTTTACCTCATAGACCGACTTGCATTCCCCATGAAAATGCTCACATCTCTCTCTCTCTCTATATATATATATAATATAGTGAACTGGAAAGCTACAAAGACCATATTATCAATCTCCTCTCATCAGATTAAAATATTTGTTGTAATTTATATTTGAAATATGATTCATGGACATTGTATCCTCCACTTTCTATTTGCTGCACATTGATATTAGATTTTGCTAAAAGTGTCTTTTCTCCGTTACTACAAAGAACCTTTCCACCCCCACCTGCACGCTGCCAACCTCAACTTGCCTTGTTCTGTTCTGAAGAAGCACATTGCATGTCAATATTTCATTACATCCTTTGCGCTAGCATCCTCGTTTTCTCATCATTTTTAGTGTGAAGATATCACTGTTGTTTGTTTGCAATTAGTTTTGCTCTATCATGGTAACACGCCTTGTTGAGTTGTGCAGAAAAGGAACACAAAAAAAGAAGCAAGTGAGAAGAAGTACTATGCAGAGAAGCAGTATATTTCAGGCGATTAAGTTTTATGTTACTGTCTCCAGTATGCCTCTTGTGACTTGTAACTTTGGCGAAGCTGCTCTTTTTTCAAGGTAGCTCGTCCTGTCCTGTATTTGTATTTGTTTGTATTTGAAATATATACGTTCGAGGAGGTTTGCAAGATATAAGAAGAAAATTCATAGTCAGAAGATGTAGATTTTTATTTATTTAATTATTTATTTCTTGGGTTGTAGCTGATTTCCTAATCTCAAAACCATATTGATTCTTGTAAGTTAAGGAACTGTTGCTCCATTCTTATTCTATAGTTAATCAGTTCCAATTTCAATTATTGCACTGTAATTACAGTTGGGGGTATTGTTTCTTAGAAACACGTAAACTGAATATTCATCTTATGGAAGTAATAAGTAGGGTCTTTTGATGAGGGTGACTTCGAGTTTTAGGGCCAATCAAATGTCTAAATTGTGAGTATTATTTTCTCATGAATATAAAAAATACAGGTGTAGAAAGTATTAAGTTTCTCCAATTCATGAATAAAATATCAAAATATCGTACAATAGCAAATCACATATTTCTATATTTCTTTTTTGTGATTACAAACTTACAAAATAATTTTATGAAGAACTACTTGTCAACAAACGACACATTAATAACAAGAGCTCGTTTCTTTTTTCCTCTTTAACTACTATGAGTTGAACAAATTTCGTTCCCAAAGTGACTATTTTCCATTCCAGAATCTCTATCAGTGTAAGCAAAATAGGCATATAACTAAAGAAAAATCATATCCAAGATATGGAGAATGATTTGCATTTTCATCTCGAGCGGAGACATTAGAAAACCATAAGCAGCTCTTCGCTCGACATATTAGAGGCCAAGCTAGCTGAATTTAACATAACGGTCTCCTGATCTTTTCAATTCACATTCTAGTACTTTTATCTACTATTTACTTCACCCTCTTTTACCTAACCAATGCTTCCTTGCAAGAGGAGACCCATGGAGAGTTCTAATAATATCTAATCGTAATTATAACATCCTAATCCTTATGCCAATTACCGGTACCAGGGAATAGGTGTTGATGTGTTCTGAGGCAGTTGAGTCGTCGTCATACAATGTTGTTGTTGCCAATGATGCAAACCATCATTTACACCAACTGCACCAGTCTCGACTGCAGTTCTTGGTTCAACATCCACACTGTTATCTTCAATATCCATAGCTACTCCCTCCATATCTTCAGCATCCATCATATCTGAAACATCAGGTTGACTAAGGACTTCAGCTTCTGCTGCAGAAGGAAAGTGAGATGGAACCCAGGGAACAACCGCTAGACATTCTTTTGCAGAACTAGAGTCGTCCTGTTGCGTTGCTTCATTGTCAACTAGTCTAAATGCATTTGCAGTGTTATCCCAGAAGATTTGACCTGCACAACATACAAAAACTGATCACTGAGCTTTAAAGTATATTTTTCACTTAGGTAAAACACCACCGTCTAATCAAACCAAGGAATATACAACGGCAACCAGCTTCTATGGCTCTGCCCATGGATCAAATTAGACTCTGTCAAAAAGTTCTCAATCAAATTCTAATTTTAACCATTATCAGGATCACATCCATTTTCTCTAAAAGGATAAAAAAAACAATATCCTCTTTTTTTTCGATCTGTAGAAGCCAAAACAATATTTTTTCTTTCTAATATAGTAACAGCGCATCTCATGAAGCTTGTTTCCATTAACACCTTCCTCAAAAATTACTCAATACATACAGGATTCTGAATGTTCCTTAGCTCAGCTCCATGATCAGATCACTAAGAAAACAAGTTCCACAAAGAGATCAGGGATTTCTAACCTTTTTAACCAATAAATTCATCAAAAAGAAAGACTGAGCTACTTGAGCTACACTTGCATTGACAAAGGTTATTCTAGAGAGTACCTAAAGTTTGCATTAGCATTCAAGCTGGCTTACATATTAACTGCAACTCCAATCAGCTCATCTTGAACTGATGTATTGCCAATTTACCCTTGGGAAGATTTACACATCAGCAGAACTGATGGATTCAAGGCCAATTCCTTCTCGTGACCTCTCCCAAATTTAGACAGAGCTTCACTATCACTTTTCGAGCTGTGGAACTTAACAAGTTCTTAAAACAAGAAACACACCACCAACAATTCGATACTATGTTCATCCTGTTGATCTCAAGGTGATCTAAACCATATTAATATAACCTAATAAGCCTAATAAATAAGCTATGCATTCGATGTTTTCAATAAAACTACCAAATAATCTCATATAAACTAAATTAACAACTAAAGGTATAGGGACCAGAGACTTACTTTTGAGACCATTAAGAAACTGGGGATCCACTTTAACGGAGAAATTAGAAGGGGAATGCACAGGCTGTGTGTTCATGGGCTTGAATAGAACAATTGCCCTCTCTTCATTCTCGGGCACACTTGGCAGTTCCTCAATTACTAGACCCCTATTTACTGCATTGCTTCCGAAGCTTGGATAAGTAGCTGCTTGCTCAAAAGCTATAGGAATCTCTGGTTCTTCAACCTCTTCTATTATGGGAGGCAAATCTGCATCCTAAACATAGAATAAATAGAAAAAAACATCACTAACATACTCATTGCACAGGCAATTTCATCAAAAACAAACTGAAAGGGGGCGATAGCAATTTTAGAACATTCTTTGATTTATCCTCAATTCTGCCAAATTAAGTCGTAACAAATCAACTACACCTCAATCCCAAACTAGTCGGAGTTAGCTATAGGAATCCTCTATATTCATCCTGCTCTTAAGTTGAAACAACAGTGATTTATTTTTTCGCCAGTAACTCCGTAACCTTTATATCCTGAGGCTAATGTAGAGGGTTATTTACGTGTAGCTTTGACATATCATGTGTGTGTTTAAAAATTCACTAAATAAGAACAGAATTGATCTCGAACCCAGTAAATAACAGGAGTTATGGTAGAAACTCAAAGCAATATAGTTAAAAATGCAGCCCAGTGTTCTAAGCTCCTGAGTACGAAGAAAGACTTGACAACAACTGTTTCCACGCGAATCTCCTGATCACATGTAGGCAACTGCAATTGGTACATCAAGGTTCATACAATTCAAATCCAAAAATCCACCTCAATCAACACTAAGTGCATTCTTCTCTAGTTTAAGTTCATACAATTCCAATACTCAAAAAATCAAGCTCAACCTCCATTAGTTGAAAAAAATTTACAAAACCATCATACTAATCACTACCTTCAACAGAATTTCATATACTTGCAGTTAAAAACAGAAGAATTTCTCAAAGGGCGAAGAGGTTTACCAGTCGACGAATTTTTCTGGCGGGAGAAGAAAGTGAAAATTCAGAGAATTCATCATAAACATCTTCCAAATCCTTCCTCTTCATCTTCAATGTATAGTATGGCTCCATATTCTTCTTTTAACAACAGCGTCCAAAAAAAACCCTAAAAAGCTATCAGAGATCACTTTGCACAAATTTATGCTACCTACCTCCTTCTCAAACGATCGATCAAAGCAGCGACCAGAGTGTTGTTAGGTAGTTGGAGCGCTCGGTTTATGAAAGTGAAAGAAGAACGACGTTGAGAATTTCAGTTATAGGAAGAATAATGGAAGCTTGTAGACTCTTCTCCCAAGTCTAGATTTTTCCGGAACTTTGGTGCACATAGAGAGAGAAACAAACTGTGGGCCTCACTTTACTCGGGTCAGGGTCCACACAAGAAACCAAATAGTCCTATTATAATTTGCTACGCATTTTTTTTTTGGAAAAAGGGTTAAAAATGTCCTTAACGAATTCAAAATGGTTTTAAAATGTCCTCCTTTCACCTTTTGGTTTAAAAATGCCCTCAACATTTTTTTAAAGTTTAAAATTGCCCTTTTTAACAGTCTGTTGACATGGCAAATGCTGAATCATTAAATTAGACAAATGACTTCATCTTATTGGTCCACCTATTTTTATAAAATCCAGCCCAACGACCCAACCTATCTATGCTACAAAACTCAAACCCACCCACAAATCCGTTTACACATTAACCTAACATATCCTTGAACTCCATTTTAGAACGATTCTCAGCCTTTTTTCATAGCAGCCGTCGAGGATCCTCTGCTAGCCGCAACTCTGCTTTACATGATGGTAAGGTCCTAATGAAACTACTTTCGGATCATACTCGTTTCTATTGTATTCATTCATCTTTAATAGAGGTAAAACTTTATGTATTTGCCTTCTCCACGAGTATTTATAACTTCTTGGCATAGATTATTCTTCTTGCTTTTTTGGTATCTGTTCGATTCTCCTTGTATTTCTAAAGAACAACACATGTAGGTCTTCTAAAACGTGGCAGCCAACGCTTGTTCTTTGTTCGCCCAAAATTATTTTTCTTGCTTTTTTTGGTATCTGTTTTATTCTCCTTTTATGGCTGCTCGGTGATTTCGTTTTCTTCTTCTTGATATTTTCCGTATTGCGGTTGCGAATTAATACCCTTGAAAGATTTACTTATGCACAACTTTTCGGTTAATTGCTAGCTTTTTGAAAGCACTATTCCTTAGAGTTACTGTATGAATTTTAATCCTAAGAATTAGTTGTCCAAGATGGTTTAAAATCCTAAGTTTCAAGATAGTTTCTTTCCAAGAAAATTTAATTCAAGAACTTGCTTACAACAGAACTAAGAAAACCTGCAGAATCTTTGTCCGATATTTATCAAAATTTACGTCGTAATCAAGTTTGTAGTGCAGCCATGTGCAAAAACATCAACTTGACAAATCTTGATGGTAGTTCTTCCATCTTTTTCTTCCTGCAATTAACTAGAGAATGGAGAACATATGAATTGAAGGAGAAGAAAGAAGAGAACTAGAGCTAATGGATACAAAAGACCCAAAAACGATCGGGTCAAGTTTTTCGAAATGGATTTTCAGACTAAGTGGGTCATATATTTTGAAATGGGTAAAGAAAATCCATGTCATATTTGCCATGTCAGTCGACAGTTAAAAAAGGGCAATTTTAAACCTTAAAAAAACGTTGAGGGCATTTTTAAATCAAAAGGTGAAATGAGCGCATTTTTGAACCATTTGGAATACGTTAAGGAATTTTTAACCCTTTTTCCTTTTTTAAAAAATAAATTTTAGAAATCACATAGTTTTAATATGAAATTACAATCTATTCCTATTTAGTTTGTAATTACATTAATCCCTGAAAAAGTAAAATAAATAGGATACATAATATGTAGCTCGAATACATTAAAAACTAGCTCGGATGCATTATAAAATAATTTAGAATTAGGAGAGAAATAAGGGATTTTATAGGTTTTTAGAAATAGAAGGGAATATTACAAATAAAGGAAACATAAGACGTGTATTTTAGTAATTTTTTCTTTATTTTTTGGTTTCTCATCCGGTGTCCGGAGCCCACGTTGGAGTTCCGACTAAATCCGGATTGCGCTCTGCAGAGCCCATTCGGGGGTGGCGCTCCCAATAGGATTTTCTCCATACCCATGGCTTGAACCCGAGACCTCTGGTTAAGGGTGAAACACTCCCACCAGTGCACCACAACTCATGTTGGTGAGATTTGAACACGCAAACATTGGCTCATTCAAGGAATCTGGAACCCATCTAAGGGATCTAAAACCGCTGGGCTACGATAGCCTATTGTAGTATTGTTACACACTAATTAATGCATTTATACACACTATGCATTAATTAGTGTGTATAACTAATGATTGAATCACATTAATTATATCAAATAAGATAATTAATTATATATTACATTATGTCAAACAATTTCTAATAATATAATACTACTTAATAAAGTTCAAAAATGGTACCAACTCGAAAATTTGAGTCATAAGTCACTAGTAGGTAACTCATATTCTGGAACGACAAGTAACAAACATATTAGGCAGAATCAACAACCAACGAAAAATTAACTGCAATAAAATAAGAAACGCAACGGAAAAAAGAAATAACATCAATATATACATACAGAGAAAGAGTACATGATCCAATCTCACAACCTGGTGGACGAAAGTACAAGTCTCAAAAGTACAGACTTGTCTTGAATCCAAAAGACTAGTAAAAAACTATTTACATATGGATATAGGCCGAACTAGGACGTTAACAGTTCACCCTCAATATTCTCCAAAGATCTCCGCAATCAAACTTGAATCATTGTTGATGGCTGGTGCTGGGATCTGCATCAAGAAAACAGATGCAGAGTGCAGCATGAGTACCAAAACAACAAGTACTCAATAGGTATCATAGGTCGATTGAGCTTGGAAAGTAAAAACAACATGAAAAACGAGAAAGTAAATAGTGACAAGAGGTCAAATGAATAAAGCGATAACAAAAAGTTTAACTACAAAGTTCACAGGTCTAGAAAGAACTACTAAAAAGTTATCTATAACCTAATTGCACCCCCATAAGCCTAGAAGATACACTCATGCGCAATCGAAAAGTAAATAACCCAAATAGACTCTTTATAAGCCCGATAAGTACATAAAAGAGCTAAGTATAACACTAACTAAGACTAAAAGTATTACAAAACTGAACCAATCAACCCTAGACTCAAATAGTAACAAAAGCATCCCGAAGAACCCAATAGTACATCATGCCAAGACTTAAACCAGACTAAAAGAAGCGGGTCCGAACTCAAATCACGACGAGTGAACATGTACCAGGGCCTCAAACAACAACTAGTAGAAATGTGTGACCTCGAACTGTGGCTAAAGGAGGGACGTCAAGCCTTGAACCATGGCTAAAAGGCTCTAAATGTTGGGTTTAGAAACTTTTTTTCCCTTCCTATGTAGATAAATAAAAGTCTTATTTGGACCAGCCCACTTTAGCCCATAAGCCCAATATTATGTGACATATATAAGGCTTATTTAGGTCTTATTTTCAGAAATACAAGAGAGAAAAATCAAGAGAGAGTCATTTTATAGATTGAGAGAAAGAGAGAAAAATCCCCTTTTTGCATTGGAAAATTTTCTACTCAGGCTATCCGCTTCAAACAGAGTTTTCCGCTTCGTTAATCGTTGGATCATGGGAGTTCTCAGCATCTGGTTCTTGCAATTCAACGACGGAGATAGGATTTCGTTATCTCTAGTTTTGGTGCAATCTTGTTTTGTTGTTGCTCATTGTTTGACACTTATTTTGTGGCCAAATTTGGAGAACAATATTGTAACTCTTGGTGTTTATAGTGGAGCTTTTGGTCCCGTGGTTTTTTAATTTTCCACGTAAATCTCTGTGTCTTTTGTGATTGGTTTATTCTTGTCTTATTGTTTTAGTTTGGTTGATATACTTATTGTTCATTCTTCATATTGCTTGATTTAGTTTGTTTTCTCTTGGTTCAAATTGAAAGGGAAAATTTAGACTTGGATATTATTTCGTTGTTATCATGTAGGGCATTCTTATTAGTGTCTTGCCTTTCCTAACATTAAATACCTCCAAATCATACGATCTTCTTCACGCAGACACGAACCGTATAGCAAAACTATCTTCAGAATCATCAGGGACCTTGCTTAGCTCGAAATCCAAGAACTGATCCAATATCACCAACAAGTCCCCAAATCGCCAAAGAAACATCAGGAACGGTTACAAGAGTAGAGTTGTCTCCTAGCTAAGGATTCATAATATTATACCCAAGTCTGCTACATCACTTTAGAAGGAGCTAAGTCGTTTGAAGCTACGTTGGAGAATTTCTAAGGCCACTAAACATGATACAATCTAGAAATCCCTCCCAAAATTAGTTAATCAACATGAATATACAAACACAAGCTCAATCTAGTGATCGGTAAGGCGTAGTTTACCTCAAAGTTGATCGTGCATGCTTTGAATCTACTAAACCAAATCTTTTTCCCTTCTGAACCGCCTCTAGTCATTGTTATGCTAACAAATGAATAATAACAACATCAATAAAGACGTTTTGACACCAAAATCGCAATAATTGAAGACAAACCCAAAAATGAATCAAAATGATATTGTGGAGCTTGTGCCAGAAATTTTTAAAATTGACTCTATTAATTGGTCTTACTCGGCTTAAGGAACATGTACCCCAACAATTTCTAACAAGTAGCAACTGAAATCACCTCTATAGCTAAAAATATCAAGTTCACAATTTGGGAAAATGATCTAGAATTTTGAGATCATCACAAAATATATCCATGTTAAATTAACTCCAAGAACTCGAGCCCTTGGCCGTGATCACAGTAGTCAACTGGGTTGGGTCAACAACGACTCTTCTCCGCGAACACCTAAACACATTCATGAACGTAAAGAGTTGTCGTTTCATCTCTCTACGAACGTGGATGTAAGCACGCAAATAACATAGTGACCAATTCCCTTGGTCTCCGCAAACCCAAAGAACAAAAACTTGGTGCACGAGCAAAGACTACATTAGCTCCAGTAGGATTTGGCAAAATGCTTTGATGGGGACTTGGTATTTGTTCTGAACCCCGTGTACGCAAACATACTATGCTAACCCACCAAATTTAATGATATTATTATATTCTTCCGAGCCTTTAATCATCTATCATTGGATTCACACCTACATCGTTGAGCAAAAATGTGATAAATCAATCTAAACGAATATAGCTTCACATTTTGTAACCAAGTAAGGCAATCTAGGTTTATTCATATTGATCATAGACGCAAATCAGTTCTCTGTTTTAATAATAAAGCAAGACTCTTACTTCATATTTCAGTGTTCTATCTCATGATTTTGTTTATGAGTTTACAATGAGAGCATACATATATTCTAAGAGTAGTTAAGCATTAAAATAATGAGTTTAAGAACGTAAAAACAACTAATATGATGATCAAATTTGTCGAATCAATTATCTATTAAATAATCATGTTTTTAGCCGTTACACAAGATAAATGTGTTTAGCTATTCATGAACAATAGGCTTCACTTCGACTTGTGGCTAGCAAAAAGCGATCCCCAACCCCCAAACAATTCGTCCAAGGTTTTATTAATAACAACTATTTCTAGTTGGATGTGATCTTGACTTGTAAAATGATCCCTCAGTGAAATATTTGTTTGTGACTTTACTCCAACGTATGGCTTAGGCTCTGTGGGGTGCCCTTCATTGCAGTCTTTTAGCTCGTCGATGCGCCCTCCATCGCGCAATAAAGCTGAATTTTCATTGCACTGAAGCTCAAGCACAATCCTAACGTGGGGGTTCATCGATGAGTGCCTTCTTTGCACCGCAAACTCCTTCCTTTCAAGGTCAAATCATGTATCTTATGTTCATAGTGCTTGGATTTTGTTTCTTTTATTATTTTTGATCTATTCCTGCTGCATTTTGACCTGAAATATGTCTATCACATATATTAGCTTACTCACATTAATTTTGCTCAAAACACATGAATATATGTGAAATTATTTTGTAATATAAGTTAATCATGAGTAAAATACGACATTGAATATATAAGTACACTCAAAATCAAATATCACCAATTAATAATCTAAGAAAAATTGTTCCAGAATCGCCTTCAATTACTCAAAGAAACATTCAACTTGAGCTAAATCAGATTTATATAAATATAAGAACAAAACACATCTTCTTTCGATTAAAACATTCAATAATGTCTTCTAAGTTTGGGGAGTGTTTTATTTATTTTTATTTGGGAAAAGAGTCGTCACTTAATTTTTGAGAGATTAAGACAACTTAGAATTTCAAAAGATTTAAAACAGAAAAATCAATTGAAATACCAAGGGGAGTTCGGGGTTCACATTTACACTTCAAGAAGAATTTTAAAGCATTTGAAGTGTCCGCTAACACGAGGTTATCCGACGATTTAAAATATTTGGCAAAGACTTAAAAAAAAGAAGGAATGCTTAATCACTTCAGGAAATAATTGAATTTTTACACTTAAAACATTTTTGCAGGAAAAGAAAAACATTCTTGTCTAAAATATGACTAAGTAAAGAAAGTTTCAAAGTTTTTCAAATAAAGGGTTTATAATGAACTAATATGAGAATAACTCATCCTTGGGGAATTTGAATTAAGTTAAACTTTAAAATTTGTTATCAAATAAGCAAGTACTAATTAAACAAATTATTAAATAATAAAGAGGGAGAAGTATTGGGCCCAAATCTGATTTCTGTCCGCTTGGGCCAGTACTTGGGCCTAATTTTTTATTTTGGGTTTTGGCCCAATTTCCCTGTCCTAAAACTAGCAATAGGGTTGCCCATTTATCTCAAAATTTGTTGCTGGAGTTTTTTAGGCGTTTTGCTCCATTTTCACTGTTGTATACAATGTCTACCAATTGTGTATATCACTGTATATCCAGTATTCTTTTGTATACAGTATGTATACAGCCCCTTTTGGAGACTTTCGAAACCTGTATTGTTGTTCTAGCCCTGTATTTATGCCTTCAACCTATATATCAATGTATACTTAGCGTAAACTTTCGGAGACTTGTGATCTGTCTTTCAACCTGTTCATCAGCTTCTCTATCTTGGCAATAAGGGTTGACCCGAGAAGAAGAAGAAGAATTTGGGCTTCATGGCCCTCTCGAAATGCAAGGGGAAGAAAGATGGAGTCCAAAATAAACTTGAGGCAGATTTCATGTAGAAAAAGAATATAAATAATAAGCATTAGCACTTATTTGCAATGAAGGTAGCAAAATAATCACACAAATTTTTTACTTATATATATTTGATCTCAAATAATTACCAATAACAGTAAACGCGTCAATCATAATTTGATACCCTTTATGAATTTGATATCAAAAAATCTACGAATCTGGAAATTCATTTTGATCTCTCCTATTTTCTCTTCTTCTTTTTCCTTTATAGGGTACCATTAAGAAATGGTAATTTTCGCCATTGGTCAATACCAAATAAATGATCACTTGATAATATATGAAGAGGAGTGGGTGATCGATGTGGGAACATGGTTCGAGTCCATCGGTTTATTAGGATTCCTCAGTTGTAGATATCAATGCACTTTCACTTGATACTTATTGTAATGATAAATGATTCATCTCACTGTGACCTTCTCTTAAATTTTTTAAAAAGAATTATGTCCCTCCATCCCCTGTAGGGACAGAGAATTCGCTGGACTGTGCTACTGAAAGCTCTGAGAAAATCAAAATAGAAAAACACTCCTTTCGTGGTGGGCTTACTAATTAGTTGATTTCAATAGTTCTCTGTTATGCACTTGGCTACCCAATATTCATCGTGTGTATGCTAATTGGTATACTAGAGGTGCCTCTTTCTAGCTCTAACAAATGAAGTTAAATGTGTTGATAGAGGAATATTTACTTCAAAACTTTAGAAAGAAAGAAAAATGTCTTAAAAAAAATGTCTTAAATGCTCCACATTTCAGGCTTAATTCCCTTTTTATTTGGGAGTATTGATTATACCCAAATTATGAGCTTCATGTTACTCTTTTCAAGTGGCATGTCAGGCTCAAAAAATCTCAATTGAGTTGACTGAAATGACAGTTTCTCTTTTGAATTTAAAAAATCAAAATTTTAATCAAATTACGCATTGCAATATAATTCATATAATCGAGATCAAATATATCACGTAAAATATAATTTTGAAAAGAGAAAGAATTGGAGCTATGATAAAAAAAAAAAAAAAAATCCCCATGCACTAATCGTTGATTAGCACGAAGAATATACGACCCTATTTGATGTAATTGGAGGCAAAGATGAAAATTTCATGAAAGAGAAACTAAAATAAAATGTGCACATCATGTATAAAGTAATACACCCATTCTAATGTGTATGTGTACCTTTATACACTATATATAGTGTTTATTCACCTTATATATAATATTTGCATGTATTGGAAAAATATGTATTTATAGTATATAATTATTCTATACATGTTTACACTGTTCACAAACATTGTATTTCAATTTTAGAGGAGGAGGAGTAGGATAGTAGGGAGAAGAAGAGGGGGAAGAAGAAACATGGCATACATATTATAATGTGGATATATACTATTTATACTCATTATACATGTTGTACACCTTATATACATTATGTATAGACACTAATAATATGGAAGTATGTATATATATTTTACCTTTACCACACACTCTTCTCACAGAGAATCGTTCTCAATAATTTTCATCATTGTTACCACCACTTCTGCTAGATTCACTACCAATTCAATAAAACTCAAGCAACAAAAATGAAGAAGAAGGAGAGAAGGAAAGAAGAGGGAAGGGGGGACAAGAAGAAGAAGGATTCTTTGTTTTTGTCACCATAATTCTTTGAAGATATTAAAATTTATTATATCATGGGAGGGAATGGTAATAATACGAGTACTATGGTAAGACGTGAAAACACTCGATTTCATTCCAACCTCAATATGAGGAATTGTCTTACATCATATGTACTGAGATTGTTTCGGAGGCATGGTCCAAGGCTGGTGAAAAAATGAAATAAAAAAAATCGAGAGCGGGGACGGCCCTACACGAAGAAGAAGAAGAAGAGGACGAGGAGAAGTCAAACTTAAATGACTTGAAGAAGAAGTAAAAAAAATCAGACTTGAATGACTTTTAAGTCAAAAAATAAAAAGTAGGAAAAAGTCAAACTTAAAATAACTTTTAAGTCAAAAAATAAAAAGTAGGGAAAGTGCTACTTTTGATTTTTAACTTTTTTTTAAAATGTTACAAATCCACTTAATTGTGTGGATGTTTCTCTTAATCTATCCTAACGTAATGTATCCATTTAGTATATTAATTAAATATTATAGTAACGTATTGTCAAATGTTGTAAAAGGATGATTTAAACATCCTATAAAAGGTAGTCTTCATCCTTAGGAAATACACACTTGAAGAGTATTAAATAATATTCTCCCCTCTATACTTCTCATCACAATTTGTCTTCCTTACTTGTTTAGTATTATTATATTTTGCTCTCATTTTACAACACGTTATCAGCACGAATCTCTAACCAATTAAGACCTACTTAATTCGGAATTATCTTTTTCCCTAAAAAGTTAATCAATTTTCTTTCCGAGTCAGGTATACATTTATATGTTTATAACATATCTAATAGGACTTACATAAGTCTTTGATCAACGATTTAATTACTGCATATATAACTTGCTTTAGGTATTTGTATGATACTTTACTAGGCATAATAATCAATACGTTTCAGGTTTATATTTTTATGTTGTTTATATGCTAGTAACTTATAACTCTAAATTAAATACTAGGATATATGATAACATGCTAGTTAGAATAATCGTAAGTATTTTAATTTCTTGTCATAAATTTATGATAAATATTGGTGTGTCATAAAGAATAATAGTATTATATTAAATATGACTTAAAATCTTACGGTAGCTTTGGCGTTAATAACTATTGAACTAGTAATAAATATAGTAAAATAATTAATTAGAATATATATTAAATTTACTGTTTCATACTTTATGAGTTTACATGCTTTTGTAACATCCCATATTCATGCATATGATATATTTTATACTAATTCTTAACCATTTGAAATATTAATTTATCTTTCATTATAAAGAAATCAAAATCATGTTATTAACTCAACTATTTTATGATAGTTTTCATCATGTCGAATTTATCAAAGCTTGAATTTGTGGCACTTGACATTTCTGGAAAGAACTATTTGTCATGGGTACTTGATGCTGAAATTCACCTTACCGCTAAGGGTCTTGGTGATTGTATAATCGAACGAAATAAGGCATCAAGTCAGGATAAAGCGAAAGCTATGATTTTCCTTCGTCATCATCTTGATGAAAGCTTGAAGGTTGAATACTTAACAATGAAAGATCCACTTGAATTGTGGATAGGTTTGAAAGGGAGGTATGACCACCTCAAGGCAACGGTATTGCCAAGGGCTCGTTATGAGTGGATGCACTTACGATTTCAAGATCATAAAACCGTAATTGAGTATAACTCTGCTGTATTTAGAATCACTTCCCAATTAAAATTATGTGGGGAAGTTATAAAGGATGAGGACATGTTGGAAAAGACACTAACTACTTTTCATGCCTCCAATATGATATTACAGCAGCAATACCGTGAAAAGGGTTTTAAAAAATACTCTGAATTAATCTCATGCCTTTTGGTGGCTGAGCAACATAATGACCTTTTCATGAAAAATCATGAAGCCCGTCCCACTGGAAGTGCTCCATTACCGGAGGCCCACGGGGTAGAAGCACACGGCTAGTCTGAAATAAGACAAAATAATCGGGGCCATGATAATGTGCGTGGACGTGGCAAAGGCAAAAGACGATATAATAATCGTCGAGGTGGTGGTCATAACAAAAGGGAGAACAATATGGGTTCTCAAAATAATCCTTCAAAAGGCAAGGGCGATCACTGTCATCGTTGTGGCCTTAAAGGTCACTGGAAAAATGAATGTCGGGCACCTGAGCATTTTGTCAGGCTGTATCAAAATTCCTTTAAAAGGAAAGGGAATAAAGGTGGTGCCTCCTCTTATAATGCCCGAGTGGAGTCACATTTGACTCTCAAAGATGATGCTCAGGCAGGGTCTTCTCAAAAATATGATGAGAATGTTGAAGCGAATTTAGCATTGAAAGATGATGCTTTTGATGGGCTCGATGATATTACTCATCTAGAAGCTGAGGACTTCTTCGGGGATCGCAACTGAAGATTGATAATTAAACTGGAAAATGAATAATGTTTTTTTTTATGTATTTTTAATGTCTTCATTAAAGTTTATGTACTTAAGATTTTTTTTTGTTAAATTTCGTACTTCTTATTATGTATTTTGATTTTTATGAAGATAAATAAATTTTTCCAGTCTTCAGTTGGATTCAATATGAGTAATGGAGATATGTGCCTTCTGGACAGTGCCACAACTCATACGATACTAAGAGAAAAGAAATATTTCTCTCATTTGGTAATGAAAAAGGCATATGTTAATACAATATCCGGTAGTACAAAATTGATTGAGGGTTCTGGAAGAGCAACCTTATTACTACCTGGAGGAACATTATTGGTAATTGATAATGCATTGTATTGTAGTAAGTCTCAAAGAAACTTGTTAAGTTTCAAGGTTATTCGCCAAAATGGCTATCATGTTGAGACTGCGAATGAAGGAAAGGTTGAATACCTTTATATTACTACAATAAATGCAGAGAAGAAAATTGTGCATGAAAAATTGTCTGCACTTTCTTCTGGGTTGTACCATACAAATATTGGTACAATTGAATCACATGCCGTGGTAAACAAAAGGTTTACTGGTTCTAATGATTTTATCATTTGGCATGACCGGTTAGGCCATCCCGGTTATAATATGATGCGCAGAATAATTGAAAATTCACATGGACATACTTTGAAGAACCAAAATGTTCTCAAATCAAAGGAATTTTCTTGTGCTGCTTGTTCACAAGGAAAGTTGGTTATCAAACCATCAGTGGCTAAGGTTGGGATGGAATCCCCTGCATTTCTGGAACGGATACAGGGTGACATATGTGGACCTATTCACCCTGCTTGTGGACCATTTAAATATTATATGGTCTTGATAGATGCATCTACAAGATGGTCTCATGTATGCTTATTATCAACTCGCAATATGGCTTTTGCGAGGTTGTTGGCTCAAATAATAAGGTTAAAAGCACAATTTCCAGATTATGCAATAAAAACAATTCGTCTTGATAATGCTGGTGAATTTACATCTCAGGCATTTAATGATTATTGTTTGTCCACGGGAATAACAATTGAACATCATGTTGCACATGTTCATACTCAAAATGGTTTAGCAGAGTCATTGATTAAACGTCTTCAATTAATAGCTAGACCATTGTTGATGAGAATAAAGTTGCCCGTTTCTGTTTGGGGGCATGCTATTTTGCATGCAGCGGCACTTGTGCGCATAAGGCCAACCAGTTATCATGATATCTCCCCATTACAATTGGTTTTTGGTCAGGAGCCAAACATTTCCCATCTTAGAATATTTGGTTGTGCGGTATATGTTCCAATTGCTCCACCACAGCGCACAAAGATGGGTCCCCAAAGAAGGTTGGGGATATATGTTGGGTATAAATCTCGTTCTATTATAAAATATTTGGAACCTAGAACTGGAGATTTATTTACGGCAAGGTTTGCTGATTGTCATTTTGATGAATCAGTATACCCAACATTGGGGGGAGAACAAAAGCAGTTGGGAAATGAGATAGATTGGAATTCACTTTCACTGTCTCATTTAGACCCTCGAACAAATCAATGTGAGCTGGAAGTTCAAAAGATAATTTATTTGCAGAATATTGCAAATCAACTGCCGGATGCATTTACTAACCTTCCACGGGTTACTAAATCATATATCCCAGCTGCTAATGCTCAAGTTCGAGTTGATATCCCGATAGGACAAAATGTTAAGGCAAATGAGTCTGGACCACGCTTAAAGAGTGGTAGACCAATTGGTTCCAAGGATAAAAATCCTCGGAAAAGGAAAGGAATAAATTATCAAGATGATCATAATATGGAGGCAATTGCGCATGAAGAGCTCCGAGACATAATAAATTATGACACCAAAGAGGAGGTCCATGTACCAGAAAATAATGAGAATGAGGAAATCTCTATAAATTATGTCTCGACAAGAAAAATGTGGAATCGAAATAATATTGTGGTGGATAATATTTTTGCCTATAATGTTGCAGTTGAAATAATGCAACAAGATGAGGATTCGGAGCCAAGATCTGTCAATGAATGTAGACAGAGAAATGATTGGCCAAAATGGAAGGAAGCAATTCAAACAGAATTGGCTTCACTTGAAAAACGTGAAATTTTTGGACCAATAGTCCGAACACCTGAAGGTGTCAAGCCAGTGGGGTACAAATGGGTTTTTGTGCGAAAATGCAATGAAAATGGTAAAGTCGTAAGATATAAAGCACGACTTGTGGCACAAGGATTTTCGCAAAGACCTGACATTGATTATGAGGAGACATATTCTCCTGTGGTAGATGCAATTACCTTCAGGTATCTAATAAATATGACAGTTCATAAAAAGCTTGAAATGCATCTAATGGACGTTGTCACAGCCTATTTATATGGCTCACTAGACCACAATATTTTTATGAAAATCCCTGAAGAACTCAAAGTGCCTGAAGCATATGAAAATTCAAAAGAAAGTTGTTCAATAAAGCTTCAGAAACCCTTATATGGATTGAAACAATCAGGGCGAATGTGGTATAATCGTCTTAGCGAATATTTGCTAAAAGAAAGGTATAAGAATGACCCTATTTGTCCTTGTATTTTTATACGAAGGTCAAAATCTGAATTTGTAATAATATCTGTTTATGTTGATGACTTGAACATTATTGGAACTCCTACAGAGCTTTCAAAAGCCGTTGAGTGTTTGAAAAAAGAATTTGAAATGAAAGATCTTGGAAAGACAAAATTTTGTCTTGGCCTTCAGATTGAACATTTGAAAAGTGTAATATTTATCCATCAATCAACATGTACTGAAAAGGTTTTGAAGCGATTTTACATGGATAAATCACACCCATTGAGTACCCCGATGGTTGTGAGATCTCTCGATATAAATAAAGATTCATTCTGACCTCAAGAAAAGGATGAAGAGATTCTTGGTGATGAAACACCATATCTTAGTGCTATTGGGGCACTAATGTACCTGGCCAACAATACCCGGCCAGATATTTGTTTCGCAGTAAGTTTATTGGCGAGATTCAGCTCATGTCCAACAAGAAGACATTGGAAAGGTGTTAAGCATATATTCAGATATCTTCAAGGAACAATTGATATGGGATTGTTGTATTCTAATGCATCCAAGTCAGAATTGATCGGTTATGCAGATGCTGGCTATTTGTCTGATCCACATAAAGCTCGATCTCAGACAGGCTATTTATTCACATATGGAGGTACGGCTATATCATGGCGTTCGATGAAGCAAACAATAGTTGCTACTTCTTCAAATCATGCAGAGATAATAGCCATTCATGAAGCCAGTCGAGAGTGTGTATGGTTGAGATCAATGACTCAACACATTTTGCAATTATGCGGTCTTTCTATGCAAACAAAGACTCCAACAATACTGTATGAAGATAATGCTGCTTGCATAGCTCAATTAAAGGGAGGATATATCAAAGGAGACCGAACAAAGCATATTTCACCTAAGTTCTTTTTCACACATGATCTTCAACAAAATGGTGAGATAAATGTTCAACAGATTCGTTCGAGTGATAATCTTGCAGATTTATTCACTAAGGCATTGCCAACGTCAACATTTGAGAAGCTAAGATATAAGATTGGAATGCGTCGTCTCCAAGATATCAAATAAATTTTTCACAGGGGGAGTAAAATACGCGTTGCACTCTTTTTCCCTTAGCCAAGGTTTTGTCCCATTGGGTTTTCCTGGTAAGGTTTTTAATGAGGCAACACTCAAGGCGTATTACAAGATGTGTGTACTCTTTTTCCTTCACTCGGCTTTTTCCCACTGGATTTTTCCTAGTAAGGTTTTAACGAGGCACATTATCTATAAACATCCAAGGGGGAGTGTTACAAATCCACTTAATTGTGTGGATGTTTCTCTTAATCTATCCTAACGTAATGTATCCATTTAGTATATTAATTAAATATTATAGTAACGTATTGTCAAATGTTGTAAAAGGATGATTTAAACATCCTATAAAAGGTAGTCTTCATCCTTAGGAAATACACACTTGAAGAGTATTAAATAATATTCTCCCCTCTATACTTCTCATCACAATTTGTCTTCCTTACTTGTTTAGTATTATTATATTTTGCTCTCATTTAACAACATAAAAGTCATTTTAAATTTATTTTAAGTTATTTTTAATTTTACCAAACACTACCAAAAGCTAAAAATGACTTTAAAGTAGGTTTGATCAATTCTTAAGTTAATCCAAACAGGCCCTAGAGGATGAAGAAGAAACATTGATTTACACATTGTGATGTGGACATACACTATTTATACATATAATGCATATACACTTTATAAACATTATTTATACACTATGTATAGATATTACATTTCAGCCACACACTCTTCCTCTTGCAGAGAATTGCTATCAATGAATTTCACATTTCTTTTCTCAAAAAATTTCATTCCTACAACCAATTTTGTTAAGCTCTACTACCAAATTAAAAACAAAAATCAGCAAACAATAACCACACTCAAGCACAAGTGAAGAAAATAATAATAAGAACAAGGATGATGAATATTGATATACACATTATAATGTGAATACGTATTATTTGTATAGATTATACATTATTTATACATCGTATATACATTGAATAATGTGTATACACTATATTACACTGTTGCTACACACTCCTCCATTCACAAAGAAACTCTTAGTGAATTTCACTACTTGTAAATTATAAAGATTCTATTATTTTTGTTGTTGTTGTTGTTGGCTTTGTTCAATTATTATCTAATGTAAATGTAAAAATATCAAATTAAAAAAGAAGAGAAGAATATAAGTGATTAATCTAACGTGTAAGAGAGAGGATATTGAGAATTTTACATTACATGCCAATTTAGGAGTACTAATTTTTATTTTATTTATAGAAACTTTTAAATAATTACCCAATTTAACAATACATTTTATTTTTGTGGCAATTTAAGCCAACCACTACAACATTTGATTTTTGTTTTTTGTATTAAAATAGTTTTTTGTACTGTTATGCTGGAATGACGGGTGGTTATATTGGTTATGGTGGTGTTACGATAGAGGAGGTGTGAAAAATAAGAAAAAAAATATTTTTCGTGGCGTAAAGGGCGTTATCGTTTTATGTATATAATATGTATGTCACATGTATATCATTATATGTCATACATATATGTTGCATATATCTCATGTATGTCTTGTAAAACAACATTATATACATGATATACATATGTGCGTATATATATATATGTGTGTGTGAGAGAGAGAGACATACATATGATGTGCACGTGACATATAATGTCATAATTATATTTTTTGGCTCTAAACTTTAAATGCAAATCAATCTAAAAACCTTCAATGCTACTCAAATTTTGTATAGTCTCGTTTTTGTGCTTCTACTAATAAATACTAAGTATGCCCACCTAAAATTTAATAATTAAAAAAAAAGTCATATTTAAAAGAGCAACTTTCACATATAGCAAACACAAAAATCATAATTGTATGTTATAGCTATAGTTTGCATAATTACGCTCCATAGCAAACATAAATATGTATATTTCGCTATACATATACAAAAGAAAGCAATTGTATAATTTCGTTATACATATACAAAAGAAAGCAGTTGTATAATCTGCTTTGGTATACATATACAAAAGATCAATTGTATAATTTGTATTTGTATAAAGCGAGAAAGAGAGAAAGACAAAAGAAAACTGGGTAGGGGAAGATCGTATTTGTATAATCATAAGTGTATAGGACAAAAATATATGCATTTGTATTTGTATATACAATTTTCTCTCGCTTTATACAAACACATGAAACACAATGTATACATTTGTGTTTGTATAAAGTGAGAGAGGCGAGTGAGCGAGCGAGATTTGGGAGAGGGGAACGAAAATATATGCATATATACGATTTTCTCTCACTTTATACAAACACAAACACATTTTATACATTTGCGTTTTTGTATAAAGTGAGAGAGGTGAGTGAGCGAGCGAGATCTGGGAGAGTGGCGAGCGAGATCTGGGAGAGGGGAAAGAGAGAAACGAAAAATATATGTATATATACAATTTTCTCTCGCTTTATACAAACACAAACGCATTTTATACATTTGCGTTTGTATAAAAAGCGAGAGAGGCGAGGGAGAGAACGAGAGTGGCGAGCGAGATTCACTAGGAGAGAGGCGAAATAACAACATTTTGCTATGATGTACACTTAAATCAAACTATATTTATAGTATTTAATTTGAATTAATAATTTGTTATTATATACAATTTTTCCTATTTAAAATGAAGCTTCAAAATGGTTCTTCAAAAAATAAAGAAATAAATTGGTTAGGCGAAGATGTTTCTAAAGTTACCAAAAAAAAAAAAGAGAGAGAAGGTTTAGGACACTTGAAAAAAATAAAGAAATAAGTTAAGAGGAAAGAGAAAATCTATAATATCCCTAATCTTGTTGTTATGTGTTGAAAGTAGAATAAAAATGTGAATTATTATTATTATTATTATAAATATAGGTTTTATATTTCGTATAATTCTTTAAACGTTAGGGGTTTTGCTGGCCGATGGGTGACCAAAGAAAAAAATTATCACTCCCTCCGTTTTACAAAGAATGACATCCTTTCTTTTTTAGTCAATTTCAAAAAGAATGATATCTTTTTTTTTTGGTAACATTTTACTTTTTGCTTTCCACGTGGCATGTTTAAGACCACAAGATTAAGGGCAATTTTGTACATTTGACATACCTTTAATTTAAGACCACAAGATTCAAAAATCTTTTTTATTTTCTTAAACTCCGTGTCAAGTTAAATCAGGTCATTCTTTGTGAAACGGAGGGAGTACATGATAATTCAAATTTTCAATAATAAAATTAAATTAAGATAGTCAATCGAACTGAGTAAAAAAACAATAAAATCGAAGGACAGGGCAATTGTGCTAATCTATTAAAGACTTTTTAAGGCTAAAGAGGATAGACAAGCTAGAATACGTAATTTGTGTGCGCTATAGAAATTGAGTGTACAAGTTAAATTATAAAGTCAAATAAAATCGATGAATTAAATTAAATTGAAGAAAAAAAAAATGAGTTATGGTTCACTAGTTTGATTTGACGTTAAAAAAAAATCGATCATTCTTAATTTGGTTTGTTGTTAAAAGAAAAAAGTCTAATCGAATAAATATATATGTATATATATAATATAGATAAAAAAAATATTAATTATAACCTACTTTGTTAATATATTTTTAGTTAGTTTATAGTTTTCAATGTTAACCTATATTATTTCAAATTTGGGCTTGTAAACTTTTGTAAATATATTATTTTGTATTCAGATCGAAAGTTACAATTATACTATTATAGGTTTTCAGATTCGAAGTTAACAATCTACTTTGTAAATATTTTGTTTTGTATTCAGTTTGACTATAGTCTTTAATCCTATAAATTTTACATAATGAATGTTGATATTTCAATAAAAATATTTTGTACTCATGTGAATTTTACCGTTTTTAAAGTTTAGCTTATCACAAAGGTAAGTGAAAATATATTTGATCTCTTTTTTAATCACCGTATAGTTATAAATAAACCAAAAAATAATAATCAAAAGAACCGACTAAAGCCAAAATAAAAGAAAAATTCAACTTTATGTGGTTTGATTTGATTTTTAGATTTAATAAATTGACATGTTTGATTTAGGTATTTTCTTTAGTGAAAATCAAACCAAATCGACCTATGTAGGATCCGGCTCTTCTCTATTTCTCCTCTCAATTTTCCCAAGTTCTTGCTTTGATGTGAGACACACGGCATAGGTAAAAATTAATGGTCAAGATTTTATTTATGATTTAGATAATTAATATATATTTCATAAGAAAAATAACAATACCACAATCATAACAATATATTATCTTGTCTATAAATGTATTATTAAAAAAATCTCGTTTCCTAATCTTTTTTCTTACTAGTATTGTCTTCTGATTTTTTCCATAAATATATTATAAAATAATTCTCCTTTTCTAAATTCCCCGCTGCGAGTATTTTTGCTATTAATACGTCATAAGTATTTGTGTAATTATAAACCATCCAATAATAATAAAATAAATATTTTTAAAAAGTATTATTAAATATAAAAAATATGTCATATTTTTAAAATTGACTAAGAAAACGTGTCAAATAAGTTAGGACATATAATTATAACATAAAAATAACATGTTTAATATATTTTCACAACATAGTGTATGGAGTGATTTTATTTCTATTTATATAGTGGTAAAGAATTGTTTTCAGTAGATGTTTGAGAAAAGAATTTTCATTAACAAGACTAAAGTTTAAAAGAAATGATAGAGTAGAAAATTATGATCATATACTGATTATTGTGTAATTATTTTTTGTTATCATTTCATAAATTAATGAATCCATATTTTATATTTTCAAATCCACGAATTTCGATTAAATATTACTCGTAACTTCTTTTTATGTATTTTTGTTGCTATCATATTTAATATTGTGCTATCGCCTATTTTGATTTAAAATAAAATTATAATGCTCTGATTATATCATGATAGATAAATTTATATTTTATTAGAAGAAGAATGTGTTTTAAAAAAAGAAAAAATATATATTTATTAGGAAAAGAGAATTTTGTTAACTCAAAAGTAATAATAGAAGTATTTTTTAGCTAAGATATTAACGCATATGAGTATTTTTGAATCAAATTATTTACATATAACATTGTATTCAATTTCACAGATATACTAAATTGTGAATTTAATTATCGTTATAAAATAATTTAAAATTATTATAAAAATCAATAAAATTTAAATTATAAATTTGTCTCTATTAACAACATAACTTTTTTTTAAAAACTAAATATATACTAGTATATAGTTGAGGAGCACTACTTCCCTACTAGCATAATTACATGTAAGATTCCTCCAACAAGCATGACTCATCATGCTTTGTGGATTTACAGCTATTTTAAACAAAGAAAATAGATTAAAGCAAAATCATGATATCATTAATTAATTAAATTAAATGGAACAACAAAAATTGAACAGCTAACAACCTTCTTTTAGTAACAACTAATAACAACAACAAACATACGAAATAATCTCATAAATAGAATCTGAGAATCATAAATTATACATAGAGCTTATGCCAATATTATCAAAGTAAAATGGAACCTCAAACATAAAAGTGAATACTGATCACTTCATATTTCTCTTCTTTATAAAGAAGCTTGCTTACTACGCTGAGTATTTTTTTTTCTTCTTATTTTCGGTCAGATGTTTGGTATCTGTATAGAGGCTCCAATTAATTTGAGTTCACGTCACATGAAGTTTATTTAAGAAGCAAGTGTTTTCTAATAAGATTCTTTTCAATTATTAAAGTCGATATTAAAAATGAATAAGCTTCACATCAGTGGTTAATGAGATGAGTGATTTTCTTATAAGGCTTGAACAATCCTCATCTTTCTTTTAGTGTTGCATTAGGCACAAATGTCATATATTTATATGGTATTAAAGAATAATCCATCTCACCGATTTTATGCTCCCAAATTAAATTTTCCCACGCCTTAGATGTCCAGGCTCCAGCCCTAAGCGCGAGTTGGGTGTTGAAGAATGAAAAAGTCTCACATCAATAGTTAATGTGACGAGTAATCTTCTTATAAGGTCTGAACAATCCTCCTCACACCTCATTTAAAACTAATTTTAAAAATTAAATCAGACTCAAGTGTCATATTTCTACGATAAAAAAATCTCATCAACAGCACCATTTTACAAATTTGGTTTGTACTGTTCTGATTTGTATCATAAAGTTGTCTTGAACAAAAGAAGGGAAGATAATTAGGCGTGAAGTTGTTTTACAAATTGGTACATTCTAAATCCATGGCAGAAATAAAGCAAAAGTAAAGTACAGAAAAGTATTTCCAAGAAATGGATATTTATTACCAGACAAAACCTTATGGAATCTGATAAAATAAAATAGCTGAGCCTATATTAGAAATTTCAACTGAAAAAAAGCAATGCATGTGGTAACTTTTTGGTACAAGAAAACATAAATATCTACTTTTTTTATTTTTACTTTTTACTTGCAAGTGCTGTTTGGCATCACCTGTCAGTTTTATCTATATAAAACTTTTACTCTATTTTGCCAAGTAAATTGCAAAGTACTCTTAAAAGGACAAGGAAGTAATATTGATAAGTACTCCATTTTTAAGCGTTTTTTGAAAATCAATTTGACTAATTTTTAAAGTTAAATTGAATTACATTAATTTGATATTTTAAACAAAAAATTCAGATATTCAATAACTATACGAAAAGTACTATAAATTCCAATTTTTTTGCATATCAATATGGTGAAAAAATACATCGTAAAATATTAATCAAAATTATTATCGTTTAACTCTACGAAAGAAAACCATAACAATTAAAAATGGACGGAGGTATATTAATCATGCTAATGTTATTCTAAATATAACTTTGCATGTACTTATCGTCTTAAATAGGGGCGGTTAGATAGAATAGGTGACTTTAAGTAAACATTGATCCTTTTCTTAGAGTAATTTACTACTGTTCTTTTCTGTCTATTTTTATTTTTCTATTATATTCAAAATAGATATTTCGTGTTTAGTTTAAAAAATTGAAAGATAAATTTTTTTTATTCTTATTGTTAAGTATTTTACTCTTGTATTTTTAAATTAACTATTGTATTTTTAAAAAAAAAATACTAGTAAAATTACTTGTTTATAAAATGTGTCAAGTCAAATATAAGCAAGTAAATATGGACGGAGGGAATAATAACTAATTGGATTGTTCAAAACTAGAATTAAACTTAAAACAATTGAATGAAATGTGAATATTTTTTGGTAATTATGAATATTTTTGATATATTAGGAGCATTTTTAGGAAAGAAAATATTAGCTTTTTGGAAATTCTACTATAATCCATAATCGTTATAATTTTGTCCTTGGAATGAGCATTTTATGAGCACTTTATATTTTTATCAAGCAAACACGAGGTATCAAGTATGAAGTACTGTAGTACAGATCAAACTCTACCTTTATATTCTTTCTATTAACTTTTTCATTAATTTATTTTTTTGAAAGGAGCATCATTTAAAATCATAATGAAAGTTTGATAAACTTTTTTATTTGGTACTCTTTTCCCTTTTTAATTCTTTAATGCATAATATAATTAAAGATAAAAGAAAAACCAAGAGCAAAAATGATTAGTTATAATAAATAAGTACTATACTACATAAATAAATAATTCATAAAAGTGATTCTTTTACCCTAGGAAAATTTCATTAACTGATTTAACATAATTATGTAACTACTTTGAGCATCATTTCATTTGTGATTAAAATAACTCAGTAATATGTTATTTTCATAACAATTGATTATCAACGCGCGAGTGAAATCTCAATCTCACCATAAGAGACTATTTTCGAAAGAAAGCAAATAAGATTACAAAATAGTATGATAATAAAAAAATAACATAACAAACAAGAACATAAAATAGTACAATAATTGAAACAAAATAAAGCCAACAAATAACAAGCATTAACAATTTTCAAATTTGCAAAGTCAATTACTAGAATATTTCATAAATTTTCAAGCTATTTTCCATCATCATCATAGTAATAATAAGAACAATAACAATAATCATCATCAGCTTGTCACCCCTAATAGTCTAAGGGGTAAAAAAGGAAAGAAAAATTCACCAACATCTATTTGTAACCCAGCAAACCTTCATAAAACCAAATTTCTGGGTTCACAAATGGCTGAAAAATAACAAACAAAAAAAAATCCTACAAATCTCCACAAGGTTGGTTAGGCCAAAGGTAAAAAATAAAACCCTAAAACCTAAATCTTCCTCCTCGAATACTGGGTCGGGTCGGGTCGGGTTAAACCCTAGCCTTCTGAAGCAGAGGAGTAAATCCATGTGAAGCAGCTTCTTTACAAGACTGATCTAAACCCGAATCAGAAATCACCATCAAAATCTCATCTAACCCTAAAATACCGAATCTCTGTTCATCAATTTCAAGCAGACTCAGAATCTCCGAGAACAACTCAACCTCACAGGGCAAAACCAATCCTCCGGTAGGTTGATACCCGAACTCCTCCTCCGCCTTATCAAGTAACGAAATGAACACAGGCAGATTCAGAAACCGAGTCGGAATCACAAACCGGCGCCGCTCATTCTCATCAACCCCTACGTAAACCGCCAATGAACCGGACGGCGTACGGCGGCGGTTGCAGTTCAAATCAGGTTGCGCCGGTTCGTCGGAATCGGAAGAGGAGTAAGAGAGAACGGAACGAGGACGAAGAGAGTTGTCCTTCCATCGCTTAACGACTTGTTTAAGGCGAACAATTTTGGTAATCATGTGAACTTTTTTGATAGAGGCCATTGTTGATGCTGCTTCTAAGCTTTTTCTCGGGATGTGTGATGTGAGAGAGAAAGTGAAGAGAGAGGTTTATTGTTATTTGTTGAAGAGATTTTATAGGAGAAAAATGGCAGTTAGAAAGACTTGAAGAGCGGGCGTGGAGTGGTAGTGGGTATGGTATCTCATATCTGAAAAAAATAATATGTACAGATAATTTCGTGATTCCTCATCTAAGTATTATTATTAGCCATTTTTTTTTGGTTAAGGAAAAAAATATTAGTATTTTTTATTTTATCACATAAAAAATTATTTTAATTATTTATCAGTTCAACTAGTAAAAGTTACTCTTACTCTCAAAAAAAGTTCGCATTACTTAATTATTTTATGGTATGATCTGCCTTTCAAAACTGGTCTTTAATTTATGTAATATTATGATGTCAAATATAAGTTATGTTTCAAAAAATTTAAGGGGCAAAATGTATATATATATAAAGTTTGGGCAATAGGTTAGATATTCACATATGAAAGTGTGGTTTTATGAAGGTTAGAATCGGCATGATGTTTAGTATGATCTGTAAAGGTAAAAGTTTAGATATTTTGAGTGAGATGCATGTTAAAATTGGTTAAACTTTCAATTGTGTATATATAAATCCTTCATGTATTTTGCACCTCAGATATACAGGATTGAAATGCATGTAAAACAGATTGAAATTTTCAGATATATGTGCGTCTAAACAAAAAATACTACATACATATTTGTCTTCTTATATAATTTTTTCAATTTTTTTGTTAAACTAGAACACACAATTGGATAATATTAGAATTTTTTACCGTGTTAGAAATTTGAATTCTGTTAATTTTTTGTAGAATGTTAAAATATTTCAAGTTAAATGTTTTTAGAGGCTATTTGGATTGACTTATTTCAAAATATTCAAAGACAAAAATTAAAAGTTATTTTAGTTGTTATTCTTTCGATTAATACCAACTCATTCTATGTAAAGTAAACTAATAACCTCATTAAATGAATGGTAAATATGAAAAAAAAAAATCTATTTTTCTTAAAACTATAAATATTTCACTTATTTTAAATTATGAAAAAGTCTCAACAATTCACTTAATATAAATCGGTACCTTTATTAGGAAATCAGAGAGGATACTAATTAATTTGAAAATAATATGTTAGATAGATTTACTCTACATTCATCATTAATGTAAAAAGGTGTTCCGACTAAATTTCATTTTTAATTGATTTATACACATTTTAAAAAGAAAATCATTTGAAAATTGGTCACAAAAATCCATGAGCTATAGCAATCTTAATTACATGAATAAATTTCTTATCGCAATTTAATACTACTATTTTTTTCCACCATATTAATTTTCTTCATATTTATTCGAGTAACGGTAAAAATAGAAAAAAAAATTAATTTCATCTTCTTCGTCTTTTAAATGACACTATACTATGTTTGGGACAAGGACATATATATCGCTATAGTATATTGTACTATATATTTTAATTAATTATTTTTAATAATCATGATTAAAAAAAATAGATCGAAGGTAATTAATAATAAAAGATTGAGCTCTATTAATTTTAGAATCTGAATTGTTAGCCCATCAAGTTATTACTATTGGCAACAAATTAATTATTTGAAGATTTATCAAATACTGCTTTGTTGTAAATTAATTATATAGCACGCATTGACTCGATGACTTTAAACACTTTGGCTTGATGTTTTTGGACTCTAAATTATTGAGCCATTTTGAGTTTTATAATTGCTCTACATTTTCAGATTCAATGCACATTAAAACTTGATAAATGGTTACTTTAAACACTAATCAAATTGACTCATAAAGTAAAGTAAAATTTTGACTACTTAATGATAAAGGTGGAGTTAGAAGATCATATATGGATTAATCAGATATAGTAATGTTTGTTCAAATAAAGTATTTGTATTGACATATATTTTATACAATGTGTTATAAATATTAGGGGAAAAAATATGAAATATATTCGAACTTTGACCGAAATTGCTGTAACAATCTCAAACTTTGGGCAGGACATATTATCCTCTGCACTATTTAATAGTGTATTTTAAAGATATATGAGTGTCCAGCTGGACAAGTTACTATTTATAATGATGCAATTTTTATGATTTTCACGTGGACACATATACATCTTTAAAATACACTATTAAATAGTACATGAGGGTAATAGGTCCTGTCCAAAGTTTGAGATTGTTACAGCAATTTCGATCAAAATTTGAAATTAATTTTAAATTGAGATAGTCCAGACATGTGATGCGGATATGCACATCTCTTCAATATAGCTTACCGAGATATGACCTTAGATAGAAAAGTATGAAGAATACAAACTAGGGTAGAAGGTTAGTAGATATAAGTTCATCCATATTAGTGCATTGTCTTATTGTCCTTAGTAGTAGTCGTAGTACTACGTTTGTAGTTTCTTCTTTTCTGATTATATTTGTTGTTTCGTATAATTCACTTATAGTAGTATTATTTTGTTTTAGTATTGTTTTATCATTATCAATTGTTTCTTGTATTTTCATTACGTCTTTTTCTAAAGTGTTTTTAATTTAAGCTATGAATTTATCAAAAACAACCTCTATACATATCGATAAAATTTACGTATATTCTATCCTCCCTTGAGGAAATAAGTATTTTAAGAGGGAGATATTCAGTTAATAGTGGTTAGTCAAAGCCAAACTGAAAATCAGGTTCCATGTTCCCATCCCCCACGCCTCCCAACTTTTTTACCTAGAAAAACCCGTCACGTGTATACAATCATACAACAGATCTCATGTTTTTTTAAAAATTAATCTTTTAATTAGTACTTTAAATTGTTTATAATTAATTAATCAATTTTATTTACGAAGTACCCAAGATATACTCTATCTTTGTAGAGTAGAGGAGTAGTTTGTATTTAATTAATATGACTTTTATTAATATTAGAATAGTAAGTAATTTATGATACAGAAAACATTTTTAAAATGTTTTTTAAGAAGAGTGTGAATGCATTTAACTCAATTGGTGGAAATAAGTCAAGTTGATTAAGTAAGAGTAATAGTTAGGTGTGCATTGGTTGGTTAGGTTCGATTATGTATTATCGATTTGATTTATTGATTTTTGATTTTTTATATATGTTAAATCAATAGCAAATCAATAAGATATTTTTTATTGGTTTTCGGTTTATCATTTTTGGTTATTAACGATTCGATTTTTGATTTACTCAATAAGAAAATGCTCATAAAATAAATATATGACTTCTCACTTCTTTAAAAAATTGGCATGAAACAAGCAAATCAGCTGTAAAATGCTTTGATATAATGAAACAAGAAATATAATGAGAAATTGCATCAATAGGAGTAGATGTAGTACGAAAGCTACAATAACATATTACAACCTAAACATAAAATGGAATTTCTTATGTGAAGTAGAAGTAGTATAAAGTGTGTAGACTGTAGTGAAAAGTAAAGTAGTAAATTACTATCGTCTTAATGAGTTATCGATTTATCAATGACCCAACACTAAAAACCGATACCGAATCGGTAACCCAATTTATTTTTTATATAAAATCATTAAAATTTCGTTAACCTAATAAAAAAAATTCAGTTCGATTTATTGGTTGATTCGATAACCCAATAATTTTTATAAAATCATTAAAATCTTGTTAACCCAATAAGATTTTTTTCGGTTCGATTCTTGGATACGCCTAATAATACACACTTTGTTTCATATTAATTGTCAAAGTTCTTTTTATATATATACTCATAAAAGGTTATTAAAAAAATTTACTTTTTTATTAATTTATATTTAGCTTTTTTCAATGTAATTAATATAGAGTATTATTTATTTTTAAAATAAAATAAAAAATGTATAATCTGATAAAATAATAAATATTTTTGAACAAACATTTTTAAAAATCAAATTAGGAAATAATTTGCAGTAATGTACGGTCCATGAACGTGGAGATGCTTCCATTAAAAGTAGTGTAGTATATACAGAGTTGACCAAATTAATTTAAATTTATAAAAATAGAAGATAACAATAATTTGTCCACATGCCACATGATTAAAAATGAGATTAACAGCAGAGTATTTATCTAATTAAAAAAAAGAAATGACAACAAATCAAGAGCTGTTTCTCTCATTAGTGGATTAATAGTTTTTTTCCTCCTCTTGTAAATATGTGTATAATTAATTTGTTATTCGCTTGTTTTAATTATTATTTTTTATATTACTAATATTTTAAAAAAAATTCTAACTTTTCACATTATATATTTAAGATCATAAAATTAAAGATAAATTTAATATATTTCACATATTTTTATTTTAGTACTATATTTTTATATATGTTTATTTAAATTTTATTATAAAATTGAATTCAGACATATAAATTAAAACGGAAGAAATAATTGAGGTTGTGCATGAGCATATGCAGTTTGATATTTACATTTGTCCTTTATAGTACACCTAAAGTTGTATTTACAGTACGAATAGATTTCCACTAAAGTAGTCTATGTCAAAACACCATTTTTATGAAAAGACAAGAAAGTGATGGGTCACATTATCAAGAGGGCTGATAGCTCCAATATAGCTAAACTATTATTCAATTTATGTGTTTTGAATTATTTATTGGGAAAAGGATAAATATACTCTGAATTATTGTAAATGGTATGCAGATATCCTTCGTCATATTTTTGGGATATTGGTGCCCCTGTCGTCCAAAAACTAGAGCATATATACCCTTTATATTAACGGACATACATATGTCATAATCTTATCTACCGATCCGATATTTATTAAATATCGGATCGACGGATAAGATTGCGCCACATGTCCCTATTTAGTCTTCCGTTAGAGTGAAGGGCATATATGCTCTAGTTTTTGAATGGCAGGGGCACCGATGTCTCAAAAGTATGACGGAGGGTATCTGCATACCATTTACGATAGTTCGGAGGTATATTTATTCTTTTTTCCCTTATTTATTTTTTAATTTTTATTCGATTTTTAGTATTAATATTGAAGCTCAATTAATTTGAATATAGTGCGTAGGGCTCTATTCGGAAGAAAAGTCTTCTCTACTAAGAATTTCTTATACTCAAGGCTCAAACTTGATATCTTTAATTAAGACACAATCAACTTCATCTATTGCACCATATCTGATATGCGTTTGAATTTTAAGGGTTGAGTTCTTTTTATTTTAACTATATATTTTAAAATAAAATTTATATATTTCAAATTACGTTAAAGATTTGATTAACAATAATAAATACTAATAAATTTTACGTTGCATTTACTGCTGGTGGTGGTTTTTTTTTTTTTCCAAACCTTTGAATGAAGAAGTTAATGTGCATACTTTTTTCTTTTTTTTTTGTTTTTTAAAAGTATTGGTTTCAAGTTAGGGCAAATATATTAGACCACAAGCACCAAAAAGGGATACTAATCAACCATATTATATCTTTGAGATTTAATTTAGGTTTGTGATAATATAGGTTCAGAATAACAATTTTAACCTATAAACATGTTTCCATAACATGATTAACAATGTTCAGCATGTTGATATGTATAAGATGTATAAGTAAAAAGGGGTGACAAAATTAACCTAAATCTATATGACTCGTCTAATTGTGGATTATGACTCATAGTTTAGCCCCATCTCAATTTTGTATAGGGCTGGACAATGAACTATTTATTACTTCAGCTCATTGCCCATCTTAATCTACTCAAACAACTCATTTGCCATTCCTAGATAAGTATATTGTGATAGTCGCATTCTTATATTGATAAATGATAATCATATTCTAAGAATCACATGTCATGACGCAAGTCCATGACAAGTATTGTTTGTCTTAACCCAATAAACCTTAGGAATATTTTTTAAGTATAAAACTTAAATATACAATTTATACTGTTATCAAGCCTAAAAAGCAACATACCATTTGAATTTATACTATGTCTTAAAAAGTTTTATACTTATATATGTTTGAGATTTGTCTAAAGTGTAACTGTGTAACCAATGGCGTACACATAATTTTTTCTCAGCGATGTCACCCTTAAAGGAACAAGAATGACTCAAGAATAAAATCAATGAAGATTTTGTTTTAGGCCTCCAAAAATTTGAGGCCCCATTAATAGTGAACTTTATGAAAAAATATTTTTCTTGAAAATATAATTTTTTATTAAATTAAAAAAATTGTCAACTCGTTAAATTAGAAAATACTTTAAAATTTTAAATTAAACCACTCAAATAATAGAGTAATAGAGGATTGCGCACAATTGTAATAAATTTAATGAATCTTAAATTAATTGTAACAAGCAAATAGAAAAAAATAAATTATTATTATGAACAAACAAAAATAAAAATTCAAACACATAATAAAAAAATAGAATAGAAAAAAAATACTAACATGATATGGAGATTCGAGATGCCGAATAACGATGATTGATGAACAAGAACGGAAAGAAAATTAAAGAAACTCACAAGTCACAAATATACAAATACAAGGATTTAATGAGTCAACACTATTTTTATTTAACTATAATTCTAATTGATAAAGGACTCAAAGATTTTGAATTTTATTTTAATTCTAAAAATAAAAAAGAGTAGTTAAATTAGAATGGATAAAACGCGAATAAAAACACCCCCGAAATTGAACTCGAGACGTTACACAGTGCTTGCGGTGCCTTTGCTACCTGAGCTAGGAGCTTTCTGTTGCAAGCAATTTCCTTTTAATTATATTACCTTTAAATTTGTTTTTTTAATAGCTATATTCCGTAAAAAAATTCGACGAATCAGTGTCACATGACATGTATATAAATCCGCCCATGTGTGTAACATACTTCTCTTCTTCAAAATCTTACTACAGTAATATAGAAATCCGCAGTTGACTCATCACATCACATTTTATATGAATGCAATATATTTCCTTTAAAGCAAAACAATAGTAATAAATGAGAGGCAAACTTTTGAAAATGGTAGACGTTGTTAATTTTTCCATCATATGAAAAAGGTTTACCATTTATAGAATGGTCCAGTACTAGACTTTGAGGGTGGGCTATCACTCTTTAAAGATATTTACTACCTTTAATGCAAATTAATATAAGTGTAGAGCTAGCTAGGTCTAGACACTAAATTACCAAGATAAAAGATGAGTTTGGCCAATTAGTTATATCTCAACTTTGCTCATTAATTTTGGTCACTCACAATATCATTTATTCTAGGTTTAAATCATCTGTGGCCCCTTAAAGTTGTCTATATAATTCACTTAGACACCTTAACAGACCTTGTTTCCTATTAGACACTTCAATCTTAAAAAATAAATACCTATTGAACATTTTTCTGACACTTAGTCTAAAGAGAAAATACGTGTAATACACATGCATATGAGGTGGTAAAATGACAAATCAAATGAAAACACGTGGCATTTTAATTTAAAATAAATGAATTTTGAATATAATAAAATCCTAAAAGAAAATACTTTAAACTAAAAAAATAAAAATTATACACCCCTAACCACACCCCACACCCACGCCCGCACCCCACCCACCTCAAACCTCTCCATTTCTTCTATTTCCCTAACAGAACCACCTTGTCCACAATTGTTAACCTCCATTTAGAAAAATTAGAGGTTTTAACATATATTATGTATGAATTTATTATTTTATTTCTCTTTATGCCTTCTTTCTTATTTCCATTTAAATTGATATTGTTTTCTTAAAAGATTCGTTTTTTTTTTTATTTCAATTTTTATTTTTTCTGTTCGGTTTGTGAGGGAGAAGGGTTTGTGGGGGAGAGGTGAAGAGGGAGAGAGAAAATATTTAAATAATAATCTCCATTTTTTCCGGAAAAGAAGATATGGATGGTCTCCATTTTTTCCAGCAAAGAAGACGTAGATAATAATCTCCATTTTATTTGATAAAGAACTAGTGATCTCCATCTTTTTTCTATGGAAGTGACAGTAAGATGATTTAAAAAAAGAAAGAAGGAAATTTGTGGGGAAAAAAATGGTGATGGATTGTATTGAAGAAGTGGTTGCAATAGGTGTGTGGTTTTAAAAGAGAGGAAGAAGAAAAAGATTGTTATTTTTTTTAAAAAATAATGAGAAATAAAAAGAAAATATTGAAAAGGAAAAGGAAAAGTGTTAAAATATTGATTTCACGCGCTTACGAAGATGTGAATTACACTTTTTGTGCCACATCTACAAAAATGTCTAAATGGTTCAAATTAGAGAAGGTAAAGGTATTCAATAGGTACTAGTCCTAATTAAGGTGTCTAAGTGAATTATACAGACAACTTTAAGGGGCCGTAGATGACTTAAGCCTTTATTCTATAACGGTTACGTATTCAGTATGGCTACGTGATAATTCAACATGTTTTATGAGTAATCCATTATATATAAAAATAATAATTAGATTGAACGTAATAATATGAATTCATATTACGTGTCATAAGCTTGCATGCACAATTTCCCCTCTTTTAATTTGTGCTAGTAGTAGCTTTGGTTTAACAGCTTGTTTGCAAGTTTAATTGCTTATGGTGTATTCTCATTGTTTATTAATGTATCATAGTTAATATACACTGGTTTTGGTAGATTGGGTGGAGAAATTTAAAGGACATGATAGTTTTTTAATATTGGAAGGTTGTTTGGGAATACAGAAGTTTGAACTATTGCAGTTGAGAAGTCTACGAATTGTGCTTAAAAATTTGAAATGCATTTGAAGCTCCAAACACATTCTACTGAAATTCACTTGTTAATAAAGTTTGAACTATCACGTTGATACTTCACATATTGCTCATGAAGTTATATCAAATTTCAATGCATTGTGTTACAATTATTATACTTGTCAAAGCTTCGTGTTGAAGCTGTTTTTAGGGTACAACTACACCTCAGTCTCATATAAGTTGAGGTTGCTTTACGAATCCTCTTTTTGCCATTTAAACTTATATTATATCATTATCATCAAGATTAATAAAATAAAAGTGAAATATACATTATATAATAGTAAAATTTTTATACAAGTCTAAAATCTATCCTCAACTAGTAGCTGACGTTCTCACATTTTATCCTCAATGTGTGCTACTTCCGCTTCTAGTAAATGTAGTCATTTCTAATCTAATTTAGTCATGTAATGATCACACATTCATTTTAGCAATCACATCTACTGGACATGTTGAATTTTAGCAGCCCAACATTCACTATCATTTCATTCTCTTGAAACGTGTTTTAGCAAAATGAGAATTTCCCAAAGGCAAGGCAAAGCACTCTTCACTATGCCAAAGAGAACAATAGGCACCTCAAGATGCCACTTCTTGCAAAAGCAAGCAGCATCAAAATTGAATTTTTCACAATTACTGTGGACTAAATATCCGATACACTTATGTCATAAATAATCTGTCCTACAAAAAAGATATGCATATATCTGACCCTCTTTTCTCTTGAAGAACCCTGCTTCCTCACATTTATAGGTGTTAGCTAAATCAATCTATCTAAATCAGGCAGATTTCAACTTGGCAGATGTGGACGCCAGATGAGAAAGGGTTCTGTGTCCAACAAACAGTAAGAAGGTCCCTAAGAATCCAAGCGCTTTCAGTGTTGTGAACAGATTCAACTGCACGCAGAAAAACAAAAAAAATATGAGTCAGCAAGCAAAAGTATTTTGTCTAACAAATAAATCTGCTTGCAGAATTAGAGCCTTCCACAGATTTATAAAGGCAGCTGAACACTCTTCAGTTTTTTTCCCATGGCAGGTCATTTAGGATTTCATTGTCAATTGAAAAATGTTAAGCTGAAGAGAGTAGGCAATGGATCCTTATTCTAGTTTTCTATCTCTGCCGGTGCTTAGAAGTATTGATCTACCAGTTATCAAGAAGCATTAGATAATAAGCAGAATCAGGACCAAATCACCATTTAAAAAAGGGTCAAACAAACTGCCTGGTACAAGTGTTGCAAATGATAGCTACAGTGAAGAGTTTGACGCTTCTGCTATAGCTACAATTTTTCAACAACTAACGTGGCAGTTGTGACAAAGGAATGGCTGTCACCAATGTCAGTGGCAGCAAAAGAACCACATGTATTTTGTATTTCTCCTTTGATAAATGCCCTGAATCTTGTATTAAAACATTTGCAGTAGACTACAGTTTAAGAGAAATCCCGAGATTCAGTTAATCCTATTAGCTATTAAAAAGGACATTTTCTAAGACCTTGCAGAATTCCTATAACTAATTATGAGGATTTGTAACTTGTAAGGGTATCCTCTGCAGAACTAAATGACCAATATTCCTCAGCTAAAATAGAAAGGGACAGGGAGCCTATCCCCCCCCCCCCCTCCCCCTCCCACCAAAAAAACAAACCCCCACCCAATGTTTTATAAAAACTAGAGTAAAAAAAAAAAAAAAAAAAACTATACATAACAGAGGTTTTCAATCTCATAAGCCATTAACCCACTAAAAAAGGGTCTTTGCGACCAAGTGCAGTCGCTTTTGAAGAAAAGAGCATAATAATGATATACAGGAAGCAAAAAAGAAACCAAAGGACAAACCTTCAACCAGAACAGAGAATAAAGTAATAGAACAGCCGCAATGGCAAGGTGGAAAAGAATGGCAAATGCTGCAGGTGCTGATGCTGTTGGAAAGTTCTTCAGGTTCACACGTAGTCTCAAAAGCTTCAAAAAGACATGAAAGCACGATAAATTAACCACAACAAAGGCATTTCAGGCAAGGGAGAAGATGTTAAGCTCCACATTGAAGCCAACGCATAACAACAAACTGAAACAGAAACAACCAATCATACAGCTATTATCTCTTATGTTTTCTTCTATTTAACAATGGTGTCAAGGGAAGATCGTGTGCACCAAAACTAATCCACCAGGTACATATTACCCCATCAGTACAAGTACCGGGTAACTCCACCTACCAAGGCATAGATAGATGGGAGGAAATCACCTTTCTTTGGCTCTATTGGAGCTTGATCCCACAGCTATTATCTCTTCTTTTTTTTTATATTTCGTCTTTTTTAAGTGTTGGGAGGGGACACTGCTATTCATTACATTTAACTTATTTAAAAAAAGAAAATCAAGCATGGTTCAGAGAAAAACCCTACCCCAACCAAAAATCCAACGAATGGCACAAGAACAAGGGCCAGAAATGCATAAGAAAGGTTGCTCGGAGGTCTTTTCTCTGGAGCCCTGAAAATGTGAGCTATTTCTGCCTTGGGTCCAAATCTAGAGGAAGGGTCAACAGCCTGAGGAGGTGGACGTGCTGCCTTCTCTGGAGCCTCTGGCAAATCTAATGTAACAGATCCCAACGGTTGCAAGAACGAGTTCTCCTGGAGGAAACAAATTGGTCAGCTCAAGATACGACAAAATGTTTCAGATCCAATATCCAATATCCAAATTTCTTTAGTGCATGTTTTTGCCCAAAAATTGACCAAAATATGGCGCTCTATGCAGCTTTAATGAAGTTGGGATCCATACATACCATTACAGCATCTCCAACAGTAAGTTGAATATCATATCTACCCGATAGATAGAAAAACTGTTCAACAAGTCCAAGGAAATCCTACAAGACAGAATGCCAATTAAGAATTCAGCGGTTAGCTCCTTTTTAAATATGTCAGTTTTGGAGTTAGAGGCAGTTGCACACGTTTCTTCTTGGAATTGGAGTTTGTGCTGAACTCGCAAAACACGTCCACATTATGTTAAGCAGTAGCAACAGAGTGCAGAAAAAAATTTCAGAACTTACTAGTATTATTTCGAATTGTTTCCCAGAATTCCCGACCACAAAGATATGCTCCACCTTGCTCTCATGACTCAACTTGAGGAAAGCCTGCAGAACATCTCATAAGTCCACCAACTGGATAATAACGAGTGCAACTTATTGAACACATAAATCAGGATCCCAACCTGGTGTGGCTTCAAAGCATGCCCAAGAGGAGAAGTTAATTGAAATGACAACCGTAGCTTTTGAAGATGGTTTGCTGATAAAGAGATGGAGTTCTTTCCAGCCAAATCAAGCCTGTATGAAACACCCCCAAGAAAAAAGAAAAACTAATGATGGCTTATAAAAAATTAATGCATACAATTTCTGTGTAAATAATAGAAGACGATTCCACATGGCTAGTCAAAGAAGTTAGAACACTAATTTCAGTGCTTTACTTGTGCCTTGTAAAGTTGGATAATAAAGATGAGATGCACTCTCCAGGTTTTCAAGCTAAAACAAGTTCAATGGAAAGCGAAGATAGGTAGTGCCAATCTAGCATCAAACTTCACCAAATTTACTGGCATACCATTACATGTACTCCAGCGCCAATTTCCAAAAAAAAAAAAATCTCAGCAAGGAAGTCATAACAAAGTATGGAAAGGTCAAACTACGAACAAGTAAAATCTCAAGTCAAATCAGCAAGTATTACAACTTTATGAGCATTCTTGCAAACTAGCTATATAACTTTTTTGAACTGAAAACTTAAAAAGTTCTGCAATCAACCATTAGGCAGACAATGCCAAGTTTATCAATGATAAAGAAACTCTGACTATTAAAACTTTTAGAAGTAGTCCTTAAATAACAGTTCAGTAAATTGGTTTCACAGCTCCCGTAGAGACTCTACTTTCATGAGCCTTGAACCTCTACCAGTTGTCAGAAGTAAATTAAACTATTGAAAGCAACTATATGCAGGAAGTAGAAGTGAATAAAAAGCCAGTTGTAATTGAAAAAATACAAAATAAATACTATAACAAAATAGCTTTTAAGAACAAGAGGAAAAGAGAGAAAAATATGTATCTATGTTCCTTATATATTGAATTGACAGTATCACCTACCTGAAACAGAAATAAGTTCCACTAATGACATTGACAATAAATAACTAATATGTGCCAGAAATGGTAAAAAGAGCAGCCAATGATTAAAAGAGGGAACTCAAAATGGATATCACGAAGGAGATGAGAAGGATAAGAAAGGAAAAGAACTTACTTTTTACGAGTTTCAATATTCCCAAGATCACTGTCAAGAACAGAAATCTCTGCATTATCAACTTTAATAACTCCTGTAACGTATATGGGTGCTTTTGTTCTTCCCCCAGTGGCATAGATCATTTTGTGCTCTGAATCATGAAGAACAATCTACAAGATCATCAAGAGGAAAGGAACATAAATTGGTCAAATGAAGATCGACACAGGAAGAAAATTTTAACAAGGAAAAGAAGATGCCATACCTCGAAAGTGAAAATGTAACTGCCAACATCAATGTCTTTGGGCAAAGCATCCAAGTAATGCACGGCATTTTTATGGTCAAATTTGAGATCCTTTATCATGGTGGCAGACAAATATTCACAAAGCAAGCAGAGATGCTAAAACTACTTTCAAAGAAATTATTAACAGCTATATCTTATGCACGAGATCACAAACAAAATCCCCTTAGCACCTGATCAATAACAGAGGCATCCTTTGAACCAGAGCTGAAAATCTGCTTGAGTTTGACTGTCAGAGAAGGTGCAGTAGCCCCCAAAACAGTGTTTACGCTTACCTAATTGTATCAATAACAGTCCATCAATTTCAGATATGCTGGCGAAACTTATTAGAGCACCAAGATAACAGGACACATGATACAAGAAAGAATGCATCACATTTTTCCTCAGAGGAATAACTGTTAAAAAAAGGCACACATGAATCATGTTAAAACATTGCAACTAGACACAAAGCAGGTTGTGGCTTTGTCTAGCTTATACAGAGATTGGGCGATCGGACAGAGGTAATGAGGGAGGTGTCTTAGCAAATTCAACCAACTGTTTTTTTCGTAATAAGATTAAGATATTTAAAAGATAGATGAGCGCTCTGCTTGAAAAAGGTGGCACTACACAGAAAAACAACTAGTTAATATGTTTGAATTAGTTACTTGAAATGCATTTTGCCATCTCAAGAAATTTAATAATATCTTTTATAAAGAAAATTAATATGGTCTGCGACGTGATACATAGTTTTTACTTGACATACTGGTTGCAGCATTCCAATTCCTCCACCCTTATATTGGCTTTTCTTTTAGTTATTTTATGTTTTCATTATGTGCCTTTCTTATATGTTAAGTGACTTTTTAGCTTAAAACAGCATCAGATTTTGATGCTTTTTATTGAAGCCACTAATTTTCGTCTAGAGCATACCCTCTCCGAATCTTATTTTTGTAGATCTCTGTCTCAACTCTCAAGTTATCACTAAAGAAGCACCCAAAACTGGAAAATATAGTCTCAAAGACTTTATAGTCTAAATCCGAAAATTGAGGAATACAAGGAAAGCAATTATGAAAGAAACATAGAGTGATGTATTCAGAATTCAAGAGAATTATATCAAAAACGTCACACCTTAAGCTGGTCCTTTCTAGTCAACGAAAGAACGCTGGTCGGGAGTGATAATATCAATGGAATGGAGACCCTGCATTTCAAAAAATGCTTGATATGTAAGTATAGAAATGGTGCTGGCCTGCTTGCAGCAACGATGCTACATCTAAACTCTACCAGCAAAAAGCCAAAAACACAACATTTTACAGAAACAAAGCAAATGTATAAAAAATCAGAAAAGGTGAAAACAAAGTATATTGCTATGAACCTATTGTTTTCCAAGGAAGCCAATGCTTCAATTTGATAATACAAGTCCTTCGCATTTCCAGGAACTCCAGCACCAAGGAGAAACCTTGCCAAACCTAGAATTTTGTCACCTGGAAGCTGCACATCATAAAGGAAAGTATCATCAAGAATGACTGTCATCAAATTAGATAAAGAAAATGGCATGTGCTACACAACATACATTTAAATTTTCGGCAGACACTGCAGCAAAAGCTGTAATCCCACGCACTACAGCTGATGAAGCTGAGAGAGGACCCTGATGTCCATGAGCATCAGCAAGTTTTTCATCAAAGTAATAGGCTCCATCATCTGTAATATGATATGACAACAATATTATCATAGACGTTCTTTTATTAGAACAAAGGGAACTTCTGAAATTTCTGTTATAAATTGTCACCTCCACCAGCTCACAGAAAGAGAGAAAAAAAAGAGGTATATACCGTATTTCTCTAGACCATCAAGAAGCTTCGATATATCATTTTTCACCATGCTAATCTGCCAATGCACAGTAAATATGGGGTTGAATACAAAATACAAAAGATATTACACAGAATTATGTGAGCGGTAATAAACAAAAATCAGAAGATTAATGGCATTAGGTACAACCAAGTAAAGTATGCAATAACTTAAGCATGTAACCTGACATAACGGTCAAGCTGAGACACCGACATAAACTTCAAATCAAGTAAGACGAAATGTTGGATCTTTACTTTTGATAAGTGACACTCAATGTCAAGATAATGATTTTGATGTCTGCTTTAACTCCTGAATGCATGTTAACTCAAAGAAATAACTATGTATCCTCATCCCTTTTTAACGAAAAAGAAAACAAAAATATTGAAATAAGAAAAAAAGCTACAGAGGTCACTACCACATGAGATGCATTATTAAAGTGTCTTAATCCCATTTGGCACCTCTTTACACCCATGGATAATTAACCCACAGGAAAAGGAAGGCAATCAAAGATGGTTTTGTTAATCATTCTCTATAGTTAAATTACACGCTACCCTCCCCAGACCCCATTTTGTGGGATTTCACTGAGTATGTATGTTGTTGTTTCTATAGTTAAATATTGAATGTGTAAAACTTAAACTCACATTTAGTGTCAACCATATAACTGCATTTTTTGTAAGTGACCAAATGGTCACATAAAATACATCCCAATGTAACCCACTTCAGTAATAGCTGCTGTCCACCTGACCTTCAATACCAATTTTATCTTGACAACTCAAAATGATGTCATTGATATCACACCTCGTCGGTGTCATTATAAAAAAAAAGGATGGATTTACTTGGAGCTGTTAGGAATACGTGGGTAAAATTTGTGGTGAAATGTGTTACTTGGATTATTAGAAAGGAAAAAGGTAAAGTCTAATTACATTTGGAACACAATGCACTGAATGTAGCTTTTCTCGCAGCATGCTGGCTTAAACTATGGATAAAAGAGAGTATCTCATGTCCAATTTGAAGTAAGTTGCAATTGTTCTTGATGTTGTTTCGTATTGTTTGTGATAATTTGGAATCTACACTTGCTTGATGCTTCAAATGTGACTTGCTAGTGTGATTTAATAACAAAGTTCTATTGTTTTTTGAAAGATACTCAGCTGGAGAAGGACCATACAGAAACCCAAGAAATCAGTATGGGAGCAAACAAGATGGACGCATGAAAGAGCTGAAAGAAGGGACTAAGTTCAGATAAGTATAGCACCTAGGCCCCAGAGATACTTGAGACGCCTAGTTCCTAGACACTGTCGCATGTGGTCATGTAGCGCTTACGATCAACCTGAGTTCCATTACCTACAGAATCTCCACCATCCGCATATTTAAAGAATTCTTCCCTATTTCAAGGATTAATTTTAGGCAAGAATTTGAAGAGAGAGGATTTATGAAGAAAGCCTCTCTAAAAGAGTTTTTCCTCAATAGGATTATGATATTGGACCCTCTTACTTTCAAGTTTGGTGAACTTCCTTATTCAAGGAATATGATGGAAGTCAACATGTATTTTTATTTTACAACACACTTTTCTTGCTATATATCAAAATGAAAGTGGGTTACAAAGTTATTTATCCAACTTCTGCTTATGTATCTATTAGATTGGCCATCAATTAGATTTGTCTATGGAATCCTACAGCGAACAGAAAAGAGACTTAAATAATTTTACTTAAAATCCAAGTAGGGTAGGATACAGACAACTAGATAAGTTGGCTCAATTTATGTTGACAATAGGATATACCAAGTACTAAAGAGCATTATGTAGTCCGTTATTGAACATGACACTAGAGCATTTTAATTAATGTTATTTCCGTAAGAAAATCGTGGAATCACATCAGGTTAGGCTGCCTACATCCCACCACCCTTAGGTTGCGGCCCTTCTCTAGACTCTGTGTGAATGAGGGATGCTTCATGAACCGAATAGCCCTTTTACTCGCGTAAGAATATAGTAATAGGTCAAGAGAGATAGGATTATATGCAAGTAGGAAGATACTTGCCCCAGGTCAATAACCAAATCCATTGAAATACAGCATTATGGAGGAGGTTCATAGCTGAGAAATATGGCCTACAGAGTAAGTGGATAACTGAAGAGGTGAATGGCACTTTTGGGTGCTCAGTATGGAAAACTATTAGGAGAATGTGGACTGACTTCAATGCGCAGGTGACTTTCAGAGTGGGGAATGGCCTGAAGATCAGTTTCTGGAATGAGATCTGGTTAAGCGATGTGAAAATGAGGATACTCTTTCCTGACTTGTACATTATTAGCCTACAACAGAATGACACTATAGCGCAGATGTGGAGTCCTCAAGGCTGGAACCTTATGTTTAGAAGGGCTCTAAATGATTGGGAGGTTGAAAGAGTAGCAGACTTACTTCAGGCTTTGAACCTGTTCCTTGGCATCAATGCAGAGTCCGACAAACCAGTTTGGAAATTGCATAGTAGGGGAGTTTTTACAGTAAAGTCTTGTTACTGGGAAAGAAACACCAACCACTCTTTGACAACATTTTGGCCCTGGAAATTAATATGGAAGATTAAGATCCCTCTAAAAGTTGCTTGCTTCACTTGGTTGGTAATTAGAAGAGCTTGTCTAACCCACGAAGTGCTACAAAGAAGAGGTATACAGATCTGCTCAAGGTGCTATATGTGTGAACAAGAGGCTGAAGTAAATGGCCATTTATTTTTGCATTGCAAGATGGCTACAGATCTGTGGAACATGTTCATTTGTAGACTCGGGGTTAATTGGACAATGCCCAGAACCACTTTTGAGGTACTAACACACTGGCAAGGAATTGGGAAGAGAGGATCAAAGGAAGATTGGTGGAAAAATGTACCTGCTTGCATTTGGTGGACACTATGGAAAGAAAGAAATGGAAGGTGCTTCGAGGGGAGGTCAAGCAGCTCCCAGATGATCAAGATGAAATGCCTTAGTCTTTTGTTTTTTTGGTGTAAGCAAGATTTAGTGGGGGAAGTAGATAGTGTAGTGGAGTTTATAGGCCAATTGTAAATTTTTGAAAATTTGTTTTTGGATTTGAGAATGATGGCACCCCCTGGGGGTTTGTAAATCCCTCCTCATCAATTTCTTGATGAGTTCTTTTGTGTGAATATAAAGTTACCTATTTCAAAAAAAAAAAAAAGTGTAGAGAGGTGCAATCGATTAAATGAAATGTTTAGAAAATTCAAAGACCTAAAGCCTTGATCCACTCATTTATGGAAGCATTATAATCATCATTAATGAGACATCAATTAATTGGTAGTTACACTAATAATCTCATCACCAAGTGTAGTCTACACAATACAATTGCATCAATCTTGGTACATAGCAACCTTTGGTGCCAATTCTTCACGGAAATGATAGTCTACTCCCTTAATATTTCTTGTTATGTTGGTGTCTACTTGCATGTATATTGGAAAGAAACATGGGCAATGTGTGATGTAATATTATAGACAGATACTCTTCAAAGAAAGAGATACATAATTTTAGGTTAGTCCTACTAGTCTAACGAGTCCAGTAAGGACATAGATCACCTTTTATTACATTGCAATTTTGTATCACAACTACAGACTGGTTCTCTTTGTTCTTTGGGAAGTCCTAAAGATTGGCCCAAAAAGAAAACGGGGGCCACTTGGAGGACAACACCACTATATCATTTTTGACATATTTGGAACGAAAGAAATAGGATGACATTTCATAAGAACGAGACCAACATTAGAAGTGTCAAAAAGATGGCCAGTGTACTTGTGACATAGAAAATCTCAATAAAAAGAATACCATAGAGCCACATTTTGAAGGAAACACCACAAAGAGGTGATTGCATTAATCTCATGGGCTCTTCATAAAATGCAAGCTAAACTACATTTATAGCAAGCTTGTAGGTAGCAAAACAAGACCATCTTATGAGTTATGATGAGGAAGTATGAATTAAACTCCTCAAGGATGATAAAGAGGACAAATTTCACTCACCAAAGATTGATCAATCTCAGAAGAAGCTAATGAAATGACACCAGCCAGGCTCTCAAGTGCAATTCCTGTAAAAAGTGTTTTATCAGGAAAAAGAAAGAAAACACTGTAATGATTATTTCAAGTTAGGTTTCTCTTCAAAAAGTTCTCAAAACCCTGAAAATAATTTTGTGTGGTTTTAGAAAAGATAGCTTTTCTTTCCGGGATGCTTTCTCGAGTGGCTTTTGAATAACCAATAGCTATTTTTGTTGTTTCCAGAAAATATAAACTTTGTAGATCTTAAAACAAGACTAACCAAATCAGGCATTCTATTTACCACAAGCATTAACCAAATATTGCTTTATCAAAAAATATTTCCAGAAATATTGTGTATGTACTTAAGAACCTTAGGGAAGTTGTCCTACAGAGACTTGGCTTTCTCTGAAATAGAAATAGAGAATAATTACCTGCAGCATAAGTGCTAGACTTGGGATTGTTGGAGCTATAACGCCACCTTCCATCACTTTGGCTAAGAGCCTGTCAGCAAGAATACCAAATGTCATGTCAAAAAACCTCATAAAGAAGAAAAAGAGTCAAAACTCCAGTAGTAGTGCAAATGTGGAACATAAGATGAAACCTTTATGGCGCGGACAACTGAATCAGCACTTTCAAGATGTACATCCACATCAGAATTTAGGCCCTACAAAGTGAACATGATATGTGAGGAACAGAGAAATCACTCCTGACTAAATACAATGTCCTTGTGAAGAACACAGTATACATAAGCAGATCACGAGATCCACAGATGCTATCAATTTCAAGCAGAAAGAATGGCTATATTTAGACGCTTCTGCTTTTCTTTTTTCTTTCAAAGGATTTGAGGTGATAGAACCATTAATGAATCAGGATATCAGTTCTAATAATTACAGTAGAAAAGAAAACAAAGGCATTTTCCCATGCATTACCTTGATAAGAACTAAACTTCCAACTGAATAGTAGTAGTCAAGAAGTGAGCTGGCACTTTTCACAGCATCCTTAAGTCTTGGGGCTATGCCCTTGTGGAAAAAAAGAGAGAAAAGTGAATATAATGCATTTAAATTGGTTTTCAATCAGTATATCGAAACAGTTCATCCAGCTCAAACATACTGCGAATGTCTTCTTGTTAAGCTCGCAGTTCAATAACCCATTGACTCTTAATGCCAGGAACAGATCTTTCAATGCTGAAGTAGGAGATGACAGAGTGTCCACCACCGTCGCACATGTAGCAGCCCTTTGGTCAGGCTGTTTTTTAATTCCAAGAACCTCAAATGTCCTTAAGGCCTCATATGTTTCTTCCAAACTGGAGAGGTGACATAAGAAACAATGACATGCATCATTTACATTTCAAGAACACACAGTTATTGCCAGCCATGAAGTTGTATTGTGACTGGAAACTGAGGGATTTTTCTTGGGAGCCAATTACAATTTTTTTAATAGGTGAATGATGTTAACACAGACAGTTGGATGCACATAAAATATACAAAATATTGTTTAGTCAATGTTAGTCGACGGATGCTCTTATTACACTCGTAGTCCCTGAAGGATGAGAACCAACTATGTAGCATCTATATCAAGAATTCAAGTATTGTATACGTCATTAGTCCAATCCTTTGTAGGAACTACCCATAAATCAACAATATGTTACCCTTAAATTACTCTTACCAAACACGAAAAATTAAACTGACTACACATAGTTGGAGCTCATTGTCCATTAATACTATCCTTCAGTTATAGAATGTATATAGTTCATAATTCTGGAACTCTTATGTGACCCAAACATACTGTAGTTATTTTCACGTTTTCCTGATAGACTGTGAAATTAAACCGACCAACCCCACAAAAGAAAGGCAGAACAACACAACAACAACAACATACCCAATGTATTACCATAGAGTGAAGATTGGGGAGGGTAGAGTGTACGCAAACCTTACCTCTACCTTAGAGGTGAGAGGTAGATAGGTTGTTTCCGATAGACCTTCGGCTCAAGACAAAAACATACTCAAAAAAAGATAATGATAGTACAAGAGACAATAGGTAGTAAACAAAACATCAAATAGTGGTAGAACAATACTACAACCAAATAATACTACCATCGAACTACACGAAACAACTATCAACAAAATCAAAAAACAAGAAACTACAAGCATAGCACTACGACTACTAGTAAGGCACCAAGACAATGCACTCCTGCTTACTAGCATGGACACACTCCTACCCACTAACATTCCACTCTAATTCACATCTTTCACATCTTCCTATCTACGATCATGTCTTTGGTAAGCCACAATTGCAGCATGTCTTGTCTAATCACTTCTCCACAATACTTCTTCGGTCTACCTCTACCTCTCCTGAATCCATCCGTAGCCAACATCACACACCTCCACATCATCACATGCCCGAACCATCTCAACCTTACTTCCCGAAAAAGAAAGGCTGAAGAAGAATCAAAAATCCCAATTGCAGTTGAATGATAATACCGACAACAGTATAGGGTATTCTAGATTCCATTTTCAGTCTACCAGCCATCCCAAAGCCTAGAACTATACTATCATCACCCAATTAAGTATTTAACAGTGAAGAGTTCACATCATCTGGACAGATCAGCGGACTAAACTCACATGAGAGGCCCCAAAAAGTAGCCTTCTTACAGACAAATATATGGCACGCTTTAAATATGATTCCGACATACGCTATGATATATTCACGGGAAACATATCGAACTAAGCTCTGTCTATGCAAGCTTTAATAACTTCCAGTTCATATAGCTGATTCCAATTAGTTGACTGATCCAGAGAAAGAAGGGTTTTAGTAAGGGTTTAATCAAACCTCGACAAAGATCCATGAGCGGGAGTAAACAACTCCAATGCAGCAGATCGGTGAGAATCGGAGATAGGTTTGAAGATTGCCGCTTCACAGATCAGTGCGGACAATGCTAGTACCAGATATCCTAAAACTTTCGCCATTCCTGTAAAGAAAAAATCAAACAAGAAACTGTTAACAGTGTAATTACATAGTAACCTAGCGAAATGGAAGTGAAATCACAGAGATCTTCGAGAGTTACTGGAAATGAGGGAGGAGGAACTTTGCGAGTCTGCGCCAGTGGAGAAGACCAATGGAGGAGTGTGAAACATATGCAGAAATTTTTGGTGTCATATTCCAAATATACCCCCTCTGTATATCTTATTGCCCAACATGTCCGGTATCAGTATCAAAGCTCGACTAATTTAAATTCGCTCATTGCAAAACTTATTTCTAAGTGCGACCTCCTAATATAATTTATTTACAAATCTAAGAATTCGTACTCATAACCTCTAATTAAAAATAAAAAAATTTCAGACATCTGACTACAATTCATGCTAATGGGTGGCTCGTCAATAAACCAAGCATGTGCATACAAATGGAAATATGGTTTGTCCTAGGATTTTTAATAGGCATTTAGACATTAAGAAAAATGTAATATTTAAAAAAGTATAAGAAAATCAAATTGTATTTAAACATGTATTCATCTTCATTTTTTTTCAAAAATAAAAATAAAAATCAATCCACAGAACCAAAAATTATTTTAATTTTAAAAAATGAGAAAAAAGTACTTTATATAGATAAGTAGGCGTTAAATATTATCATTTTGTCCTTTTGGAAAAACTACTTAATTAGACATACATCACTACCTTATATACTAAGTAGGCGTTTGGCCATGCGATACTATATCATGGTAAGGAATCGTGAGATGGAATCAGCGTTTGTACATGCGATTTCACGTTGATTCCATATCATGAGATGGAATACCATATTCTCCAAAAATCATGATATGGAATTATATGAGAATTCCATATCATGATTTGAAAATTTTTAAACACAAAAATTGATCCACAAGTATATATTTGTTAAAACAACCCCCACGAACTTGTGGAGCTTGGAAAAATAGATTCAAAATACTGAAACAAGGCATGAACTATTATGATATTGACACACAAGTGAAAACTGTCATAACTTGTGCAATGTTACATAATTATTTGTGAGAAGGAGTGATGAAATATTTATGATCTATGAGCATGAAAATATAGTTGCGGATGATAATATTGACCAACAAATGGCTCAAAGTAACAATGTTGGTTCGTCTTCTCGGTCACATGATCGAAAAATGCAAGTTCAACGTGAGGAGATTGTCCGTATTATGTGGGATAATTATATTAAAGACTAGTTCACTACAATTTATGCTCAATTTTTTTAATTGAATTTAAGTTTGATGAAACAGTTATTTAAATGGGAAACAAATAGCTTTGTAATAATTCATTATGCGATTTTATAAAATTTTGTTTATTTGGTAAGATTGAATAAAAAATTGGGGTTATTTTAATTGTTTTACAACTTATGAGATTCTTATATTTATGAGAAAATATACAACACAAAAAATTCATATCGCATGTCCAAACAAAACTTCAATTTCATCTCATGATACCATATCATGATTTCATAACGCATGGCCAAACGGGCTCTAAGGACATCTCCAATCCTATACTCTATTTTACTCTCCAAATATAGAATTCTCTATTTTTTACAATCAACTCCACCTCAATTCTCTATTTTACTCTCTAAAAAATAATCTTCTTCTCTCTCCTCAATATTATATTATTATTTTTATTTCATTCTTATTTTATAATATAAATCATTTCTTTCGTTTTCCCAAATAATCAATTTATATAATTTTCATTATTTCTATTTCATTCTTATTTCTTATTTTACCTCTAATTTCTAACAATTATTTATATTACTACTTTTAATATTTTATACCATATATTTTAAAAGATACAATTAGATACACAAATTTCTTAAAAATGAAATTAATTAATTATCTTTACAATTAAATACCTAAATTAATGGTGAATTACATTTCTCTCTTCCGAAAAAAACTCATTATCCATCAGTAATTCAATATCTATCATCCCCCAGGTCCTCCACCATCCACCATCTCTCTCTTCTTTCTTTCTCTCAAATCACGTTTTATTAGTGTTTATCAAAATTGAATATTAATATTCGACATTATATGTAGGATTTGTAACTTTGTTTCATTATTCTCATGTATCTAGGATAAAGTTCTTCCTTTTCATATATCTATTACAAAGTTCAAGTCGTTTTAAATTTCAATTTTAATTTTTTTTTGCAAATTAGGTCCTACATAGTATGATTTTGTTTGTTCTTTCATGTCTGATCAAGGTACAACACATTAACATTAATATACATTATGATTATGAGATATGAACTTGATATTTTTATTTTCACTCAAGATTTTGTCATTGCAGGGTCTGAATCTTCATCCGCTGACATTCAAGTTGAGAATAGATCTAAGCACACGAACAATCCAATAAAAATGAAAAAAACTATGTGAAGCTCTACTAACAGATACATCACTAAACTCAGAAACACATCCAGTGCAAGATGTGGTTTCTAACACATCTTCTTAAGGATACAAACTCAGTTACACATTCAGAACAAATTCATCTTCTTAAGGATGTAGTCCTAGTTTAAAATACAATCTAAAATCCATGACCCCGAATGCCTCAACAATATGGTGATATTCGTCATTGTGAAACATAAACTCACAATCACAAGAAAGAAGAAAAAAAGAATTACAATTAGAGAATTATTTTGGGTTTATGATTTCGTTATTTTTGAAAAAAATTGTTAGAGTTGATACGCTAGGGAATCCATAAATATGTTAGAGTTGTTAATTAATACTCAATTGCTCCTCAATTAAGGAAAAATAGTAACACACATATAATTCAAAAATAATAAAACATGTATCTCCAATTTTTTTACCATCGGATACATGTATCTCGATTTTTTTAACCTTCAGATACATGTATTCAAAGACCAAAATCTATTAGAGTTCTTAGTTAATACTCAATTACTCCTTTAATTAAGGATAACAATTACACACATTTAATTCAAAAATAATAAAACATGTATCTCACTTTTTTTAACTGTCGGATACATGTATCTAGCAAGTCATGATACATGTATCCAAAGAACGAAACATGATATAGGAAGTAATATTCTAAGCTAACATGAATCCTACTAATTAGGACCTAAACTGATAAAATTTATATAATTTGCTCCTTCTTTTTACACATAACTCAAATATTTAAACAAATCCTCAAAGCAAGTGGAACAATTAAATTACCATCACATTGAGGGGATTGTATTTGACAATGTGTAGCTTTGTATTTCTTACAACAAAAAATGTTATGAGTTTTATTAATCAAGTTGAAACTTCTCCAGTGATTTCTCAGCATTAAAATTATATAATTTGGGTTTAGGAACCTTATTAGATACTAATACTACACAATTTTATCTGAATCTATATGATTGTACGCCATACAATTAGTTTTTTCTCTTTTGTCTATGGGTTAATTATGATTTGCATTTCCTACATACTTCCTTTTTGGACCAACCGAAGATGTATATCCATTAGAATTTAGCTTGACTTCCACCCTATTTATAGGAGATAAAATGCCTTAAGGTTTCCCGTCCTATTGCATGAGGTAACACATTCATTGAATAAAATAATATCTAGGACAACCTATTTCTTAGACTTAAGATAGAGTTGTCACACCCTTCTTTTCTCTCTGGGATGCGCCTTTTATCTAAGAAAAACAAAGGATTTTTTTCCAATTAAAGTGATTGTATTGATAAAGGATTATTTTGTTTATTCAGAATCACCACTTAGAATTAAGTTTTGATGTTACAAGTGACCTTTTCAATTCCTAATTAAAAGAAAATGATTTCTTTATTTTTTATCTAGATAAACAAAAGATCAAGTAAGAAACTTTGTTGACTAGAGGAAGGTATAAAATACCCCTCGAGTCCTGTGGTTCTAGTACATATGCTTTTATCGACTTGGACTCAACTTAATATAATTTTGTAGTAATTGCATAAGTCATGATTTGCCTGAACTTTTTTTATAATTGAATTTTTATGAGTCTTAACCTAGATGTGTAACTGTATTTTTGGTCTTTGCATACATCGATTTAGAAGCATACCTACTTTATTGCTTGTGAATCATCCACCCACATATGTTCTCCCATGGAATATATGTTTTGTGTCGTGCAAAGGGAGTTTATGTGAGTCAATTGTTTTACAAAGAAAAATATGCCCTCTACTTACATGATTACTAGAATCTGGACATGTGCATTGTGTTTCAGATTAAAGTAATTAAAGAAATCTATAGAGAAGAAATACAAAATAATAAACAAAGAAAAAAATACAACAAACACAATACACTTCTTTCTTAAGACTTTAATCATACTAAATAGATAACAAAAAGAAATACATAATTAGTACATAACTTTTCGAGTACTTGTCGACACCTTCTTCTATAACCAATCATAATTTAAGAGGCTTCTTTATCGAGTCAAACTAAAGCATGAATCAGATGGTACAATAATGATATAAGATTGCGCTACTTTAAATATAGAATGGATAGAAATAACCTTGGATAGGAGTGAAACAAAAAAAAATTATATATAGATAAATATGGAGGAATATCAAAAGACATCTTAAAGTTTTAAATTAAATATTTGAATGTTATGATATGAAAAATATGAGAGCTATAAATATTAAAAGTATCAATTTAAATTATTAGATATGAGTTATGAAGGTGAATATTTAAGAGAAGATGAAAATAAATAACCGTTCATTTATTTCTTTTAATGCATTATTCAATTAACAAAAAATGGCTATTAAGATACAATATCATGAATTTGGTGTATATATAAAACAGTTTTTGCAACCTTTAAAATTCTCTGTGCATGCTAAAATAAAACTGATATGCATTTGTTTGACTCTTGTTTACCACAAGAAAATCAAAAGTTTTTAGTATTGATTGTCTTATTACTAAAAGTTACTAATATTATATTTGTGTTCATATAATAATAATATTTAATTGATTGGATATTTTATAATATTTTTAGTTGTGTAGGGATAAAATGGTAATACAACTTTTAACTTTATTTCTTTCCACTTTTAGTATTATATGATATGATGATAATATGATAATATGATGATATTTAATTAATTACTATTTTATAATATTTTGTATTAGTGTAGCAATAAAATGGTAATACAACTTTTATTTCTTCCCACTTTTAATAATCTATGATGATATGATGTAATTTCACAATATGCTTCCTCTATTATTGAGTAACATAGTAATAGAGAGGATTTTTTTGGTTAGGCTCAAGTGTGACCGTGGGAGTAAAATATCTAGGTGAAATGGTCTGATGGACCCTTATACTTGTATTCTGAACCCTCATACTCAATACTTTGTCAACTAAACTCTTAAAAATACTATATTTTAAATCCCTTTCTCATCAGATCACTGTGTGTGTCATCCAACTTCTTACACATGTAATTCCATGTCATTTTTCAATGACACATAAAAAATCAAATATTTAACTTTTGTAAATTTTTAAATAGTCATGTTCTTCAATCCTCATATATGCTCACAATTTGAACACCAAATTCATGCCAAATAGATGAAATTCTTCTTTATTTGACTTGAAATTTCAACTACAAGTTCACTAGCACAAATCCAACGAGTCCCGGTCACAAATTTGAATTAATTTCACAAATTCATAAGAACCATTTGTTGTTCTTCAAGCTTTCTCAAGCTTATCAATGGAGTTTTCAACTTTTTCAATAGTCACCATCACTCTTTACGTTAATGCATATCATACATTCTCTTTAAATCTAACTAACATAAACAATGGTTTCAACTTTTAAAATAAAAAAACATTAAGACTTTAGAAAAATGGGGGCTGAAAAAAAGAAATTAATGGCGGGGTGTTGATTTGTTGCAAAGAGGAGAATGGGTTGAAGAAGAAAAAGAAAGGTTATGGCGGGTGATTTCGAAGAGAAAAAAAGAATGGGTGTGGTGGGTGATTTTGTTGAAGAAGAGAAGAAAGTTTAAGATTAGGGGTGGGGAGAGTGTTGGAGAAGAAGATAAATATTTTGTTGAAGAAGAGAGGAAATAAGTTTTTTTAATAAAAAAATATTTTAAAATAAAATATAGTGTATTTACGCGCTTGGAAGCAAGTGCATTCACATATTTTTCCAACTCAACAATATTTATGCTACATAGATTTGGTCAATTGTCAGAGGGGTTTCAAATATTGTTTTTTAAGAAGTTTAAGGGTCTAGTTGATAAAGTATAGAGTAAAAGGATTCAAAATACAAACTTATAAAAGTACAAAGGTCTATCAGACCATTTCGCCAAAAATCTATCCACAGTGAGTGCTTGTGACAATTTCAAGAGTTTGTTACACGAAGGATAGGAACAAATCTTGCTAGGTGGCTACATTCAATTGGTGTATACTGATGAGTCCACAATTTGGACTCATTTAGGGCTTTATTTTAATAGATTTAGTGTCCTCAAATGCATATTTTGTCTCAACAACTAATGTAAATCCTTAAGTTTCAGGTATTTGAAGTTTGAGGCAGAGCATCGACACTACTTAGCAAAAAGGAACAAGGCGGCTGAAAAGATGAAGAAAAGAAGGCCCGAGGATCACCTAATGCATTAGGCGAGTCGCCGAATGGCCTTAATCTCGCCTAATGTTCCAGTGTGCTGAGCCCTAAAGGAAAAGATCAAGTCGGCGATGAAAAGGAGCAGTCGGCACGTCGCCGAGCAGTTTCGCGAAGCTGTACTATATCGCCCAATGATTCAAAACGCGAAGATGCTGAAGGCAAAAGCTGAAAGGCGATGAACCAGACCAAAGAGCGGATCGCCGAGTGCATCGCTGATCCCGACTAACTGCGTCGAGTGGTCCTTCGCAACACAAATCTTTGAAAACTATAAATACCTATTTAATTCTGTAGCTTAGAATCAATGAATGAACGAATCAAAGGAATCAATCAAGAACTTTATCAAGTTGTAGAGAATATTTTCAGTTCTTAGAGTTTTTGGAGAGACATTGTTCTTGAACTTGAAGGTTTTGAAGGTTTTCAATTCCAAAAAATTGGAAGTGGGTATCCAAGAATCTTCATCCTAGACGTGTTTAAAGACATTTTCTATCATACCCACTTGATGGAAACACTTGTTGGTATTAATTTCTATCTCTTTTTCATGTCTAGCTAAAGCCCCAATTCTTGGGTTGTGATTTTGTGAATATGGGTTAAATTTCCTGTTGGGTATTGCTTATTGTTAGTCTATTTGCTGTTTAAATGTGATTTCGTTTAGTAGTTGTGTTTGAACTTAATGGGATTGTAGCTGCAAATACGATTTCATCTTAGTGTTTTTGGCATGCTCGAGAGAGAGGTTTTAAAACTAAGACTACTAAATCGATAGCCGGTGGTTATTGGGTTGTCGTGGGTTCAACTCGAGAGAGTGAATCCTAGACCTTCCCCACATATTCAACTCGAGATAGTGAATGTGCTAAGGCGGAGGCTGTGCTTAAGTTCTGCAACTCGGTGTTCGAGAGAAACCGAGTTGATTCGGGGTAAGTTGTTCGAGAGAGAAGTTACCCCCACTAAAGTCTAGCTAGCCTAGTTACAAATATTCAACAATTTACTATCAATAACATTTACCCAATAGTATATTTTATCCCATATTCCTATCACATCCCAAGAATCCCGTCTCCCTATCTCGCATCCATATATTTTTGCTGTTTTTGTTCACTAGTTGAATATTAAACCCCCCCTCATTTGATAATTGACACTTGTGTCAACCCCTTAATTTATTATGTTTTTACTTAATAATGTTTTTAACTATGGTTAACTTTAGCATATTCGCGCTTAACTCTTAATTCTCAGAAACCGCTCCCTTGGGACTCAACTCCAACCCTTGGTTGGGTTATATTACTATTGTACGATCGTAGACACTTGAATTGAAAGTTGTGTCTTGATTACGCAAACAACATATACACACAATTTTGACCCTCCTCGAGTGAAAACTTTTTTTTTAAAATTTTATTTTAAGTCTAATCTTTATTTTACCTCTTATTTCATTTTTAGTAGGTTTTATTTAATGAATTCAAAACCCATAAAAATAGTTGTATTTTTTAAATAATATTTTTTTTACGATTCACGAGACGAAGCAAATTTACCATAACGACCTGATTCCTTTGTTAGGAAAAAGCCAATGGAGAAAGAATTGGGGCCAGAAAATTTTTTGGTAGTAACTTGGAATTTCCTAACTTAGTTCTGTTTTGGATGAAATCAGAGTCAGTGAGGTCTAGGGAAATATGGTAAATAATGAGAGACCTAATTATGAGTTTGATCATATAAGTAGATAACTAAGACGTTAAGGAAACTTTACGACTTTACAGAATTGAATTCGGGCGAGTAGAACTCTTTAAACTGATCTTAGCGTGAACGGATATTTTTTTAGTGTCATGGGTTGAAGGTGTGTTGTGAAATGGGTGTTTGAAACTCTTAATTTAACTCTCTGTTTGCGTGCAAGCCGTCAGGGTAGGATTAATTCTGCCAGGGCGGGGCCGCCATAGCGGGACAAGCACGACTTAAGTCGAAAATAAACCCCAAAACAGTATTATTCTGTACATTCGATCTAGAGAGCTAAGGAACAACCCAAGGATGCTTTTTGAAGGTTTTCCACCTCTTCTAGCACCAAAAGTAAGGTTTTTACTCCCTGAATCCATTTTTCAATCCGTAAAACTTAGTTTCCTGGTTAATTATCGCTGGGGAGGGGTTTTGATCTGGGAATTATGGTGGAAAAAGCCCTAATCTGGGTATGGGGATCAAGGGTTTGGCCTAGGGTTGATATTATTGATTATAATCCGGGTAATTAGGTCTTGTCTATTGATCCTCACGTTATATTGATTGTCTGTAGACCAAAAACAAGTGGAAAGAATCCTAAAAGGGAAGAATCAAGTTTCTTAGGGAATTCAAGCTTCTTTCGAGGTAGGTGATGGTTTTGATTTCATGTTGGTGTGTTGTATGTTAGTAATTACTTCATCTTAATGTGTATATGTATGCGAATGTTGCATTATTGATCACACTAATCGTAAATAAGTATGATTGAATAATTGTATGCCATGAATCAACATTTGATTGTATGATTATGAGAATGTACATTGTGATTGTGATTGTGGCTTGTTGAATCAATCGAGTGTTACGTTTCAACACACTAACTTGGATCGGGTGCCACGTTTCGATGCATATATGGGATCGGGTGTCTCGTCCGGCACACTAACTTGGATCGGGTACCACGTACCGATACACTAGCAGATTGGGTGTGGGTTCCATGAGAGGACCATTGAATTAGGTTCCATGAGAGGACAATTGATATACTTGTTATTGAGAATGTGGAAATTGTACATTTCTCCAGAAATGATAACTGATATATATATATTCTGTATATACGTGTTTTACTTTGTTGTGACTGCTTATATATATTTCGCTTACTGGAATAGCCGCGTGATCTTACCAGTAAACTATGGTTGTGTACTGATACTGCACTTGCTTGTTCTTTGTTGAGTACAAGGCATTTTTAGGCGGCTATTGATAGACCTTAGCTAGGTGACTATTAAACGTGATGGGATTCAAGGGTGAGCCAGTTCTTTCAGGCTGCCATGGATCTCTCTTGTTTAAGTCCACTCTTTTCGGACTCACACTAATTGTTTAGGGTGTATTGTTTAGATACTTCTTATGTTGGGTTGGGGTTATGCCCCTTTCTTAGACTTGTTTGCACTTTTAGATGTTTTGGTACAATGACTTTTAGGATCTAAGGGTTGTTCTTTCGCATTAATTTGACTAGCTTATTTAAACCTTTGGAGTTTATGGGAACTTTATATAATTTCTGCATTTAAATCTGTTTCTGTATCTTTAAATGCATAGTATCTTGGTTAAGGCTGCTTAGTTGGGTTGTAGTATTAGTTCTCCCACCGGAGGATTAGTGTGGGTGCCAATCACGGTGGTCTGGGTGGAGCGGTGGAAGGATTCTGGGTAGTTAGAGAGGCTTGGTAATTTTGGGGGAATGTCTGAGGGTTGGTATGCTGATTTTGGAGATGGGGAAATGTTTGTGGATTGTTAACATTTTGGCTTTAAAGTGGAGGACAAGCTTGCGGGTTGGTATTTTGAGGAGGAGGGAAGGTTTGAGGGTTGGTACTTTGAGGGTAAGGTGGCTTTTGGTAGGAAGCGGAGGCGTGATGGGGATTTGAGGCAATTAGATTAATGATGGGGGGATTTTGAGCTGGGTTAAAAGGGTGGGTTAATGAGATGTTCTGCACTTGAATTCAGAGGAGAATAGTAGAGTGAAGGTCTTTTATTGCCTGGAATGTTGGCAGTGGTACCCGGATTTGACAAATCTTGCTTTTTCTGGATCTCAACCTTCAATTCAGCAACCTGTTGCATCAGTTGTGTGATCAACTCATTTTGTTCAGTGGTAGAGGGCTGGACTATAGCAACTTCGGTCAGACTAATCTCTTCACTGTTGTCGACCATTGTGGCTTTTCCTTTTAGAAGACTTCGATTAGAGAAGGAAGCTTTAGAAGCTTTGGACCTTGTAAAGTACGGGTGTTCGGTCAGCTTATCAACACATATCAGTTCTAAATACCTGACAAATGAAAAATAACTCAAAAGATTAACGTGATAGTGCCTGAAGGTGATAAATAGTACAAGGTATCACACATAGGTGTAAACACACAAGAGTTGCCTCATTTAAAGATAAACTGGCCCACCGATATAGAAAAATAACTAAATAAACAGGAATTTGTCTATTTGACTTTGTAATTAGTGGATCAAAAAAGTTGATTTTTGTGGAGCCAAGGTCGTTTTGATATTTCTGATTTTCGATTGATTATGAAACTCTAGTCTCCTTGCAAGAGTTGGTAAAACATAATTTCTCAAAAATGGGGACCGAACCTCGAAAGCCTGCCTACGTATCTCACGAGGGAGAATTCAAGTCTTAGTATTTCGACTCTTGAGTCTCTTTCGATTTGAGACGGTGAATCTTTTTTTGATATGAGCGAGTAAGATTTGAAAAAAAAAATGAAAATCAAATTTTGTTGGGAAACGAAAGACTCGAAAAATATTTGGACGCATTTTTTATAGTGACTTGATATTTGTGCTTAGGGATTTTTAGAAAATTTCCAAAAAGAGTATGCTAGAACATGTCCAACTAAAGCAACATAATAACACAAGCAGTTATAACACATAAACAGTTATTGCGCGTTCTAAACAGATATGTGACCCTTTTGTGCCAAGGGTAGGCCTAACAATTTGAGGGATGTATACGTCATTTGAAACATTCCATTGCCCCAAAACCCAAATTTATAAAAGTTTTACGAATAAATTGAATGAGGTTACATAATAGGGGAAATGAGATACAAAATAATCAATCTCGCGCAGGGGTACAATCATAAACTATGCCTCCATGGAAAGTACTTTGATCTTGAACTTCTTTCCATCTCCGAATTGGATGAAATAGAAACTTAATCCTTTTTCGACTCGAACAAACTATTAAACTCCCTACACCAAGAGACAATGGTTTGTCAAACGGAGTATACATCCTTCAAATTTAAACATATAAATATCATTGTCCATTTAGGTCGTGGGTCGTTTTGAACTCAAGGTGCTCTTTCTAATGGGCCCAACACGCCTTAAGTGTAGGGTCATCTTAGACCAATGTGCTAAATTTTGGGATTGAGTTTAGCTCTACACTAGTTTGACTAGAAGTGAACTTTTTTGTAGTGGATCAATGACCCAAGCGGACTACTAGGGCTAGGACAGTTAACGACCGTTGACTATCCAGTACCCAACTATATTCGTCAGGGTGTCCCAAGAACAATTTGGTTAACGAACGACTGTGACCTGCATAATCGTCATTTAAGTGGAAAATAAAAATAGGTGTCATTTGACGGAATATATGTCATGCCATGAATGCAACAACTTAAAAATTGTGGAAATTTAAACAAATATGCAAATAAACAAATAAACATTAGCCAAACAAATTAATTTTAGGGAAAATACATAAAAACTCCCTTGAACTTGGCACGAAAACTTACTTTAACACTTCAACTACACGGGTGTTTATATACCCCCTAATCTCATTTAAAGTGAATAAATACCTTCCTTAATGCTGACGTGGCATAAAGAAAATAGTTAAGCGCGTCTTTCTTTTTTATTAAAAAATTGGTCCCACTAATATATGTATTATATAATTAAAAAAGAAAAAAAAATCATCCACCCCGCCACCCCTACTTTCATCTTCTCCAAACCCATCCACCCCTAATCCCCTTTTTCTTCTGTTGCAACCCCCCCCCCCCCCCCCACAACCCTTTTTACTTATTTTGAACCCCCTTATCTCGCCCTTTCTCCTTCTTCAAACACCCCCATTGTACCTTACCTCACCTGCATTTTAATCTTCATTTTTTTTTTGGTTTTTAGATCTACTAAAGAGAGAAAAATTATTAAACTTCGTTCCGATCAAACTTGAGATTTCTGTCAAACTAAAGAAAATTTCATTAACACATTTTTATGATTTCAAAAATTATGATTGTTGTATGTCACGAAAAAATAAGGGTTTTTGAAGATGGAATATTGGAAAAGATTGTTTTTTTTTTTAATAAAGGGTCGAATTCATCTACATTTTTAGTTGATTTATTTGTCATCTAATACCAAAGAGAGCAATAAATCGGTAAAAAATTCAATGTAGGTCCATATTTGTTGCAATCTCACATCAATGGATATTGATAGAAAATGTATGAGAATTTTCTCAAAAGAAATTAGTGAAAATGTTAGAAGATATTGAGGTTGAAAATAGAGAAGTCATTAGTGAAAATTAATGATAATCAAGCAAGAAGTGAGAAAATACTAATGGAGGTGGAAGGTAGTGCATCCATTGGAGAGAGAAGGGGAAAAAAATTAAAGTTTAAAAATTGATTTCTGACATGGGAGAGAGAAGAAGAAGGGAAGGAAAAAAACAAAATTTTAAAACTGAATACCAACACGATTCTGACGTGGCAATGATGTGGCGTTGATATGGCAATGACTTGGCGCGTGTGTAATATACTTGCCACTGTGCGACTGGTTTTGTTTTCTTAGGGAGGTATTTATTCACCTTAAATGAGATTAGGGGGTATATAAACACCCGTGTAGTTGAAGTACTAAAGTAAGTTTTCGTGTCAAGTTCATGAGGTTTTTTTAATGTATTTTCCCTTAATTTGAAGGTTAGAACCCAATTCAAGTCTCCAGCAGAGTCGTCATTCTGTTTTAAAAAGAAACGAAGTTTTAAGAGTCGCCACAACTAATTTCAAAAGATTAAAATAGTAAATCAATTGAAAAACACTTCGGGGTTCATATTAGCATTTCAGAAAGGGTTTGAAAGCACCCGAAATGCCCGCTAACACACGATTATTCGATAATTAACTATTTGGCTAATTGATTCTAAAATAAAAGCAAACTTTGTTTTTAAGAAACAACAATTTAAGACTTGAAATTATTTTTTTTAAAAGGGAAAGGGGGATAGAATAAGAATATTATTTAAATACTAGATATTATAAAGTCAAATAAAATATGCTTATTTGTTTTTAAAGATATGGTTGGTTCATCTTTTGGGGAGTTGAATTAAGGAACCTGAAAATTAATTTTGCAAGTAAACAATTGAACAAATATGAAAAATGAATAAAATAAAGAGAGATAAGGCGTTGGGTATTGTCGCTGGAATTTGGTATTGCTGTTGCTAATATGTATTGTTATAATGGGCTAGGTTGAGTTAATGAAAGAAGTGGACATGGAATGAGCTCAAAATTTCTCTCAATAAAGGTTTAAGAGTTGAGTAAAAAAATGGCTTGTATTGAATTTAAGACTTGGCCACACGGATTGTGATTATAGCCATTGGAAATTACAAACGTAGCCAATTTGAATTTATTTGCAAATTCGACTAGTAATTAAATAAGATGAATTAATATAATTAAACTAACGAGCTTCTTAATCTTAATGAAATAAAATAATTAACTTAATTATAAACTAATTAACTCAAAAATATAAACTACTATTTATTAATTAAACTGATTAACTAAATATTTAAATAAAACAAAAAAAATAAAATTGAGACGAGTTTCGAACATTCACAAAATGTACTAATTATATAAAACACATATATTATTCAAAAAATTAAAAAAATGACAACTATTTAAAATAACCTGCTAACTATTTTTGAAATTTTATATAACTAATTATTTTAAATCGTTTAAAAATTAAAAAAGTTCGATGATTAATCTATATTATAAAAGTTCTAAATTGGGTATCAACATACCAAATTATGAATTTGAGCAAATGAGTAGATAACTAAGACGTTAAAGAAATCGTACGACTTTACGTAATCGAATTCGGGCGAGTAGAACTCCCGAAACCGATCTTAGCATGAACGAGTATTTTCTGAGTGTCATGAGTTGAATGTGTGTTATGAAATGGGGTTTCAAACTCTTAATTTAACTCTATGTTTCCGTGCAAGCCGATAGGGCGGGATTATTCCCGCCAGTGGCGGACCCAGGATTTTCCTTTAGGGGGTTCAAAAAATAAAAGTATAAACGTGTAAATAAGCCAACAAAATAAAATTTCAAGGAAGTAGTATTATATAGTTTATAGGTACAAAAAGTTAGTTTCGTTACAAGATATCTGAAACTAACATGAGTGATTACAGTGAAACAAAAAGTTAGCACTTTACAATATGTCAATCTAGAACTAGGATGCTAAGTAGAGCAAAAAATGGAGCTAACTAGAACAAAAAAAATAGCACTTCATAATGTCTCACTCTAGGACTAGAGTGCTAACTACAAACTTCAAAAAGAAGTCACTGCTAATACTTCTCAAGCACGTTTACAATACTATTCGACGAGGTTTCATTGCTTGAAAAGACAAAATAATATCATCCGTTGAAACATCCTTAAACACATCCTTCTTCATAAAAGGAACCATGCAACCGCTCAAGAAGTCATCATTCCTTCTTCTTCGCAACTCATTCTTAATAAATTTCATTCCCGAAAAAGCTCTTTCAACGGATGCAGTGGCAACTGGCAGAAGCAAAACGAATTTCACCAAATGAAATACAAGAGGATAACATGAATGTTTTTTTGTCTGAACCAATCTTTTTGAAAGATCACAAAGCCCATGTAAATCAGAGAACCTTTTATCGCTATCACGAACATCAATAATGTAATTTGCTAGTTGATTCTCAAGTTCACACATGCTAAGTTCATCAAAGTCATCAGGATATAATGTAATTTGCTAGTTGATTCTCAAGTGCACACATCAATAATGTAATTTGCTAGGTGATTCTCAAGTGCACACATGCTAAGTTCATCAAAGTCATCAGGATATAATTCAGTCATTCTCATTATTTTCTGGATATCAAAACTTGAAAATGAGTCTATCGAATTCAAACAAGCAACTCCATAAAGCAACTTGGTTGTCACCTCATCAAAACAATCATTGAGTTCTTGCAATTGCCAATCAATTATTTTACAAAATAGTTCAACACGGTAATGATGAAAAACAGTATAATCAACAGATTTACGCCGTGATCTTCCAGAATCAACATACGGCTCATCAAAATTAGGCACCACAATATTATACTTAATACAAAATGCAGAAACCTCAACAACAAATAAATCCCATTTTTCATTTTCCCTCAACTCTTGTAGCCTTCTCTTGGCCACTTTAACAAGTAACATGGCATTTACAATGTCTTGCTCCTTATTTTGTAAACATGTACTAAGATTATTAGTAATACCTAAAACTTCTTTCATCAAATGCAACATGAATGCAACCTCACAAGTTTGAGCAATTCTGATATATCCTGTTGCCCTAGATCTTTCATCCATAAAATGAGCAGTTTCAACAATATTATCAAGAATGTCCATAATTGTACCAAACTTGAGAATAAAACAATTAAAAGATTTGAAGTGAGATCCCCAACGAGTATCGCAAACTCTAGAAATACAAACTTCTTGATGCAAGCCTCTACCCGTTTTAAGCTCACCCATATAAAAAGCTTCTTGATTTTTTTTTTGATATTCTCGATAATCATCCATACGTTTATAAGAAGCCGCCAAAATATTAAAAATATTTGAAACCAAATGAACAAGTTCTCCAACTTGAAGACATCTTTTAGAAACACCAACAAAAGTTAATTGAAGTTGATGAGCAAAATAATGTATAGAATAAACCGATCTACTTTCTTTCTTAATCAACATCTTAAGGCCATTGATATCACCTTGCATATTACTTGCTCCATCATAGCATTGTCCACACACATAAGATAGACTGAAGGAATGTTGAGAAAATAAATTGACAATTGCTTCTTTTAGAGATAAAACACTAGTATTTTTAACATGAACAATGTCAAGAAGTCTCTCCATCACAAATCCTCTTCTATCAACATATCGTAAAACAACAGTCATTTGCTCATTGCATGAAACATCAAACGATTCATCCACCAATAAGGAAAAATAATCACCATTTAGTTCCTTTATGATGCCCTTAATTGTTTCAATCTTACAAGCAATTACAATATCTTTTTGAATCTTTGGGCAAGTCATTTGGTCATTTTGAGGAGCATTTTTCAATACAAACTTACGAACTTTATCGCACTTTTGAGCATAACATGAAAGAATCTTAATAAAATTACCTCTGTTAAGTGATAATTTAGATTCATCATGACCTCAAAATGTCAAGCCTTGTTTCACAAGAAGTCTTACTATATCAATTGAAGCTGCTAAGCAGATCTAATACCCATATTTATCTTGATTAAATTGTTTCTCAAATGAAGCATGTATGGATTGTTGTTGTCGCATTAGATCTTCACATTTTCTTTTTGACTGACTGTGAATGCTAGTATGCCACCAACGTGTGTTTGCAAACTAGCCTTATTATGCCAACTTCTGAACCCCACACTCGAAAATGTTTCACATCCGCCTTGAAGATTGTTATTTTGCTTGAATAAATAACAATACAAACAAAAGGTTGCATCTTTACTTATTCTATACTCTAACCAATTAGGAAATTCATCAAACCATTTATGATTAAAACGTCGCATATCTCCAAAAATGTCTGTTTGTGGAAACTCTCTTAATAGAGGTTGACAAGTTTTTTTTTTTTTTTTTTTTCCTGGAGATAAGCTTTTCTAATAGTGTCACAATGATGTGGATGAAATTCCAAGATTTGAGTTCTTTCACCTGAATCAGCCTTTAAAGAACTTAAATCAAATTCTTGAGAAGAATGTGATGATACTTCCAAATGATTAGCATTTTCTTCCCAGTTAGGTTGATTTTGAGCAATAGAACTTGAATTTGATACTTTAAAAAAGTACTTCTCCATTGACTATGAATCTATACAAAATAGTTAAAATTGTTAAATGCATTAAAGATAATATTTTACAAATTACATTAGATATTACCATCAAAATTCAAATGGTTCATCAATCTAGTTACGACTATCAAGAAAGAATAGAAAAAAACAATAAAAAAAATTTCACAATTTAAAATGAAGATAGTCAATATTCAATCAAGAAAGACAAACTTTTCAAGAAAATGGGAGAAAAGCTTACCTTGGAGAAAAGACAAACAATCAATTCTTTTGATTTTAGCTTTGAGCCTCCACTTCAGATAATCAGAGATACTACAAGTCTACAACCTTAAAAAATAAAGACCCATTTAATTTCTTGAAAATTGAAAGAAAAGAAAAATAAGAGAAAATGGCTTTTACCTTTTAAGCAATAAGCATGAGTTTTGATTTTTCATTTCGAATTGAATGTGAGATTCAAGCATGAAGTATCAAGTATGAAACAATCAACAATTGAATATTATGGGAGATGATTTTAATATTTGAGTTTTGAGTGTTGGGAAGAATTAAGGAAGTGATTTAGAGATTTGAAAAGTGAAAAAGTTATTAGCTTTTAGGAATGGGAGTATGGGACCCTTGATTTTTTGGGTTATTTTAGCACGTGTTATTAAAAAAAAAACTAAAAAAAAAGTTGAAAATCGGAATTGGAACTAAAAAAAAAACTGAAAGTAAAAAACTAAAAAAGAAAATACTAACCCAGGGATTCGAACGCTGGACGTCACGCTTAATTTTGAAGGGAGCTGTCGCTGGGCTATCCCTTTCACCTTGTCTTTGAGGGGGTTTAAAATATATATATCCACATAAATCCCGAAAATTCACCTTATATATAGTGTAATTTTTTATGGGGATTCAAGTGAACTCCCTGGACGACAAGTGGGTCCGCCCCTGATTCCTGCTATGGCGGGGCCGCTGTGGAGTGATGTGGGCCGTCATAACGGGACAGACGCGACTTAAGTCGAAAATAAACCCAAAACGTTATTATTCTGCAACATTCGATCTTGAGAGCTAAGAAACGACTCATGGATACTTCTTGAAGGTTTTCCACCTCTTCTAGCACCAAAGGTAAGGTTTTTACTCCCCGAATCCATTTTTCGATCTGTAGAACTTAGTTTCTTGGGTAATTATCAATGGGAGAGGATTTTGATCTGGGAATTATGGTGGAAAAAGCCCTAATCTAGGTATGGGGATCAAGGGTTTGGCCTAGGGTTGATATTGTTGATTATAATTCGAGTAATTAGGTCTTGTTTATTGATCCTCGCGTTATATTGATTGTTTGTAGACCAAGAACAAGTGGAAAGAATCCGAAAAGGGAAGAATCAAGTTTCTTAGGGGATTCAAGCTTTGTTCGAGGTAGGTGATGATTGTGATTTCATGTTGGTGTGATGCATGTTAGTAATTATGTCATCTTAATGTATGTATGTATGTGAATGTTGCATTATTGATCACACTAATCGTAAATGAGTATGATTGAATAATTGTATGCCATGAATCAACACTTGATTGTATGATTATGAGAATGTACATTGTGATTGTAATTGTGGCTTGTTGAATGGATCAGGTGTTACGTTCCAACACACTAACTTGGATTGGGTGCCACGTTCCAGCGCATATATGGGATCGAGTGTCACGTCCGACACACTAACTTGGATTGAATACCACGTATTGGTACTCTAACAGTTTGGGTGTGGGTTCCATGAGAGGACCATTGAATTAGGTTCCATAAGAGGACCATTGACTTGTCATATATACTTGTTATTGAGAATGTGGAATTGTACATTGCTCTAGAAATGATAACTGATATATATATATATATATATATATATATATATATATATATATATATATATATATTCTGTATATGCATGTTTTACTTTGTTATGACTGCTTATATATATTTCGCTTACTGGAATAGCCGCGTGATCCTACCAGTTCACTGTGATTGTGTACTAATATTGCACTTGTTTGTTCTTTGTTGAGTACAGGGAATCTTCAGACGGCTATTGATAGACCTTAGCTAGGTGACTATTGAGCGTGACCGAATTCAAGGGTGAGCCAGTTCTTTCAGGCTGTCATGAATCTCTCTTGTTTAAGTTCACTCTTTTTAGACTCACACAATTTGTTTAGGGTGTATTGTTTAGATACTTCTTATGTTGGGTTGGGGTTGTGCCCCTTTCTTAGACTCGTTGCACTTTAGATGTTCTGGTACAATGACTTTCAGGTTCTAGGGGTTGTTCTTCCGCATTAGTTTGGCCATTTTATTTAAACATTTGGAGTTTATGAGAACTCTATATAATTTCTGCATTTAAACCTGTTTCCGTATCTTTAAATGCATAGTATATTGGTTAAAGCTGCTTAGTTGGGTTGTAGTATCGATTTTCCCACCGGTGTGTTAGTGTGGGTGCCAATCACGACGGTCTGGGTCGTGACATTTACAAAAAAACAAAAAATAGGTTCTTTGAGTTTTCTTGTTTAACATTTTAGCTAGTATTTTATTTTTGGCTATTTTTAAAAGAAATAAAAGTAGACTTAATGGTATGTTACAACACAGAATTCATCCCTATCCCTACCTAAACATATTCCATTTGGGGAGTGAATATTTCATTTTTTTCTTTCCAAGATTTTTCCAAATTTGTAGGGGTGTTTTAGGGAAGGGTTGGTAAAAATTAAATGGCACACCTTACCCTCAAAACCTAGCACTATAAAGCCACAACGATGAGGGGTAAAAAGGGGGCACAATTTTCTTAGTCGCCACTTAGATCTCCAAAACCCTAGTTTCTTTTTCGGTCTTCTCCGATCTTTTTCGGCCTAATAGACCTACATTTTCCGGTAATTGTTATGATTTCAGTCAATCGTCTACTTGAATTAGATTCAAATGAGATGTAAAATAAGGCATGTTTGCATTTTTTCAGTTTCAGATACTCTATACGAGAGAGTGGGTATATAGTAGCAATGAAAATGATATCTCACATGAATTGTCATGGATAGCCACCCAAACCTCTATCCTCTCTGTTTTCAACACCTCTAATCTCGTATAGACAACGAGATACCTTCCATAGAGACCAAATTTTCTCTCACTCATTTAAATTTGATCAATGAGTCAAGGGGTATCAACCGTATTTCTTGTCCTAATTTTGGTTGACGTGAAGCTTCAATTTCAGATCTTCTTTTCAAGTCTAGTTTAAGCTTAGCATTTTTGACTGACGCTTGATTTATAAATCTTTGGTGGAGACTCTAAGTTAATTGAAAGCTTCTATTGAAGGTATATTTCTTTCCTTAATCTTTATTTTTGTATTATTACATTTTTATTTTCGTTTGCTTGGAATCACTTTATTTCTTTTTGTTACCTTGTTACTCATTGTTTGATTCTATATTTATCGATAAGTTCTATTTTTTGTTAATTATTTGGTGCCACATACTTTGAACAGTAAACTATAACATAAACTTCAACGTAGAGCAAGACAATACTGAATATTTAGTTTGCATATAAAATTTAGACTTGTACGGTAGGTGAAGTTAGGATTTCACTTACAAGAGGTCTAGGGTTCTATTCTACTTATTCACAATTTCTTTTACACTAAATTCGCTACTTGCAGTTAAAAAAAGTTTTAAGAAAATACAACTCACAACATGCCCGAACTTGCATCCCCAAGGCAGTAAACCTAAGCTTTGGGATCTCAATGGGGTTGGTTTGCAAACATTAGGATGCGTCGAACGTTAGACGAACTTAGATAGAATTAATTTTTGTTTGAGAAAATATATAAAGTCCCCATTAAATTAATACATATTTTTTAAGAAGACACCTAAACTTTGTTGGGGGGGGGGGGGGGTTCTATGACCTCTTAAACAATTTTATATTGGTATTAATATACCATTTATGGCCATCTCGCAGCGAAAGTGTAGCTCACTCTCTCAAGGAGAGTGAGAGAGATGAACTAAGGAAGTTTTTTTATTTTTTTCTTTTTATTATACTTTTTTCATTTTTATATTCCTTTTCTATTTTTCAAATTTTATTTTCTATTCGATTTTTGTTTCTCCGATCTTCTTCGATGACGTTGCTAGTTATTTTCATCGTAGTGCTTGATTTTTTAAATAGGAATGATGAGAAGGTAATAAAAAATGATAAGAAAAAACAAAGAGGGAGATGGCTACTCTTGACCACCATTTTTTTCGGTGAAGAAAACATTTTTCGACGACTAAGATCTGCTTTTTGAACTGCGTTGATGATGAATTTCGTCATTGGTGTTTAATTTTTTCAATTAGATGATGAAAAGATAATAAAAGTTAGAAAAAATGAAGAGGACTGCTAGTCACCATTTTATCCCGTGAAAAAACATTTTTACGGCGATAAAAAATGACATTTTCCCTCCACTTCTATGGTCCACCCAGAACAATTTTAATTGATGTGAACTTGAAATAATCACAAATTAGATTTCATAAAAATGGCACCCATCTTGCTTAATCGTCTGTCACTTTTCCTTTTCTTTTTCTATTTGTGTTGGAGAGGATTAGGGAAAGGGAAGAAGCAGGTGGGGCAAGGGGAGGGTTCTGAATTTATATTTTTCTTTCATAAAAAATAGTCTTTTATCCAAAATTATAATAAGTTGAGTAGAAGTCTATAAAATGATCATGCTAGAACCATGTGACTCAAGAGATGTCTTATAACTTCTCCTCAGTTAACAAAATTTCTTATCCGCTCTTTTATTTTTATAGACCAAAAATACAGAGTGAAATTCTGTTGATTAGGGAATAAAAATGTGACTTGGAATACCATAATTCAATTTTAAGTGGTAATTCTAAATAAATAAAATAATATCTTTTCAATATCGTCACTTCTATTGAAAAAACTCTTATTTCTCTTAAATAAAAGCTGCATTGTGAAGGGGAAGATAGGTTGTGATAGCTCCATTTTGAGAGTAAGAAAAAGTACAACTATAAGTTTATTGAGGTCTTCTAAAATTGTTGCAAAGGCTAAGATTAGATTTTGTCATAAAAAATTTCTTTTAAGATAATAGATAATAGGTATAGAGAGGAATGATGTTTCTTAAGGATCTTGTAAATTTGATCGTAGTTAAGAAAGCAAGGTCTAGTTAAAAGGATCATTTAGAAATATCACTCCTCTAAATTCATGCCATCCTTATCAGTGAGTCTCTTTCCCTAGTTTTGTTTCTACTTGATGAAAAATACAAGTGAAGCCTTTTTCTTTACCTAAATTTAGAACATGAACACCAATATAATCATCATAGTCGGACAAGGCCTCAACAAACTTGTAGTTGTACTTTTTCTTAGTCTTAAAGATAGAGTTGTCACACCCTTCTTTTGTTTGGGGGTGCGCCTTTTATTTAAGAAAAACAAAAGGATTTTACAATAAAAGTGATCATGATATGATAAAAGTTATTTTGTTTATTCAGAATCGTCACTTAGAATTGAGTTATACTGTTACAAGTCACATTTTCAATCTCTAATTAAAAAAATGACTTCTTTATTTTTTATCTAGAAAAACAAACGTCAAGTAAGAAATTTTGTTGACTGAAGAAAAATATATAAGATACCCCTCAGGCCTTGAGTCCTGTGGGTCTAATACAAATGCTTTTATCGACTTGGAATCAACTTAATATAATTTTGGATAAATTGCATAAGCCGTGTTTTGTTCGAACTTTTTATTATTAAACTTTTATGGATCTTAACCTAGGTGTGTAACTGTATTATTTTTTGGTCTTTGCATACACCAACTTAGAAGCATAGCTACTTTCTTTGATTGTGAATCATCCACCCACAGATGTTCTCCCATGTAATATTTTTTGTGTAAAAAAAGCATGCCCTCTGCTTACACGATTACTAGTTTTTGGACACGTGTGTTACACGACGTATGTTTCAGATTAAATTAATTAAAGAAGTCTAATAGAGAAAATACAAAATAATAAACAAAGAAAAAAATACAACATACACAATACACTTTCTTCTTAAGACATTAATCATGCTAATATAGATGGAAAAAAGAAGGCGGAATGACCTGGGAAACTCTTGTACTTGGCTCCATTTGTAAGTTAGACCCTTATACTTACGACTTTATCAATTGAACCCTTAAACTCACTAAAATACAATATTTTAAACCCTTTTCTCATCCTACTTGTGTGCGTGTAGTATGCCCGTCTACACATGGAATTCCACGTCATTTACATATCATTTTCAATGACACATAATAAGTATTAAAAATAAAATAAAAATAAAATGCTACATTTGCATATTAAAATTTGAACATTATTTCTCCATATTTTCTCCCAAATTGAGCACCAAATTCATGTCAAATGGGTGAATTTCTTATCTATTTGACTTGAATTTCACGTTGTATGTTCACAAACACAAACCCAATAAATCTCCAATACAACTTTGAATTTATTTCATAAATTCACAAAACTCATTTATTATTCTTGAAGCTTCTTCAAGTTTATCAATAAAGTTTTTTATTTTTTAATACCCACCATCATCCACCCTTCACATTAACTCATATAAAATTTAAAAATATTCACGAAATTGAAAAATTTTGTGGGTGGAAATGTGACAAAACGAAAAGGACTAGGGCAGATGTTGGTTTGCAGCAAATGAAGGAAATTTTGCAAAAGTATTTCGAGATGGGGCACTGATGCGGGGGCATTAAGAAGAAGAAGAGTACAAAAATGGTGGGTGGATCCAAAGAAGAAGGAAAGGAGTGGAATGAGAAGAAATATAGACTCACTCGCTTTAATACGCATGAAATCACGTATTATTCCAAGTCAACAATATTAATGTCACATGTGTTCGATCAATGGTCAGAGGTATTTAAAATATTGTGTTTCAATAAGTTTAAGGATTCAATCGACAAAGTCGTAAGTACAAGGGTCCAACTTACAAATTGAGCCAACTAGAAGAGCCTCCCAGGTCATTCCGCCAAAAAAGAAATGCCTAATAAGTGCATAATTTTTCGAGTACTTGGCGACACCTTCTCTTATAACCAATCAAAATTCAAGAGTCTTTTTTATCGAGTCAAACTAAAGCTGTAAAACATGAATCAGATAGTACGATAATGTTGTAAGGCTTCACTACTTTAAGTATAGAATGGATAGAATAACCTTGGATAGGAGTGAAACAAAAAAATGAATTTATATAGATAAATATGGAGGAATACCAAATAACATTTTAAAGTTTTAAATTAAATATTTGAAGGTTTTGAATGTGAAAAGTATGAGAGTTAAAAATATTAAAAGTATCAATTGAATAAATAATTAGCTATGAGTTATGAAGGTAAGATAAAAATATATGCCCATTCATTTATTTCTTTTAATGCAGTATTCAATTAACAAAAAATGGCTATCAAGATACAGTAGCATGAATTTGGTGTATACATAAAACAATTTTTTCAATCTTTTAAATTATCTGCGCATGCTAAAATGAAACTGGTTAGATGCATTTGTTTGACTCTTGTGTTTACCAGAAGAAAACCAAAAGTTTTTAGTATTGATTGTATTATTTTTAAAAGCTAGTGATATTGTATTTGTGTTCATATAATAATAATATTTAATTGATTAGATATTTTCAAATATTTTTTATTTGTATAGGAGTAAAATAATAATACAACTTCTAACTTTATTTATTCTCATTTTTAATAATATATGGTACAGTGATGATGATATGTGATATTATATGATATGATCTTCCTCTGTCATTGAGTAATATAGAATAGAGAGGAATTTTTTGGTTAGGCTCAAGTATGATAGTGGGAGTAAAAATTATATCCACTGTGAGTGCTTGTGACAATTTCAGGAGTTTGTTACACAAAGGATAGGAACAAATCTTGCACATTTGATTGGTGTAGACATGTGGTTTTTTACCCTCCTCGAGTTAAAACTTTTTTTTAATTTTAAAGTTTTATTTATGTCCAATCTTTAGTTTACCTTTTATATAATTTTTACTAGGTTTTATTTGATAAATTCAGAAACCACAAAAATAGTCGTATTTTTAAAATAATATTTTTGTTTAATGATTCACGAGGCAAAGAAAATTTACAAAAGAAAAATGGTCTTTGAGTTTTCTTATTTAACATTTTAGCTAGTATTTTATTTTTGGCTATTTTCAAAAGAAAAAAGAGAAGACTCAATGGTATGTTATAGAGCCGTCAATATGGGCTAGGACTGTTGGATCGGTCTGATCTAATTCGTGATTTAATAGGGTTGAACTAAGATTTTTGAAGCCCATTAAAAAAAAAACTTTTTAGCCTAGTGGGATAAGCCTACTGGTGTGTGGGGCTTGAGCAATATGAGTTAGGCCGACCCGTGGGCTAAATAAAATAATAATTAAAAAATAAATTTCACGATCCAAAAATCAAGATCATGATGACATACATGATGAAATACACCCCGAGAACCCAATTGGTGTGTAATCCCAAAATAAGTAATGCATATGACACTCCCCAAAGAAAGTTAGGCCACAATCGACGAAAAATGTAGAACAACAAAGAAATTCCCAAAATTTGGTATCATTAGCATAAAGAGCATTTACTACATTTCAAGAATCTGGATTACATCTCAAGTCTTCGAAAATAAATTAAAGACTCTAAAAGATAGATGGAAACCAATGGCAATCCGGAAAGTAGGATCTCACCATAACTCCGAATGAGAAGAAATCGCTAGATCCGATCAATCACTACGAAGATCACCTTGACTAGGATCTACATAAAAAAGACAATAGAAGTAGGGATGAGTACAATCAACATGTACTTAGTAGGTTAAACCAACGGAGCATAAGTAACTAATCAGACTTACGAAATAAACTATGAAACGTTTCCACCTACACACATAAAAGTCTCATTCCAATATTGGTGCCGCCATTTTATATAACAACACAAATAAAGTAAAAACATAAGGATATAACTCAAATCAACATATAAAAAGGTTACACAACACAACAAATTAAAGGTTGTCAATGCAATGCATTGAGATGATGAAATGAAGTGGGGGAATCGAGGTCGTCGCACAACCTGTCGTATACACCTTGCTGAGATTCAGCTGCCATACAAATGGTGGACTCGCAGTCCATATACCAATCTCAAAATCTCATCAACTTGCCACCTAGCTCGTGGTCAAGGATAAACATAAGGTGTCTCATTTTCTTTCTAAAAAATAATATTTCTCCACTTTCTCATATAACAGTAAACCATGATATGTTGCATGAGGATGAATGCATCACAACACATATAACACAAGGCATAATCAATTAAATCAATTTGGCTAAATTGTTAATTCTAGGGCTGGGCATTCAATATTTCAGTTTTCGGTGTCAGTTTTTTTTTTTTTTCGATTTTTGATTCTTGTACAATGTGTACCAAACACCGAATCAAAATAATTCCGTTCGGTTCGATTTTTATAATTTCGATTCGATTTTTGTTAGTTCGGTTTTCACAATAAATTCACAAACTAACTAGTAACAAAATAAAAAATCAGAAATAAAAATAAATGGAAGAAGAAATATTCATTTTGAAACTTGTTAACTTAAAATGGAAGAAGAAATATTGACAACAAAAAAATAATGGTGGTCGCCGGAAGTGGAAAGTTGTCGGTGGTCGGCTCACGGCTGGCGCCTCGCTGTGTGGAAACTGGAAAGGTCGGTTGGTCGATGTTGTGCTGCGTGCTGCTGCCTGCTGGTCGACTGGCAGCTGTTGTGTGCTGTTGGTGGTCGCCAGAAGTGGGAACGCCAATTTTTGTGTGCTGCCGGAAGTGGGAACGCCGATTCACTGTAGATGTGGGAAGTGGAACGTGGGTTTGTACCCTGTAAAGTATAAAAAGGAAATCTTTTACATCGATGTATCGTACTCTCTCGACCAGGCCATCATAAGAAAATACGAAAACGCATAAGAACTCTTGAATGGAAAAGAGATGTAACTCCAGTTCCTTCGGAATCGATGGAAAAGTAAGAAAAAAGTTTAAAAAGACAAACTTTTGTTTTTAATTTTAAATTATAATATTTATTATTTAATATTAATAATTGATATAATATTAATATAATATTAATATATATTATAATATAATATATTTCGGTAAACCGAAATACCGAATAACACAAAAATTATATACCAAAAATCAAATCGAAATACCGAAAAATACAAAAACATATACCGAATACCGAACCGAAAACCAAAATACCGAAACTGAAATATCAAAATAATTTGATTTAGTTCGATTTTTTGGTTTTTCGGTGTTTATGCCCTAGTTAATTCATTTGGCTATTTCTTTATTACAAGATTAGCCACCTCCTACCTCAATTTTAAAAACCATTATTTCACTCTAATTGGAAACCATATCCAGATCCCAGCCCACCGACCCAAACCCGTCAGCGTACAATACAACAACCCCAGCGATCCAGCAGCGCAACGAACTCAAAGCCGCGTCGTTTCCTCTCAACCTTATTCTCTCCGTACAAGAACCTTCTCGAGTCGAAACGTGTGGAACCATCACAGTGCCGCATCATCCTTTACTAAGATCACTTATTTTAAAATGAAGGAGCACTAATTAACCAACAATAGGTGATCATAATATATAATCCATCCGTCATAATTTATGAGGCACAAATAAAATTTTAAGAGTCATACTTCTAAAGTTTGATCATAAATTGGGATGCAAAAATTTTAATGTTTTTTAATAAGATTTATTTATTTTGATGCTATGTAAAAAAATATTATAAATCACAGTAATTAATAACTTAAAATATTTAAACATTATATAAATAATTCCAATAAAATAAAAACTTGGTTACTCTCAAAATTATAATTGTGACTAGTTATTCACCAAATTTGGTGTAAAGTCCAAATTGACAAGTTATTAGCATCAGTATGACAAAAAGGAATGATTTGGCAGAATATAATTGGCTACTTGTTGAAGAAAGCACGTAAGGGACATAAATCTAGATATCCACTTGGCAGCCTTTGAGTGAAAAGTCCAAAATACCCCTCTCAATATCCTAACTATAAATTGAACTCCTCACAAATCTATTCATCCGCCAAATTTTGCTGAGGTGAGCCAATTAACTTACCCTCTCGATTCAATTTATGTGACATATTTCGAAGTTCGAGATTTTAAAAAATCTATCTTTAACGGTAAATTTTTATATATCATTTAAATATTATGAATTGTCAATTATTGTGGCTTATAATTCTTTTTACGTAGTTTACAAATATATAAATTTCATTTCAAAAGAATTGAAGATCTCATCCGCAAAATCCCGATCAAACTTAAATTGTTTGACTCTCGAAAAATGATATGCATCACATAAATTGGGACCGAGGGAGTAATAGTTTTTGAGCATTTGATTGTGAATCTTAATTTGGTAGTTGTTTAGAGTTAGACATGTATTAGTATGTAGGAATTAGTTATGAGGAAATTTATGTATTAACTTAATTATTACTCATTTTATATAAGTATTCGTTATTTCATATTTTATTTTGCATAAAATATGTACATAGATTTCTTCATAACTTATACATGTATTAGTTACGTAGGTTTCTAAATTGCATACCAAACATTAGAATATTCTTATACAAGAATAACTTACCTTCGAACGAGCTACCAACCAAACGATCCCCAAGTGTTTTTTATTATTCAATGATTGTGTTGATTAATTGTATTTTGGTTTTGAGAAGTGTAAAGCTGATAAAGGTGAATTTTTGTTGTTAAATGCAGGGAGAGGTGGTGAGAAGTATTGAGAGATCAACATGCGTGCAAGGAAAGCTGGTTTAATTGCTTTGTTCGATGTTGATGGAACTCTTACAGCACCGAGGAAGGTATAGTATTATGAAATATGCGTTTAGATGTGTGATTTTATGTTGATTTCATATTATGATTTTATATCATGATTTCATATCGCATGACCTAACAGACCCTAGTTTAATAGTCTCTTTTGAATATTTTGCTTAATTTGTAAAAGAATAGTAGTCTTTGATTTATCAAATATGTCTTGTAAGAAAAGTACATTAATGATTGGATAGATATGATCCTCTACTAACTTTTGAAAAGATTATGCAGATATATATGTGTATGCCTTTTGCAATAAAAAATGAATGTAAAAAACTTCTGTTGAACCTTACTTTTTTCTTAGAAGTTCTTTAAATACCAACAATTAGTAAATATTTTTTTTAGGAATGACATAATTCCTATTTTTAATACTATCTGTTGCTCTTGTTGTCTTATTTTCTTATTATCGTGTTTTAAATTCTTTTTTTATTTTTTGCTTGAGTCAAGTGTCTATCGGAAACAAATTCTCTACCCCACAAAGGTAGGATAACATACATCCTTCAAACTCCAATTGTGAAATTGCACTCTTGTTGATTGATTTTTTGAATAGAGTAGAATGGTATAGATGATTTGTACGTTTAGTTGAATTCAACTTATTTGAGATTGAGGCGTCATTGATTGAGTCACTATATTCTTGCTAGCCTATACATTTATTTTCAAAAAATTCATGTCATGAGTTTTTATTGTTCTGATTCTTATTTCTTCCTTTAATTTTATAGTAAATTTACCAGTATTGCATTTAATCATCCCCATAATTATATTGATATTCTTCTTTGAAAGAATTCAGGAATGTACTCCAGAAATGTTCAAATTCATGCAAGAACTTAGAACGGTAGATGATTCTTTTGCCATACTCCGCTTCTCTCTCAACGATTCTCTAGCTTAACAATTTTGTCTCCCTGCAGGTTGTTACAATTGGAGTTGTCGGAGGTTCTGATCTTGTAAAGATATCAGAACAGCTTGGCAATTCAGGTTAGCTTAACTAAACTTGGAGTTGGGATGATGAAAGGTTTACAACTTCAAATTTTGTGGGTAGGATTCAGTGGCAGAGCCACAATTTTATTTAGGAGTGTCAAAATATAAAGGAGTAAAGTCATGTATAAGCCAACGGGAGTCAATATAGTGCATTCTTTTATCCAACTACACGATCTAATTTTCCAACCAAGGGGTGTCAATTAACACCCACTACACCAAAAATGATTTTTAGCAGCAATTAATTAACAACAATAGCTTAATTGTTGCTAGATATATATATTTTTAGGGGAAATTAACACTTTTTGAAAATGTCCCTAAAGCCTATAGCGACATTGGATCTAATAGCAATTAACTAATGCCAGTAAAAGTTTTAGCACTCTTTATTAATGTGTATATTTATTGCCGGTAAAAGTTGTTTTTGTTGTAGTGACCCCTTGAATACATGTAGCTCCGCCACTGGGTAGGATTTGTAATTAAGGAGCTATATCAGCTTATTAGTGCACATGTTTCTTGCTCAGTATCTAAAATTTCTCTTAGTATAGGCAAGAGTACAACTTTGGTTTCACTAGCCAAGAGCACTGAACTGAGTTTCGAAGATGATAACTTATACAAAACCCTTGGTTCTCATATATGGTTATTAACTGATCTTTCTAATATTTGTGATGCAGTTATGAATGATTATGATTACGTTTTCTCTGAAAATGGACTTGTAGCCCATAAGGATGGCAAGCTTATCGGCAAACAGGTAATGGCCAAAATTTGATATCTTATATCTTTAATTTTACTTGTGAGTGCAGGTTCATTTTGTCACATAACGAAATCTTTGGATACTGTCTTTATCTTTCAAACTTGAACTTGTTGCCACAACATAAGCACTTTGTACCCAGTTGAGGTACAAAGTGCATGGCTTCCCTCATTCTCCTTTGTTGCTAATTAGCAAGGTGATTTCTTTTGAAATGACATGACTCCTTGTGTGTGCAGAGCTTGAAGTCGTTTCTCGGAAATGAGAAGCTCAAGGTTAGTCAATGCGCTTTTCTAATTAACGAGGAAATGTTTTATTTTTATGCAAAGAGAGGGAACATACCCAAGTTTGATAAAGGCTTAGTTAAAGTATTTGTTGATAAGATAACTATAATAAATTTGTGTGTGACCTTAATGGACAAGATAAAAGGGTAAGAGCTACGTAGAGAAAGATTATTGTGTAATTTATATTTTGTTTAACTACCAAATATATTATATTTTGTCGAAAAACTGCTTTGACTATTATGCATTTATTAAGTTCTCGGAGTAATGTATATTATGATAATTAATCAAAATCTGAAAACTATAGATACAATTCTGTATGTTTGTTGCATACATATCTTGATGACTTGATGGTATGCAAATGATATGCAGGAATTTATCAACTTTACCCTTCGTTATATTGCTGATTTGGATATTCCAAAAAAAAGGTGGGCATATCAAATACTATGTTGCTTGGATCCTTCAAAAAAGCCGTTGCATCTGTGTAATACCCTGCAACATTTTTGAAGGATTCAAGCAACATAGATCAACGGTTGAATTATCTGCTTGACTGCCTCTTTGTGTCAAACTTCTTAATAATTCTCCTTTGCAGAGGAACATTCATTGAGTTCAGAAGTGGCATGCTAAATGTGTCGCCTATTGGGGGAAACTGTAGTCAGGAAGAGAGGGAAGAATTTGTTAAGTATGACAAGGTATAGACAGCTTCTCTAGTATTGCATGTATGTTTTGCAGTAATGTACCTCCGGCAGATTCTTTTTTCTCGTTGATTTAAAGATAATTTTAAAACTATATTCAGGTACAAAAGATACGCGAAACAATGATATCAGTGCTTAGAGGAAAGTTTGTACACCTTAATCTCACCTTCTCCATTGGAGGCCAAATAAGTTTCGATGTGAGTGTCTTTAAGCCTTTTCTTGTGCTCATTGATCGTTGAACGTTTTAGGTAGATGATTTGGGGATGTTGGTCATGACAGGTTTTCCCCCAAGGCTGGGACAAGACTTATTGTTTGAGATACCTTGAAGAATTTAATGAAATTCACTTTTTTGGAGACAAAACGTACAAGGTAGTTTTTAGTTACTGATGTGCTTGAAGCTTTCTTTTCATGTTCGGGCTGATATACAAGTCCTGCTATTTACTTGAACAGGGAGGAAATGACCATGAGATCTACGAGTCTAAGAGAACTGTTGGTCACACAGGTCCGTCCAAAATTTCATTCTTTTATGTTTGAATAAATCATTCTCTTGCTTAATTCCTTGAGGAATAACATTACCTGCTATTTTTTCTCCTTTTTTTTTCCAGTTACTAGCCCGGAGGATACAGTGAAGCAGTGTTCTGTTCTATTCCTCAGCAAGGATAATGGAAATGGAAGTTCTTGAGCTTGTTGCAGTTTTCCAATACACGTACAATTTGTATGCTTGTAACCTATGAACGATAGAAATGAATAATTCCTATAAATTCTTGTATTGAATTTACTCATCAAAATTATAATTTCATTTTTCCATACATTTGAGTTGAGATGTATACTTGTGAGTCATGTGAACCAGGTTCTCTAAGAAATCCCTTGAGGTGGTCTTGTTTTTGTGAGATAATCTACGTTTTTTATGTCAACTTCATAATCCTCTTTCATGCTATGTGTAAATTGTAATGTGTGTATACTTCATTCATTACTGCTTTCTTACCCTTAGAGTGCTTCAAGGTCCAATTTTGAAACACACAAATCTAACTATTACAACTCAAGAAGTGTATTGATAACTCTTGATAAGAACATGTTCCTTGATGATTTTTAGTTGAATCATTGTATTGGTCGACTCTCGAATAGGTCTTGTTCTATCTCTCAAATATTTCTGTGTGTGATAAGTCTTCAAAGTATCAATGCAATCTTTTTATATTGAAGTTAATAATATCCATTTATGTTTCTCCAATACAATCGAGATTTAGTTCAAAAATTTCCATGAATTCAATCCTTGTTTGACTTGATTTGGAGTTAGCTAAACTTCTCATAATTCCAAGCTATGTAATTCCTTTTGTTCAATTATGATAGCTTTTCATGTCTTGAACTCCAATTTTTTTATCTCATGTATTCAGGTTAGTAAAACAGAAATCAAAAAGATGGAATTGAAAAACAGAAAATAAAACAATCTGAGTCCATAGAACACAAGTAGGGACAGAGGGAGTATATTATGGCTAGTGCCCTCACTCCTATTATTGTCAGATTTCGCCTCTCCATGCTCCTTCGACTTATCTATTGAATACCAAAGGGAACCTTTGAGAAAAAGAAGAAGAAGAGCAAGTTTTTTCAAACAAAGACGTCTTTGCATACAGTAGTTATATCTTTGAAAGCTCAGACTGAGAGAATTTACGAACTTAAGCCACTTCAGTGCAAATCGATTTTAATTAGTCACCCCTTAAGTTCGCTGACCTTGTTGACGAAGTCTAGTTTGTGATGTAAACTTTCACATGTCAAGTGATACATTTTTCTTTCATTAGGCTAGCCAAGTAAAAAAGAAACAATTAGAGTAGGGATTTACAAGCATTTGATGAGTTAAAACGTTTCACTGCACTCTGCACTAGCAAATTACACACAACCATCACTGCAAAGCATAAACCAAATAGAAGCAGAGCCTATGAGCCTCCTCTGTTCTGTAATTACAATAGAAAATACATCTTCATACAACATTTGAAAATATATATAAAAATAAAAGGCATCCGGGAGCACTACTTAAGAATGTCGATTTTCACTTCATACTGTGTCACATCTCAATGCTTTGTCGAAGATGACCTCTAGCGTGAATGATCATGCAGTAGTTCCCTCAGAACTTCTAGGCTTCAGGATATTAGACAGCAACTGGTTCACTAAGGGGGCGATGATCGTGACTAACAGGAAGTAAGTACATCAGCTAATGGTTTCATCAATTATATAAGTTACTCAACTGCTCAATTATCTAGCTCAAACTTTATACCTAGCATTGCTGAGGATGAATGTTGGAACAACATATATTTCCTACTGAGCAGGCAGCACTAAACGATAGATATCTCATTTTATGATAAAAAAAAAATCAACTTTTTAGTCCATATATTTGTCAGTGTGCTTTATTATAAGTAGTCTTGGACTGAACATATATATTTGTATTTTTCTCCATTTGCGCATTTTTTCATTAAAGTCCATGTTTTATTTGAGCATAAAGTGCCAATGGACCTTATATCATTTTTGCACTTTTCGCTATTGAGAACATTATACTCATTCCACTGATGTGGGACTTGACACTATGTCTCACACCCAAGAATGGACATCTGGTGCGTGGAAATTTAATATAGGAGCCCAACAACATCGGGAAATTTTAAATTGGGATGAGCCTCGCTCTAATATCATGTATAGAAATGAATCTTGGACCTAATTGTTTAAAGAAACACAGAAAATACAACTGTAAATTCGAAAACAATTAGAATATATTGAAACAGAACTTGTCTTAAAGCTACTAAATAACAAACTACACATACCTTAAAATAACATGTTAAGCTAAAATAACTTATTTCGACTGTTAAAGACAATCAAAAGAGTCTAAAAGTGATCTGTACAACTATTATGTGACTAAAATTTCATGCAAAATGGAGCTTTGACACCAGCTAGAGCAAGAACAGATGCTGGAATTCCCCACAATGAGTCACCACATATTAGACCAGAAGCCACTGCAGGTCCAAAATCTTTAGCCTTCTGCTTGTTATACATTTGCCAACCGAATAGGATCAATGAGCCTAGACACATGTCAATGGCAAAGTAGCCTCCAAGGTAAAATGGTATGGCCATGCATTTAGGAGTGTAGAAACAGTTGATCAAGTATGCAGTTGCGGCTCCACTTGGATACGTCAACTTGTACTTCATTATCATCATCTTTCTTAGTGCGACAATTGAGAATAAACAAACCGGCAAAGCTAACAACAAGAAGATAAGGAAGCATCCAAGTAAAATAGCAAGATTCTTAGTATTAATTGGTAAATTTCCTGCATCAGCCTGAGATGCTATGTATGGACTCATTCCCAACATATAACTTGCTGTCCCACTGCTAAAAGCAATGCCAGAAGAAGCAACGACACACGTCTGTATAACGGTATTCTCCTGCCTAGTAAAAGATTGTTTCAACATTCCAAATTTCTGAATAAGAGCAGTCCATGATTTGATTCCGGTGAATCCCAATTGAGAGAAGGGATAACACCAGTAGTGAGATTGAGTTTGCAAACAATGAAGTTGAATACGACACTGAGGATGAATCCGGTGAACATTGCCTTGAATGTAATTTGTTTGTGCCACAGGGAACATATTCGTCTTTGAATGCATTCTCTGTTGATGATTCCCCTCCCAATTCTGGATCAGCATTATCTCCAACCATTATTAATTAGTGGAGTAACTAATTATATTTGAACGAACAAAGAAAGAGAGAAAATGAAAAGTGAGTATAATTGTAGGTGGGTGTTTCCTGATTTGAGATGGAATGGGAATTAACAATAATTGTTTAGTCTAATTTGACATGGAATGGGAAAATAAGTAGTACTTTTCCTCACCCCACTCAATCTGAATGGAATGGGATTACAATTACTGTTTTCTAACTTACCAAAATAAACTATTTTCCAAAATTAGCAAAGGTTTTTTTTACAGACTTGGACTCTTTTTGCAATCAGCTTCTTTTCAATGAAATATTGTACAGCGTCTGCTAGTACAAACTTGTATGTACTTAATGCAATTATACTTTCTGTACTAATTGTGAGATGCATCTTTAAATTCCTCCTCTCTTTTTTTTCAAAAAATAAATTGTATTATTGAAATTAATACAATCTTTGATTTAAGTCAAATTAATACATTAATCCGTTGGAATTTAGCACTTCAAGTTTTCCAATCTTTGTTTGGTTGTCACATCTTTATCTTCTCGTAGGTGACCATAGAAGGTTAAAACTAAGGGCCTGATCAGGTGAATGGCATCAATCTATTTTTTTTCAAAAATTCTTAACAAGCATTGTGGAAACAATTGAAATATGTGTGGAATGAAATCAATCTTTGTTTTCAAAGTTTTTTATTAAGTCGTGATGGTAAAAACTGCTTGCTGATGTTCAAATGTTGAATAGGACGATGCATTTCACGTTTGGACATGTCAATATTCCCATCATTGAAGTAGAAACCTTGAGGAGAATCACGTTGGCTCTGCCTGACTTCACTTGTTCGGAGGACGCTGGAGTTTCGCTAACTTGAATTTTAAATGAACACCAACATAAAAGAGATCCACTTGATAGAAGATGAAGTTTTAATATGAACACAAACACTTCCCCAAATCATTATATATGTGATCAATGTTCGCACCGATCTCTCTTTTTCTTTTTATGGAGAATGTAACATTAAGAAATCACCTACAATCTTGTATTCCTCACAAGCCACAAATGAACCTTCATCAGGACAACACACATACACACACACACAGACCAAAACATCAAGTTAAAGTTCATATACCACTCGAAAGCAAACAAGAGTGAGATTTCAAAGGACATCTCCAAAATTATTTTCAGAAAAAATTAGTCCAAACAGAAATTGACAAGTTGAAGTACCTAGGAGTAATTCAAAACAGAAATCAACTCGCTGAGGATACCTAGGAAGAATTTAATTGTCTTCCTTCCGAGATTATTACAGGGTTCTAAATGCTTCATGGTACAAACTTTGTGCGTGGCCTGCCCCACTCATCATCATGCAAATGCTGTCAATCATTATCAGTGTTAGTACTCATCAAAAAAGTAGAATTAGAGACTAAAATATAACAGAACAAAAGAGTAACAAGTAGTTTCTTTTCACACTACCCCACAAGGTATTAATAATAATGATAATATCTCCAATACAGGAAAAGTAGCAAAAACCGTCTTTAAGCTACATTGACACAAATACAACTTGAATTTAGAAGTGCAGTTTGATGTTTTATTGAACACCGGTAACAAAATCACATGATTTCTCAAATATAGGACATGGAGGACTCAAATTCATAGCACATATAATGGCTCTTCAATTATATGATGCAGCTGATACTATGAAGAAACTGTAAAGAGTAGACATGGATGGTCCTAATAGGAGGCAACTAAGTTCTAATATACAGATCACAAAAAGAGGGAAGCTAAACTGTCAAAACAAATTCTGTCCCAATAAAATGGGAAAAAGTAAAGTAGCTACTCCATCCATACAACTTCAGAAATCCTATTTTAACTGGTCGTAGGACAATATCAACAACATTCTCAATCCCAAATTAATTGGGGTTAGTTCCATGAGCCATCTGTATACATTTCAGAGGCGGGCCTATGTATACAGCTCAAGTGCAGTGGCACTCATGAAATTGTCAAAAAATTATGTGAACGTATGTAGATATTTGTCAAAAAGCTTATACGTATCTTGCTAGGCGCCCACAACAACAAATCACAATTCCATAAATTCAGGCTATGGTGGGTTTTAGGAGAGGTAAGGCTAGGCCGACAAAGTATTGGACAGAGATAATTAGACCGTACATGGCACACCTGCAACTTAGTGAGGACATAACCCTAGATAGGAAGATATGGAGATAAAGGATTAGGGTAGAAAGTTAGTAGTTAGTCGAGTGTTGCTTAGTTTCCCTTATTAGTATTATTATTAGTAACTCTCCTACTATTGTATTCTTCAATTGTGCTATTGCATGTTGTTTTCTTTGCTTTGTTTATGTAATATTTGTGGTTGCTACTATTCTTTTCTCCATTATATTCTATATGGTTTCTTCACTATTGTATTTTCTTCATTGATTTTGATATGCTTCACTTGAGCCGAGAGCCTATTGGTAACAACTTCTCTATTTCACAACGTAGGGGCGGCCGCATACACACCACCCTTCTCAGACCCCACTTGTGGTACACAGGATATGTTGTTGTTGTATCTCTATATAGACACACAAATCATTAGCCACAATAAGAAGACCTAACCTAAGTAACGACATATGTTATCATGAACCACAATAGGAACACCTAACCTAAGTAACGACACATGTTATGTTAATGGCATCAAAGAGATATTAAAAGAATGTAATTGGGATATGGATGAAATATAATAAGATACAGACACTTTAAGGTTCCCTCTCAACGAGACATGTAACAGAACCTCTAGTTCTATCATCAACTATGGTTTTGAATCTAAGAGAATGTTTGATGTCCTGCAGTTAAAAAAAAAAAGAATGCTTGATGTCCTGAATTGTTTATTGTCTTCCTAAGTGACAGGTCATATAACGACAACAACACTATGTCAATTATTATTTCTTAATAGGTGTACCAAGTCAAAAATGGACAAGTAAATAGGGACAAAGGGAGTATAATTCAAATTCTTTAAATTGTATTAGGTACGAAGTCTAACATTGGATTTTAAACAGAAGCAAACTCCACTAAAAAAAAATTATTTTCCAAGTATAACACACAACGCATTGATATATATTATGCCCCACAAAAGACGTCATATGTTTATAAAAATGTCTCTATCCTTTAAACAACAAAAATACTTCCGATCATCTCACAACTTATAATTTCATGCGGGTAACGAATATGTTATGCCGACAAGGGTGTAGTTTTGCAATGGAATAACAAATTGTAAGCACATCAAAGATATTATTTCTTAATTGAATTAGCATGCATTTCAAGATCACAGCACAAAGTGGGTCATCTATCCTAACATTTGTAAAAACATTCAGTCAGACCTCATTATAACGATCATTAGTTATGATGGCATTTCACTATATCGGCATGCTTTTCTCCAGAACTGAGTTTTCATGTCATATTTTACTTCTCTATAACAACATTCTACCTATGATAGCAATATCACTCATTATAGCAACACACTCTTTGTCCAATTACCCCTCTATAACAGCCATAACCAAATATTGTGTAATTATATTATGAATAAAACAAAATATTAAAATATTTATGGTAATCATCCTTAATGTCATGCACATAGTAAAATTCAAGTACAAATATCTAAAAGGAAAAAAATGCAAATGGCGTCCATTAGTTATGGTCATAACATCACGAGAAAAGAACACTGATGTTTGCCTTTTTTTAATTCATACTCTACCTAATTTTGCATACAATTCTTTATAACAGCTAAATGAGATCTAAACGTCAAATATCTGTGTGTGTGTGTGTGTGTATATATATATATACACACACACAACAGCATCTCACTATAGTAGCCATGAAACATTCAGACAAATGTTGCCACTATAAAAGAGGTTTGATTGTATTTCACACTTCACAGAAGCCAAAGAATATAGAGAGATTACAAGTAAGGAAGTTAAAAGGTAGAACCTGTTTATATTGTAACTTTCTTAATTTCTCACTTTGACTTTGATGTCATTTCTTTGATTATTAAAAATTGCAACACCAATTGATACACTGACATCGAATGAAAGATTGTGATACAATTCTTGCTTGTTACCTAACTATCTGAGACGAGAATCTTCAAAGAAGCCAACAATTGTAAATTTTTGTTTCCATATTCATCATCAACTTCATGATCAGTGAGACAATTATAAGAACCAGAGGATCCAGAGGCCTCACCTTCTATTATTCTAATCTTAGCAAAGTCTCTTAAACCACCCACCCAATTATCCGCACTCCAAAAAGAAGTGAACCTGAGAAAATGGGTATGGTTGAATGAAAACACAGGCAGCTGGTACTTGATTTTCTAACTGAAGAAAGGTTGGAACTGAAGAAATTGACCAAATATTAAGCTATTCCTCCATAACTAATAATGTCAGGAAAGAAACAGATGGAAATTGATGAGAAGTTACGCTTGCCGCTAGGTGATGCTATGGAAGTTTGAACTCGTAGTTGCGGAGCACTTGTGTATGCCATTTCCACAGAAAAAACTTCACGGATGAATGAGTACAACAACACACCTAGTGGAATCCCACTAAGTGGGGTCTGGGGAGGGTGGGTAGGGTGTATGATTTTTCAAAATACATTTATTGATTGTTGGGGAAAAAATGGCTGAAGAACACAAAAAATGAACTGTAAACACGTTAAATGACACATTCCTATGATTAAATATTTGCTCCCTCTCCTTCTCCAGAGTAATATGGGATTGTATGCAAAATATTCAAAGCCTTTTGAATTTTACACTAAGCAAATAGCGGAGAAATTATTTGGCAAGAATATTTCTGATTCTTAAGTGGTGATTTTGGTCAAAGAGGGTGTTTTTGAGGAAGAGAGAAAAATAATTAATAATACATGCAGAAAATTCATGGACGGCTTGTACCTCTATTACTTCTTTTTATGGACGGCTTTGGATTATTTTTCCCTTGAACCGTCCATCAAAAAGTCTCTCTACCTCTGAGTTAGGGTAAGGTCTTCTTACACTCTACCCTCACAAGTTCTAACAGTCGCAAGTTCGAGTTATGATCAAAGATAATAAGCAAAAACCCTCAAGTAAATTATCATTTTCCATCTAAAATCGACGGAATCAAGCATAACATCAAACAACAATAACAAAATCACACATTTGACAATACATCAGATTATACATAATGATACCAAGAGTAATTAGGGCTCAAAAAAAACAGATCTGCTGCATACGCACCAATATAAATGCACAAAAAGCGAATAGCAAAATTGATCGAGATAAAAATCTGAAATCGGAGGTACTTACAAACTCTTTGACGATTCCTTTGTAAACCAATACAGGGATGGCGATACCGAAGATACCTACAAGCGCCAGGTTTCGTCTACTCCAACGAAAGTTGAGCTCCAGATTCTCCCTTGCTGCTCCCCATTCTTCGATCCACTTGTTCTTGTTGTACTCCATTCCCCCACCCATCTTTCCTCTCTCGTCTTCAGCTTTGCCTGTGAGATTTGAGAATTTTGGATAGTCGCCTACTGGCGAAAGAGGCCACTTCTATTTCTCTGTTTATACCGAAATGACTATACTGACCTCCTCAGTCTATCGCTGTAATCGTGTTATTCGGATGAACCCAAACAGCTGTTTTTAGTTTTCTTTTAAGCCCAAATACATACATAAATAAATATACATAGTCATAACTAATTTAAATTTATGTATTTGAGGTAGAGTCTCAATATATTAATACATCTTGTATTGATACAGTATTTATATTGATACATATAGTTGAGATATTGATATAGTCTCTATATTAAGACAACATGTATTGATATATATGAGATACAACCTATTTATAACTTATAGGGAAAAGGCATAGATTCCCCCTTAACTTGAACTGAAAAGTCAGTTACACGCTTAAACTATCATGATGACCTATTACACACCTCTGCTATTTAAAAGTGAATTTATTTACCCCTAAATCTGACATGGCAAAATAATAATAATTAAAAAAAAATCATGCGCATCAGAGCATCAGATAATTATTTTTTTAAAAAATCAAAATATTTCTTAAACTCCACCCCCCACATCTCTTCTTCTTCACACCCCACCCTCCTCATCTTCTTCACACCCCATTAAGCTTAAAATAAACCAATAACAAGAAACAACCAAGAAATAAATTACTTCAAAAAGGAGTTAAATTTTGGGAGGTTTCAATCGGTGGGGCTTTGGCGGACGTTTTTGATTATTGAGTGATCGATTGAAAATGGGAAGAAACTTGTTTTTCTATTATCTCTATTTTTTAAGAAATCTCTAGGAAGAACATGGAAAAATAACAAAGAATGTATGCCCAAATATGAAAAATATTTACAACTATAAGCCGCAACAAATAACAATGAAAGTTTAGTTTCCATGGACAATCAATGGAAGAAACTGAAGCAACCTTCTTGTGGGTACATTTTGGAATGGAAGAATTCTTTCACTCCAGATTGCAGGCAATTTCCTTGGTGGTCATTGCTAAAAGTTTCTTCTTTACCATTTTGCAATGAAGAAGATAGAATTTATTAGAGAATTTTAATAATTGATTAGGAATTGATTAGTGTAAAATATAATTAATAAAATAAAAGTTAAGTAATAAAGAAAAGAAAGTAAAAAAATACAAGTGTTGATATGGCAGCAAGTGTAATACACCACACACTATGAGAGTGGTGTTGCACATAGCAGGGAGATTAAATTCACTTTTAAGTAGTAAAGGTGTGTAATAGATCGTCATGATAGTTGAAACGTGTAAGTGACTTTTCGAGACAAGTTTAGGAGGGAATCTATGCCTTTTCCTTAACTTATATTGACCTATATCTGAAATGTGGCCTCCATACACTTTGTATTGTTACATATTTGAGATACAACTTTTATATGTATTGTTACATATTTGAGATACAATTTTCATATTTATATATGTATCGAAATCTATTAACACAACATATGATACATATCTGAGGTATAGTTTCCATATTGAACATATCTAAGTTATAATTTCCAAAATATACTAATACAACCTCAATATGTATTGATACAGCCTCCATGTGTATTGATACATATTGATACAATTACAACCTATATTGATACATATTGCACATATTTGAGATATATCTTCCATATTGCTACATATAGGTATAGCCTTCATATTGGTACAACTTATATTCGTCAAATACAACACGTATCTAGTATTTCTCCTCTTTCGCTCCAAATTCTTGCTCGTCTTTTTTCCCCTTCTCCAATCTCACCCGTCTTTCTCCTCTCTCTCTCTCTCCCAACCTCAATCATTTTTTTTCTCTCCTAATTTTACTCGTCTCTCTCCTCCCTCTAATAGCCTTAAGTATCAAATACAACTTGTATCAATCTATATACATCAGAACATTTTCGTTGATACATGTTATATTCGTCGAATACAACATGTATCTAGCAACTCTCCTCTCCATCTCTCCAAAACTTTCACTCACCTCTCTCATTACTCTCTCATAATCTCGTTTGGCTCTCTCAAATTATTGCTATAAATAGTAGTATGACAAACTATAGATATTTATGAAAATCCCTCAAGTTATCATTAGCTACACACTGAGTTTGTAAAAAAATCACAAGGTCCCTATTTTGATCGTCTCATTTAATTAATATTCATTGTATATTTTTTAAGAATATTTAGTATAAGATAATTTTAAAGCAAAAGTACTTACTTTTTCTTGCTTTATTGTTTTTGCTTCAATATTCAGATATACACAATGAATTTTTTTGTCATTTTCAAGATGTGTATCAATTATATATGTCACGATCCAGACTGTCGTGATTGACACCCACACTAACCCTCCGGTGGGAGAGCCATTACTACAACCTAACTAAGCAGACTTAACCAAAATAGTACATATTTAAAGATACAGAAGCAGGTTTAAATGCATAAATCATATAGAGTTCCCATAAACTCCAAGGTTTAAACAAACTATCCAAACTAATACGGAAGAACAACCCATAGAACCTGAAAGTCATTGTACTAAAACTCTACTAACGACAAGTCTAAGAACAAAGGGTACAACCCCGAGACTAAACAAACACCTTAAACAAATAGTCTGAGTCTGAATAGAGTGGACTTAAACAAGAAAGATCCATGGCAGCCTGAAAGAACTGGCTCACCCTTGAATCCGGTCACGCTCAATAGTCACCTAGTTGAGGCCTATCAATAGCCGCCTGAAGATGCCTTGTACTTAACAAAGAACAAGCAAGTGCAATATCAGTACACAATCACAGTGTACTGGTAGGATCACGCGTCCCAATAAGTGAAACATATGCATGTAACCACAACATTATAAAACAGGCATATACCGAACATATACAACATTAGTCATCTTTTCAGGATCAATGTAGCATTCCACGTTCTCAATAATACACATTGGTTATCATTTTTAGAGCAACAAATAGTCTTTCAACCTCAATCACCATTAGATATTAACGTAATCATCAGAAGTAGATACACAACACAATTCAATGGTCCTCTCACGGAACCCAATTCAATGGTCCTCTCATGAAACCCATACCTAAAATATTAGTGTGATGGATCGTGACACCCGTTCTAATGTTTATGCCGGTAAGTGGCATCCGATCCAAGTTAGTGTGTCGAATCGTGACACTCATTCCAATGTTTATGTCGGTACGTGACAACCGATCCAAGTTAGTGTGTCGGATCGTGACACCCACTCCATTCAACAAATCACAATCTCAATGTATGTTCTCACAATCATACAACAAAAGGTGATTCATTCCATACAATTATTCAATTATCCTTATTTACGATTAGGGTGATCAATAATGCAACATTCGCATACATACATGCATTATAATGGAGTAATTACTAACATACATCACACCAACATGAAATCACAACCACCACCTACCTCGAATCCAAGCTTGAATCCCCTAAGACACTTGAATCTTCCCTTTTCGGATTTTTCCCGCTTGTTCGTGGTCTAAAAACATACAATTGACGCAAGAATCAATAAACGAGACCCAATTGCCCGGATTCTAATCCAATAATATCAACCCTAGATCAAACTCTTAATCCCCATACCCATATTAGGGCTTTTTCCACCATAATTTCCAAATCAAAGCCCTTCCCCATCGATAATCACTTACGAATTTACATTCTATGGATCAAAACATAGATTTGGGGAGTAAAACCTTACCTTTAGCCTAAAAAATGGTGAAAACGGTCAAGAACTTACATGGGATCGTCTCCTAGCTCTCAAAGTCGAAACTTGCAGAATAAAATGATTTTGAGATTTATTTCCGACTTAAATCGCGACTGTCCCGCCATAACGGACCTCATCCCGCTACAACGTCCTCGCCCTGGCGGGAATAATTTCGCCCTAGCGGCTTGCACGAAAACAGAGAGCTAAATTAAGAGCTTCAAACCCCCATTCCACAACACACCTTCATCCTATAACACTCAGAAAATACTCGTTTACGCTAAAATCAGTTTCGGGAGTTCTACTCGCCTGAATTCAATTCTGTAAAGTCGTACGGGTTCCTTAACGTCTTAGCTATCTATTCATGCAATCAATTTCATTATTACACTTCTCATTCATTACCAGATTTCCCTAGACTCGCCTGACTCTAATTTCGTTCAAATCTGGACTAGGCTAGGAAATTTCAAGTTACTATTTTAAAGTTTTTCTGGTCCAATTCTTTTTCCATTGGCTTTTCCTTATCGACGGAATCAGATCATTACAATATATAACTGAGTACTGTCATACATGCAAAAAGTGCTAAATGAATTTGTTAGATTTGATTGTTATTTTATCAATTGATGATTAAATGTTGTTCTTATGATACGTGGAACTTATGTTTCAAAATTTGAGCTTATTTTATAAAATATTTTCTCTAGGAAAATAAGTAAAAATGAGAAAAATGACATCCCCAAATAGAAGTATGGGAAACAAGTTTCACAAGTGATATTCCATCTGATTATGTATTTTCTACCATCCAACACACATCATCTTCAACCTAACCTCCATAACCCACACCCCCACTTCCTACTCTCTTGGTCTAGATCATATGGAAATATTTTTTGGATAATATATTTTATTTACATACCAACGAAAGAAAATCCGTACAAATCTTACTTATTTTCAAAATATTTTTAAAAAAAACTATTCTTCATAGTGGACACGCCCTTAATTTAAACCTAAAAAGTGTTTGTGCAAGTGGAAATTTTTACTTAAGTTGAACCACTATTCTTACTACTATAATTATGGGTGTTCGCGGTTTGGATAAAAATCGATCCAAACCAAAAAATCGAACCAAAATAAAATTAATTTTATTTGGGTTTGGTTTTAGATTTTTGAAAATCGATAGTATTTGATTTGGTTATGATTTTATTAAAAAAAAACCGAAGAAATAATCGAACCGAACCGATGAATTATATACATATATTTTATTAATATACATACTTAATATATTGTTTTTATAAACAATTTTAAAGATCTTATACATATTTTCATTAAAATTTCTTTATAATTTACTTATTGAAAACAAAAATGCCCAAGATGAAACATTTATCTTATTGATTTCATGTATATAAGTGTCTATGACAATTCTTTGTGGGAGTTAAAATGTTATTGTCTCTTCCTTCTAGGCCAATATAGTGAATTTTCAAGCTTTATTAATAGTAAATTTAGTGATAGAAAGTTCAGTAATTTAAGTCATTCTAACTATTTTTCGTTTTGAATGGATTGTTGTCACTTTTTTCACATTTTGAATGAATTGTTTCTTTTAGTTTTGTGTATGGTTAATAACCGAATAACCGAACCAAACCAAACTGAAATCGATAACCACCAAATCGATAAATGTATATTATATTTGGTTTGGTTATGTTTTGATAATTTAAAAACCAATTAAGTTGATTTTGTTTTGATTTTAACCAATAACCAATCCAAACCAACCCATGAACACCCCTAACTATAATTAAAATTATGTCACACGAAAAATGTAGTCTTTACTTTCTTTGCGTGAGTAACTAGTTAAACTTATTGAATTTTTTTACTTACATTGTCATTTTTAAGGCCCGTTATAAGCTATTTTAAGATTAATTATTTCAAGATTAACTATTATAGGTTTGTTATCTTAATACTTAATATGAAATAAGAAATATCATTATAATTTTGAAATATTTAATCCAAAAATTAAATTATCCCACAAATTTTTTATCCCAATTTATCAAAATTAATCATCTTTTGCCATTCATATCAAACGAGCCTTTAAAATTTAGATTAAAGTTATCACCTCTTTCATACAGTAAGAGCTATTTTAATTTGTGGTATTACTTGAAGAACTAAAATAAATTATTTTTTTTACACATTAAGAAAACATCAATAACATGATAAATATAAGGAATTAAAATATTTACTCTATTTTTCATAAATTAAAAACTATTTCGACTATATACTCAAATATAATCAACATTGTTTCTAGGGTTTTTGTCCAGCAGAACGCAACAGAAGATGGCACCCAAGGTTATGCTGAAGGCCAAAGGAAAGAACACGAAGAAGTTCGCCGCCGTCGCCGATGAGGACGGTGGAGCTGTGACGGCAGTGTACACTTTTGTCAAGGACTGGAGCACATGGACCGCGAAGAAGGCCAAAGTAATCACCCACTACGGCTTTATTCCCCTTGTCATCATCCTCGGCATGAACTCTGAACCCAAGCCCTCGCTCTCCCAACTTCTCAGCCCGGTCTGAAAAACCCGATGTGAAATTACAGTTTCAGCTTTTTTTTCTCTTCGTTACCAAATCGATAATCTCTCTTTTTATGCAGTAGCTTGGGTTATATATTTGTCGATTTGACGCTTATTAGCAGTTGATTTTAGAATTTTGCTTTTGATTTTCATATGTAGGAGTTACAATGTTTTGATCAACTTTCTAATGTTATGTTAGCTGTTCTCTTTCATATGATCTGTTATGTATCAGTCAATTTGTTTCATGTTTCTATATTTTAGTTGCTATAGTATTGGTAAAGTTGCTCCTGTGTTACCAGGAGGTCATGGATTCGAACGGTGTAAATTGCCTCTTGCAGTTGGTAAGACTGCGTACAGTAGACCCTTGTGGTCCAGCTGCATAGTGGGAGCTTTAGTGCACGGGGCTTTCCACTGCGTTTTTTTTTTTTCTCTTTTGCTGTTCTCTAACAGATTATTTTTAGCTGGATTGTCATGGGGTTGGCAATGAACCTATTGATTTGAATTAGTTGATGGAAATCACATGGTGTCTCCTCATAAATATCAGGTTTGATTTATACAAAAATTTAACTTTTAGCATATCATGTATGTTGCATTTTGAAGTTCTTTTACTCTGACGAACTAGTGAAAGGATAAGTCAATGTAGAACTTTTATGTTTGTGATTTTCCTTCTACGGCTCTTGGAGAACTTGAATGCTGTTGTTAAGTTGGGTAAAATTCCTGAAATTAGGGACAGGTGCAAGAGTCAAGAACGGTGGTCGCGTATCTTGCTGCCTACTTGGTGAATTGTGCTATAGTTTATTTGCTCCTTGTTCATGATACTTTATCAGATGCTAACGAGGACTCTCTTTTTGGGGATTCATCGTCTATAAGAATGTGAGGAAGAGATAGTATCTAATTATATTCCACACAATCAATTTTTGGTCCTGAACAATGGATTCGGGAATAATTTCAGATTATTGAACTGAATAGCTTGAGAATCCTGTTTGGTTGAGTCTGCATTGTTTGGTTTATTTGAGAGGTTATTTGTTGAATGGATTTATATGGTTGATATACACACGATCTACACTAGTAGCTATTAGCTCTATCAACTAGAACACATGGCTAAACACCACTAGACTGTTTAGTACTAAGCTTCTAGAATCTAATCCTCTGTGCATTTTGATTTCTGTTAGATTGGGTGTTTTGCCAATATTTGCTCGTTTTTATGCATATAAGTATTTTTGTTGGAACCTTGATATATAACTAATGGAATGCTTATATCCCTTACCTGCTAAAAGAATCACTGACATAAGTAGCTACTATATGAGGCACCTCAAAATTCTATGTTTGAAGAGCGCTAAGTACAATGGAAACATAGTGTTTTATGCTGCTAAGCCATGAAAAATGAGTGAAAGAGTGTTTAAGGTCTTCAGCATAGATATGCCGTAATGTAAATAGAAGATGGCACTTCAGATTTTCTTGCGGAAGACCCTATGGCTATGATGAAATAGGCTATGATATCTAGATAAAACCAGAGAGAATACAAGTTCTGCCAACATACAGAAGTTGTGTTCTCAACATCTTTCATAAATGTTGCAAGGTGCGTGTTGGTTCTTCTAGATAGTGTATTTTTGGAGGGTCTGTCATGGATACGACAACATTTTTGGAGAATCTTAGCATGGTAGCTTAATTGATTGTTTTTTATGTTGTGAATTTACATAACCGAGCACAACTAGTTTGTGAGCAAGGCATAGTTGTTTTTCTTGTGTTTGTTGGTCAAGTGATTGATTGTTGGACTAGATGAAGTATGTTTATTAGTGTTTTAACTTTGAATAGCCACCATGGAATGGATGGAATTGGTCTAAACTTCCTCTTTGACTTCTTTTTTTTCTTCTTCCTTCCTTCCTTCCTTCCTTCCTCTTCCTTTTTCTTCTTTTCCTGCCTCGTCTTCTTCGTTTGTTTGTACTTCTTTTTCTTCTTCTTTGTTGTTTATTTTTTTTTTAAAAATATTTGACGTCGTTTCGCGCGAATTATATATCTAAACATTAAGAGTTTTTCATATTTAAAATTTGAGATTGTTTAGAGGTGATTTTTAGTTGATCGAGAGTGAATAGTCACTGTGTATTTCATATATAGTTAAATTATACTTCCTCCATTTCCTCCATTTCAAATTAATTGAATTGTAGAGACATTTTTCATTTTTCAAATTAATTTAATTGTTCAATTTTCAAGATTACTTTTAGAATGTTTTCTAATTTTACTTTTCATTAGTTAGGATTGGAATTAGTTATTAATTAATGTTTAGTTATTTTAATCATAAATTTGATAATAATTAATAAAGGTAAAAATGAAAAATTATACCTAATTTAAGTTTGAATCTTCTTTTCTTAAAGGGTGTCAAACACCTCAATAATTTAATTAATTTGAAATGGAGGGAGTATTCAACTTTTGAGTCTATCATGATGTACAATCAGTGTATAGCTTATGTATAGGTGGAATATATAAAAAACATGACTATATTTATTATAAACTAATTACTTTATTGTATATATGTAAATCATTTAAGTCCTAATTACTTAGATTTTCGATAGTTTCAAATATTACTTCGTCTACTATATTTCGTGCTTAGGATATGACTCTGATTCTGTGAGATACATGTATTTGTCAAATTTTAAAATTGAGATACATATTTTATTTATTTAAAGTAATTGGTTGTAACAGATTTCCTTAATTAAAGGAGTTATTGAGGATTTTCAAAATACATGGACAATTAATTCTGAAAATTTAAATTAATTAAATTCCTTAATATAAGGCGAAAATCAAGGATTATATTTATGTTTAATTAATTTTATTTTATTATATTATTAATAAAAGACAAAAACATGTATATCTTGGTTACATTTTAATTAGTTTCATTTTATTACTCTTAAAATAATAAATTCATTAATTTGACGTATATATTATCAATATATAATGTATCCAACCAACTAAACACTTAGATACATGAGTATCATACAAGTATATTCATATGTATCTAAGGCTGGCAAACGGACAAGACCGGATCAACATGACCAGTTTTATCGGAACCGGTCCTCGTTACCGGATTTCGTTACCGGAACCGGTTTTACCGGAAATTTCCAGAGGTTCCGTCCGGTCCCTTAGTTACCGGATTGGAACCGATTTGGACCGGACCGAAATCGGTTCTTACCGGATCATTGTGTACCGGTAATTTTTTATTTATTTTTTATCAACTTTAATTATTATATAAAATTATATTATTAATTAATAAAATTATATTATTAAAAAACTTCAATTTAAAACTTTAAACTTTAAAGTTTCAATTGAATTTAAGTTTAAACTTTAAAGTTTAAAGTTTAAAATTGACTTTAAATTTTAAAGTTTATAACTTTATATTGAATTTAAAGTTTAAAATTGACTTTAAAGTTTAAAGTTTAAAGTTTATATTGAATTTAAAGTTTAAACCTTAAAATTTAATTTTATATTAAAGTTTAAACTTTAAACTAATATTAAAATAGTTGAAAATTAAATTTCTAAAATGACTTGGATTAAATATAAGAGACTATTTTAAAAGAAAATCAAGGCGAATAGCCGTATATTTATTCAAATAAATAAATTGTACAATACAAATATTAGAAAGAGACAAAGAGTACATAATCTAGGTATTGAATATTAATTATTGTACTAACAATTGAAACTCTTTTTAAAATCTTTTCGTAACTTTTGTATCATTTCAAAAGAAACATTTTTGGAACTTGTATTTGTCGTTCTTCTTCCATTGCTTCCATACCATCATCACTATTATCACCAAATATTTCATCTATTTCGTCTTCTATTTAGCTATTTAATTGTGGTAGTCCGGTATTTCTTCTTTCAGCATTGACCCAATCTCGAAACAACACCGATATTTCCAAACTATCCTTTGCTAATGAATATTGATGATCTCCAATCATAAATCTCGCCGCACTAAAGGCTTGCTCCGAAGCGACCGATGATGCTTGAATCGCTAGCACATCTCGAACAATCCTAGCAAGGGTCGAAAATTGATTTTCACGATTCTTCCACCATACTAATATTGGAGCTTGAAGTTGTCCTTCTTCATGCCTAATCTTTTCCCGTGCCTGATTGAAATATAAATCAAAATCATTATTAGTAGATGATTCAAGTTCAAGATAATCATCCATCCAATCATCCGTATCATCGCTTCTAGGTTTACAAGATGGAGGTTCAACTATTGAAATATTTTTTTCCATAGATTTATATGTATTATATAACTCTCTAGCTTTTATATATATGCTACTTTTACAATCTTCAACACTAGGAGTTTCCTCATCTTTAATTTCTAAATTTGCATAAATCTTTTCAACTATTCTTTCAACACCTTTTAATTTGTAATTTGGGTTGAAAGTAGTAGCAGTCAAATAGATTTGAGGAATAGGGAAAAATTATTTTTTGAATTTTTCAATCATAAAAGCAATGGAATCTTCAAATCGATCTTTTCTTTTATATTTTGCAAATTCAGATGAAATAGCACAAATATTTACTAAACAGAAGAAATAGTTGGATAATATTGACCAAAAGCAGCATTTGTTACTTTATAAAAAACACTTAAAAATTCAATAAGTTATTTTGTATTTTCCCAATCTTCATAGCCAATTCTCAAATTCGGGTCCGCATTATGAGCATTAAAAACTAATTGTACCGGCTCTTGATAAATATAAGCAACTTGAAGCATTTCAAATAAAGAATTCCATCTAGTGCATACTTCTTTTGGAACTTTTCTATATTCAAGTCCACATTCTTTATAAGGATTTTTAAATTCTGTAATTCTAGCTTTTATTTTAGCTTTAAAAATTCAATTACAAGCAAGTCTAATTTTTTCACAAGAAATTCCAAATTGAGAAATACCATCTTTTACTATCAAATTATACACATGTGCGGCACACTTAATATGAAAAGAATCATTATCAATTGGACAAAGTCTACATTTTAAATAATCAATTGCTTTTAAATTATTAGAAGCATTATCTAAAGTGACACTCATTATTTTATCACATATTCCATAAAATTGTAAAATAGAGCCTATTTTTGTTGCCATATAAGCACCGATTTTAGTTTCTTCAACATATTTATATCCTAATATTCGTTTTTGCATGTTCCATTCATGGTCAATCCAATGGACAGTAATTGTAAAATTATCATTACCATTAGGACTACGTCCCATATCAGAAGTAATAAATAATCTACCATCATAATAAACAAATAAACAACGAAGAAAATAACAATATTCTTTTTGATACTTAAAAAGATCACTTTTAATTGTACTTCTTCGAATACCTTCATAATCTGGGTTATACAATTCTCGAATATACTGAATAAAACCAGGATGTGAAGGAAATGAAAAAGGCAAACCACAAACAACAACCATTTTAGCTAATTCTCTACGATTTTTTTCTTTACTATATGTGCGATGTGTGCTTCGGCTAGCCGGGTTAGTCATATTTAATACACTTTGAACCATATTAGAACCTCCAACTCCCATAGAATTTTAAGGTTGAGGTATTCCATTTCTATTAGCCCTTTCTATATCATCTAGGCGAGCAAATTTTTTATTACACTTTCTCAAATGTGTTCTTAGTCGTCCCGTTCCCCCTTGTGTACCCGTAGTTACATGTTTCATGATCAATTTACATTTCGTGCAAGTAACAGTAGTTTTTTCCTCATTTTGTACCAAAAATTTCCATACTAAAGATCTTTTAACACGTACAGCGGTCTTTGAAAAAGTAGGTAAAGAGGGAACTTCATCTTGTTCTGGTAATTCGGTAGCCGGACTAGTAGGGGTAGGGGTTTCATCATCTTTCTCATTTATATCTACTTCCTCATCTAATTCTTCCTCAAAATTAGTAAAACATCTATTTAAAGTTTCATGATCTACTTCATTTTCGGAATTAAATTCAATAGGTCGTGAGTCTCGTGTAAAAGAAGTTTCATCAACATGAGTATAATCATTAGTATTAATTCTAAATCTAGGAGGTGGCAAATTTTTAGAATTAGAACTACTTCCTCCTCCTCTATTATTTTTTCTTTCCGACATTGGTCTTTTACCACTATATTTTTCAAAATTCATGTTCAAGTTTAAAATAATTAATATTATGAAAAACAAGCAAAGATAATATAACAAAAAAATAAAATAACTTAATTAATAAACAAATAAAAAATTAAAGTTGGAACGAATGTACCGAACGTCTACGTAAAAGTAGACGTATAACCAAAGCCGGAATTGAGAGATGCCAATTGAAGCTTTCGATTTACTTCAAATAATTCTCCGAAATTCGAACTCCAAGTCAATATCACAAAATAATAATTATGAATTTATGAGAGATTGAAAATTAAGAGATTTTATAAGATATTAATGAAATAGTTTGTGAATTTGTGATTTAAATGAAAAAATATGAGTATATTTATAGTGTTAAGGGGTAGAGATGGGTGGGGGGCTGTTTGGAGCCGTTTTGGGCCCCAGCCCAACGGCTAAAAGGGCCCAACGGCTCTATAACGTTCAAATTTTAAAAAATAAATAATAAATAATAAATAAATAAATTAAATTGACCGTTGAACCGGACCGGAACCGGTTCTTACCGAACCGGATCAATCGGATAAAAATTCGGGTTCCGTTTTGGTACCGGTTCCGGTTCCTTACCGGTTCAATCGGTATCGGACTTACCGGTACGAGAATCGGACCGAACCGGACAAAAACCGGTCCAATAGAAGTATCTAGTATTAATTTCATGTATTTATTTTTATGATCTAATATTAATTTCATGTATCTATTTATATGATCTAATATTAATTTCATGTATCTATTTATATGATCTAATATTATTTCATGTATCTTTTATATGTATAATTTGATGTATCAAGTATCAATTTTATACGTTATATAAAAAAATATGTATCTCAGATAAATATAAAAATAATTAGATACATTGTAATAACATAACAAATATATATGATAATATTAAGATACATGATAGAAGCCCATACACAAATGACAAGACTAGGATACATGATAGAACAAATTGTGTCAAATGCATGCGTAAATTGTCAATAATACGTAAATCTCCAATATATTCTTTAGATACATATACACTTAATAAGATACACTGATAAAACTAGATATATATAATCGTATCTCAATAATGTATCAGATACATCAATAAGGTGTCAAATACAAGCGTAAATCTCCACTTATTGAAACTTCCAATTACATTCGTGGTTGGTCAGGGCATCTCACCGCGGTAGTGTTTGCTTCACATTTTGATTCATCGTTGTTGCTCATTGTGCCTAGATCTGACGGGAGAAGTGACGCGAAGTTTCTTAGTTGATTTGTAGTATACAATGTATGCAACCGATACTATCGTCAATATCGAATTTGATAAATCTATGGGGCTTGAAATCTATACTTACAACGATACCCATTGTCTGTGCGCGCGAGAGGTGTCTCCCCATGCGAGAAGAAATGGTGGATTCGTGGAGAAGTGGTTTGAGAGTGAGAAAATCAAAAGCTATGAATTTGATGTGTGTGTTTACAAGCTGTAAAACATCAATTTTAATGGAGTGTTTCTTCTGAGTAAATTTTAGACTCTTCAAGTTAAGAGGAAGGGGAAGAGGAAAAGTTAGAGTTTGAGTTTTACCCTAACTCATACTCTCTGAGAGAAAGATATTTGTTTTTGATTAAAACACTAATTTTGAAGTTTAAATGTAAAAATAATTAATCAATTCTAGTTTTAAGGGATATGAGTATTGATTGTATCTTCAATAAGTATATGGTATAAAATATTAAAAGTGGTGATATATGTAATTTACCTCTACTTTTTTTAATATATGTAATAGCTTAAAAGTAGAGGTAAAATTAGTATAGATGGTAGTTATGTATGTCTATTAAAGTAGACCTTATATTCCGTTTTACCCAATTATACAAATAACCTTTCTCTCTCATCACAATCTTTTTATTGATTTTTTCCCTTAATTCACCCGAGTACAATCAGATTTCAAAATTTAAAAAATTAGCGTCTCCCTTTCAAATTGTGCTCCCATAATTTCTGGTCTCTTTCGACGGCTTCAATCTATTGTTTTTTTATTGGTACTTCCGTACTTGTATATCCTTCATATTTCTTTTAATTTTTGAAATATCTCCATAGCTACATACAAATTATGGATGAACAAACTACTTTCAAGAGTGTTGCGTTTAAAATCAAATCTTTAGGTGCTTCATGTTATGCAAATTGGAGGACGACTTCTCAAATGCACGGTTGATTTATATAAATCAGACCACACTTTGATTTATGAAAACATATTTGTTGATGCAGAGTTATGCCCCAAAGTATCTTACACCATAATGGATATCAGGGGTGGTTATTATAGCTAAAGTCAATGTTTATAGCTACCGCTTGATGCTTTTTGAAATTGTATTAGGTAGGGATGTGTATCGGTTGGTTCGATTTTATTTATTATCGATTTTTGATTTTTAAATATGCTAAACCAATAACAAATCAATAAGACATTTTTTAATAGTTTTCGTCCTTAACGGTTCGATTTTCGGTTTACCCAATAAGAAAATGTTTATAAAATAAATATATGACTTCTCCAATATTTTGACATGACAAGACAATAATGTAATTTTACAAAATGCTCATAAAATAATTAAAATAATAACTAACATGAAAAGAACTATACAACTGCAATACAAAGAGAAATTAAGTGAAGATGGATTTTACTTTAGGTTTTGACATTTTGTATAATAAGAAGTTGTAAACTCAAAGTCAGTGTAAAGTGCGAATTAAACGTTAATGAACAAAGACAGTAACCAATAAGATACTAAGATTAATATTAAATATTTATGTATGGATAAAGTAGTAAATTACTACAATCTTAATGGGTTATCAGTTTAACCAATAACCAAAAATTAAAAATCAATATCGAACCGATAACCCGATAATTGTTTTTACAAACCATTAAAAATTCATTAACCCAATAACACAATAACAATAAACCAATAACATTTTTTGTTTCAGTTTATCGGTCGATTCTGTTTTTGCACAAAACTTGTATTAGGTAGGCGAAATTCAAATTTTGTACAAATATATACATTTAATTGTATATTTTTTTGTCCATCAGTGGTGCATATACAATAGATTAATTTGTATTTATCAATATTTTGTATATATGATTTATTGATACATTTGATTTGTATATGTTCTGAAAAAATTATAAACGTATAAGTCTAACAGTCAATTATACGTATAATAATAACTCTAGTAGTCACTTCATACATATTCAAATTGTATATAAATTATATTTTGATATATATACAAATTCATTATACTTTTTAGAAAACTATCCAAAAAATAAATGTGCAATGTATATAAACACAGAATCTAACTCATATAAACTATTTCATAAATTAACTTTTGTCTTGCTCCACCCCGCACTGTCCTATTGCCATTCGAATTAAAGCATTTGTTTTAACAAAGAAAATGACATATAACAATAAAAATAGAGTAACTTTCACATATAACAAACATAAAAATCATATTTGTATGTTATAGTTATAGTTTGCATAATTGCGCTCCATGACAAATTTTATATTTGCTATGGAGCTTTTGATTTGTATAATTCGCTACAAACATCCAATTTTATACAAATTGTTCAGTTTTGTATAAATTATTTATACATTGTAATTTGTATAATAAGATCTGTATTTATATAATTATAAGTGTATACGACGAAAATATGTATATTTGTATTTGTATATACACTTTTCTCTCGCTTTATACAAACACAAACGCATTTTATACATTTTATACCAAAATGTATAAAATGGCTAATTGTATACCGAAAATGACTAATTATATATCGAATCAGTTGACAAGAAAAGGAGATGTTTGCTACGAATTACAATTAAAATAAACTATGACTATAACATTTAATTTGAATTAATAATTTGCTATTTCATACAATTTTCCCATAAAAATATGCATGAAAAGTAAACAGTGAGGAGTAGTTAGTCAATTTAAATGAAAAAAAAAAACACTATTAAAGTACTACTAAAATCAGCTCTAATATATATGAGAATGATACATAAATATGTCATTTACCTTGATCTCAACAAATATTTTGTCGGTCAATTTTGTGTGTATAAATAAATATTTAAATTTGTATAAATTTAAACAAGTATATACACCCATTTTATATGACATAATATACGTAAGACGCCACATAGAATATTATATAGAATTTAAATTATAATGTAAGACCTCATGTAGTATTACTCAAACATTTAATTTCAATATCTTTTTGCAAGTTGCCACCTAAAATTTCAATAAGCCAAAATAAATTCTTTTAAACTCATCTTCAAACAAGGAAATATTGCAATTACCGGCAATTTGTTTGATGTAGTTTCAGTTCCTCCCTCTTGATTATTTCATTATCCACGACTCTCTTTGTTTATGAAGAGTTATTTTAATTAATTTTGAGAATCAAATTGGATAGATCAACACAATAATAATTATATTAAAAATAGTATAAGTTGTAATTTTTCTTATGTTAATATAATAATAAAAAAACTACAAAAACATACTTTGATTCTCGTAAAGCAAAATATGATAGTTAATTTGAAACACAAAAGAGTATATTATTGCCGCAGAAGGTTAACTTACTCACAGTTAAAATTCCTCATTGAAAATTTCAATCTAAATTCTCTTTAGACTCCGAACGAACTTCTTCATTTGCATATTTTAGTCCAACTTATTGATTTGTGAAGCTTTATAATTATCCTAATTTTAACTTATTTATCGTTAAAGAAGAACATAAGTAATTTTGAAGAAATGAAACATCCTAAAAATTACCCTCTTTTCATGAAGTAATTGGCCATCCATAATTTGAGTAGTTATTTAAAGTTACAACATTAAGATAAATTAAAAAGAAATGAAGAAAAATATCAAAAACTAAATTATAATTAACGGTCGTGCCACATATATTTTAAATTTTATTATATAAACATTTTTGATAACTTTTTTTTTTAATTATAAAAAAAGTTCATTTTTTCTCAACTCTTTCCTTTAATCGGAAATATCATCACTGTCGCTCAACGCCGGTCCTCGCCTAAAACCTAAAACCCTAAACCCTCTGCACAGGGATTGGGAAGAAGAAAACCCAACAATATAAACTTTTTCTAACTTTTTTTCTTTCAATTCTGGAATAATGGAGCAAAGATTGGGAAATACATGGCGAATGACAGTGAATGAGAAGAAGTTCATAGAATCTGCTTTAGAATCTGAACTAAGAGTTGATGGTCGCCGTCCTTTTGATTATCGAGCCCTCACTATCAAGTTCGGCAGGTAAAAACCTCTAGCTCAATCTCTCTCTTGTTTTTTTTTTTTTAAAAATATTGTTATGATATGTGAGATATGCTAGTGCGATTTTGCATTATGATTGTTTAGAGTTATTGATTTGCAGAGAAGATGGTTCATCAGAAGTTCAACTAGGGCAAACTCATATTATGAGTTTTGTTACGTCGCAACTAGTGCAACCTTATCGAGATCGACCAAACGAAGGAACTCTTTCAGTATTTACTGAGTTTTCACCAATGGCGGATCCTTCTTTTGAGGCAGGTCGTCCTTCAGAGTCTGCTGTTGAGTTGGGTCGCATTATTGACAGAGGGTTAAGGTAACATTTCAAAAACCATTTCTCCCGAGACTGTTTTGCATCAAAAAATGTATTGTAAGCTGTATATTGTTTTTTTTTCTTCAAAATATTATAAGATGTATATTGTAGAAGAAAGAGTTTTTACTATCTTGTGGAGGATATATTGTATTTCTTTTGTGTAGCGGTTGAGAAATGCTTTTAATTTTTAAGCACCTGCTCATTCTTTTTCCATTGTAGTACTACTGGATAATTGCTTTTTGAGCCTTTGCGGTAGATCTGTTTGAAGGTATCATGTATTTTTTTGTTTCTGTAGAATGCAGATAGAAAAGCAATTGTCTAGGTAGTACTTAGTTATGCATCATTTGTTTTGCTGGAGATAAATACAGAAGTTGAAGAAAAGAAATTGTTGTCTTTGGTTAGGTCTTCTTTTATTCTGATATCTAAAAATGGTAATGCAGGGAAAGTAGGGCTGTGGACACTGAATCACTCTGTGTTGTGGCTGGGAAGTGGGTGTGGTCAATTCGTATTGATCTCCATATTTTGGACAATGGAGGGTAAGTTGCAGTGGTGCACATTTGGGTCCCGTTTAGTACCCATCTATGTCTCCATCTGAAGTTATGGAACTAATTATGTGATTCTTCTATAAGTGCAGTAATCTTGTTGATGCTGCCAATATTGCTGCTTTAGCTGCGCTTTTGACATTTCGGAGGCCTGAATGTACACTAGGAGGAGATGACGGGCAGGAAGTGACACTGCATCCACCCGAGGTTTCCTTTCTTGCTTTATTCTCGCTAAATGAAGTTCAATTTTGAGGTTGCGTTATGAGTAATATCTCTTTGGACAGAATCATCCATTAAATCCATATTCAGAAGAAAAATATTTGGTCAAGCAACTAGCTTGGAATCTTACATTTCCCTATATGTTCTTCCTTTATTAAAATTTTCCTATCTGAGGGCTTTCCTTTGTCATTGCTTAACACATCATTCCGTTCTGGTTGTAAAAATAATCATGGGGACTCAATTATCCCCCAAAAAAGCCTCTTGTGGTGTCTCCTCTGTTTTTTACCTATTAGTTTGTCTTGAAATTTGGAGAACTTCTCTTGGATGAGGTTGGAGTTATTTTGAGCTCTGCTGAATGTGCTCGGTAACTTTATATTTCGGAGGAAGTTCTTATATCTTCCACAGAAATATAGAATTAACAGATTTGTTTTGGAGAGACATTATTCTTGTTGTGGAGTAGCTGCTTATATTCTCGATTGTGTTTGCTCTTGTTTGTCTTTGACTCTTCATCTTAGACCCTGTTAACTTGGGAAAAAAAGAAGAGCGGAAGAGAAGGAGAATTTGGTGTATCTATTGCCTTAAATAAAAACAACTGTCATAATAGGAGCACCTGACTTGCCTGTTCACAACTCGTTACCAGTAGATGTGGTCACAATCATAGCTAATTGAGAACAAATGATATGTTGGTTGGTTAATCTTTCTAGTTGGGTTTTACTTGTTCTTTACATTCTATTGATTGCAGCTAAGTTGCTCGAACTTGGGCGCGGGTATCTGATATGGGTGCGGATCTAGAGGTGGGATCCTTCATGATCTATATTTTAAGATTTGGAGGTACAGATTCAGCAAGGATACTGGTGCGGGGATTCTGCTAAATAAATCAAATATCTAGAAACAGAGCTATAAAAGTATGCCTTAGTTATGAGACATTAGTGGAAGACTTACATGTATCCTGTGAAATCCCACTAACTCATCTTTTCAAGTTGTAGGTAGCCATCTAAAATACACACTAGCTTGTCTTGAGAATTTAAAATGCCAAATCTTAACTCGAATTTCTCTGTAGTTGGTGGTCCAAGTTTTCAACGTTGATTGAGTGGATCTGCTACTTATCCCACTCCCATACCCAATGTCCTGTCGTGTCGATACAGCTGCGGCACCAAAAGTGAAGAGTCCAATCTACTAAGGCTTGCAGGTCCTTGGGTTAGAGATCTTCATGTTAGTGTCTATCTGGACTAATGCATGAACTTGTTACTCCATTTTGGTATAATTATTTATATCTTAATTAACATAAGAAAGAGTGATCTTATACCATCTGTGTAAGCCATGATTTTTTTCTGGTGTGTTGGCAAATTACAGGCCACTGTGGGATAATTCATAAAATCCTCCACTTTGCTCAGAAACAATGTGAGCAGAGGAAGTTCTTAGTTTTGATATATTCTGCAATTTGTTGCTGCTTTTTTATTTTATTTTATTTGAGATTGGTAACTGTTTCTATTTCTTTAAATCAGTACATGGGTTGTATTGAAAACCATATTTATATAATGAACTCTAAAGGCACTGTCCTATCCCTATAATGAGTCTAAAACATCAATGATAGAGACAATGTCATTAGAGTAGATCTGATTACACCAAAAACACAAAGTTAGTATACAATTCAATTTTACTTGCTGCATATTACTCTCCCTATTCTCAAAAACTCTAAGATTTCTCTCTTTCCAGATAGTCCACCAAATAGTAGCAGGAATGATTCTCCAGTTGCTTTTGTTCTTTGCTTTAATCCTGCTTCTTCCCAACTGTATAAGGCCTCTGCAATTCTACCAGGCATGACCCATGAGATGTTTTTGAGCCTTAGGAATAGTCTCTGCAATTGGCCAGTGACCTTGCACTGGATCTGGATGAACAAGTGATTGCCTGTTTCTGCAGTTTCCCCACAAAAAAACATCTAGAGCACAGTGTAATCCCCCTCTTCATCAAATTTTCCTGTGTCAACACAACTTCCTTAGCCAGTAACCACACAAAACAGGCCACTTTGTGTGGGATCTTGGCCTTCCAACTGTGTTTCCAGGGCCATTTGGGTGCTGCGTAATTGTATGGTTCAACTTCCTATATGTTGCACTTACTCTAAAGGTCCCTTTACAGTTCCCCAACCACTGTAATCTGTCCTTCCTCGGCTCCAAGCCACTAAATTGTTCAATGACGCTGAAGAATTCTGTAACTCTTGGAATTTCCCAATCATTGAGGTGCCTTCTAAATATAATATTCCACCCATGAGGTGTCCATAGTTCAGCTATTGTACTTTGTTGTTGAAGAACCAGAGTGTGTATGTCTGGGAAAAGTGACTCCAGATTTCCTGCTTCATGCCAATCTTCCTTCCAGAATCTAGTTTTAGCGCCATCTACCACTTTAATCTTGGTGTTTGGTTTGAAATCATCCCATAGTGATCGGATGGATTTCCATAAACTAACACCATAGAGAGTGGTAACTTCCTTTGTCATTCAATTGTCACTTTCTTCATATTTTGCTTTTATGACTGAGCCCCATAAATTCTGATCATCGTTAGAATACCTCCAAAGCCAATTAATTCTCAAAGCATTGCTTTGATTCTTTAGGTTCTTGATCCCTAAACCCCCATTTGTTGCTGTTTTTTTATTTCCTTTGTTTTCTATCTTTTGCTTTGCGCTTCACCTGTGCCTCCTGCCTTTTAAGATGCTTCTTCCAGAGTATTTTGCTGATGTATAAATTATTCCATTGTTTGACTGTAATGGGAAATGTTCATTTGCATTGCTATTACTTGATGTGGTTGGATTGTTGGTTTAAATGCCTTAAATGTTGACTGATTGAGTACTTCCTGAACTTTGGCAGGTGAGGGAGCCACTTCCCTTGGTTGTACACCATCTACCTATAGCAGTAACTTTTGCATTTATTGGAGACGAGCATATGGTAAGCAACTGTTAAAATTTCCTCTTTTCATTGTTTTATGCTGTTATAGTTATATGGTCTTGAAAAATCTAATGCTAACTTAATTCTAATCTAATTCGTATTGGTAGGTTATAGATCCAACACATCATGAAGAAGCTGTTATGGGAGGAAGAATGTCCGTCACCCTGAATGCAAATGGTGATGTCTGTGCAATTCAAAAAGCTGGAGGACATGGTGTCATGCAAAGTGTTGTCATGCAGTGTCTACGCATAGCATCAGTAAAAGCCGGAGATATAACTAGCAAAATTAAAACAGTTGTAAGTATTTGGTATCTCAGACTAAATTTCAAATGATTTCTGAAATCAAAACAAAAGGTAGGGTGAAATCATAATTTATTCATATGTTTTTTTTTATTGTTAAAAAATACATGTATTAAAAAGTCACCAATCAGAAGATGCTTTAAAGATATTTATAGATCACTGCTGAATGAGCATTGAACTCAAGAAGTCTATCATGACCTCTATAATCATTTGGAATAGTCACGTTACACTTAAAAATAGTAAAGAGACATATTTATACTTAGTGCTCTCTCCGTTCACTTTTACTTGTCCACTTTGGACTTTGCACGCTCATTTAAGAAACAATGATATATATTGTATTTTAGCACAATACCTATATTAATTGATGTATAAGTTTAAGTCTTGAGAAATGATTTAGGGAATAAGTAATTAATGTTGATGGTGAAACGGAAAAATATATTTGTCTTTTCTTTATATGTTAAAAGTGACAAGTAAAAGTGAATTACCCTTGTCGAAAAAAAAAGTGATAAGTAAAAGTGAACGGAGGGAGTAATAATTATAGATTCGAACTTGCTCTAAAATAATTGGGGTCTTTGGCACTTATGCCCCTATTTTGTGCCGGTCTTTAATTTTTTCCTCTCAAGTTAAACATTTTTTTTGCTGGGCATTAGTTTATATTTTCGCATCATAATATCCCACAAGATATGCGCCTATGTCTCCCAGGCATAAGTTCGATAGCTAAGGACAAAAATTAAAGACCAGTATGTCTGAAGGGAAAAAGTGCAATTTTTTCAAAAACTTGTGCGTTCTTTTCCTATCTCGGTGAACAAGAAGGCAATTGAATGCTGTTCCCTATATGAATGGCCGAAGTATGTTTTTTCTGGTTACATGTTAGATGCTTCTGTGAATTGGGATAAGTTTGCGTTTGCCAACTTGTACAAGTGGTTATGGTTGGTTGATTAGTTCCTGATAGGCTGAATTGTATTCTCTTATAGGTTGAATCTTATAAAACAGAGAGAGCTCTCAGAATGGTCAAGCGACATGCTCCAATTAATGCTGTTGATGTCAATGAACCAGGTGGAAAGGTATGTGGAGGTTGTTTCATAGGTCTAGTGTACGTGTAGAGCCATTATACTGAATGATTAGAGTCATCACAGTTAGACACGTTAAAAAAGGTTAATGAAAACTAGTTCAAATGGTTTAGCCCTTGAAATCAACTTTAGTTCTTACTAGAATCTGAAAAATGGTGGATATTGCTAGGAAGAGACATAAGTGTTTTAGTCTCTCAATTGTTAGAGTATATCTTTCATCACAATGTTGATCCTTATCCGAAGAAAACTTCAATTTTTATTTTTGTGGATAAAGACTAAAGCAAACTTCATCAATTTTTCTTTTTTGAGATAAAGACTGAAGCAAACTTCATCTTCAGCATCAATAATTTTGACTTAGATTTTTCAGTCAGCTGAGTTTCAATCTTAAGACTTCAGTGTTCAGATTTCTTATTCCATCTCTTTAATGATAAGGCTAAGCAAATTTTGGAGGGGCAAAAATTGAAATCAGAAGAGTGCAGTGCTAGTCAGAGCGATGGCATGGATGTCGAGCAGGGTAGAATCAACAAGAGGACTGATAAGAACCGGAGTTTCACAGGCGGGCCATCCAGTTGGTAGATCTTTGTCCTGTCTCATTATGAGTCTGTTTACCAGAAAATTAATTATTTGCGATGCAATTTTATATGCTTCTACAATATGCTTATATTATATAAGTTGCCAAAGTGCCCTGGAATGCTGTCTTTGTGCTAAGAGGTTTATTTCTTTTGGCATGCATAATTGATAACCCATGTAATTTCATCTTACTATATTAACCAAAAGTTGTTATTTGAAGAAGCAATTTGTATGTTCTTGGTTTTGAAAGAACTAACCCATTTAAGAGGAGATGCATTTCTCCATCTTAGAGTGCATCCAGAAACTTATTTGGACATGTTTATAGTTGATTTTGCTCTATCTCACTGCAAATAATTCCTTTTTTTCCTGCTTAGGGATCCATATTCAGAGGGTGTCAACACTGACGAATTGAAAGCTACTCTTGCTTCTCGTGGTGAGTTTTATGATTTTATATTAAGTATAAGCTTGGAGCTCCTCGTGTATGGCTATCTGACTTAAAGATAAATGGGGCTAAATTACCCAAATAAGCTTTATGAACTGTGTATAGGTTTTGGAACAGTGAAGTTCATGGTAAGCATGGTCTTATTAAATGTATGTATGTATATATGTGTGTGTGTGTATATATTTGTTAATATAGTCAAAGACTTTGCTAATCTCACAACAGATGGATACTTCATTTTATGTGGTATTGTCCAGCTTTACTTGTCAAAGTAAATTTAGAAATTATACAGGACTATCTAAAAATTGTTAACAAGTTTGTGAGACTTCTAATCTAATTGCACGCCAATAAAATGTCAGCCTGATTTGTCTCTTAATTTGTGTATAAAGAATATTAAGTGGCATGAAACACTGAGTAAGAGAAGAAGAAGTTGGAACTTTTATATTGTTGTCAGCTATACAGATAACCTATCATCAGTTTCATGCGTCATAACATGCACTCACTAAAGAAATGACCCCAAATAATAAAAATTGCTTATAATAAGCTTGTAAGAAACAACAACATTACCAGTGTAGTCCCACAAAGTTGGGTTTGGGGAGGGTAGAGTGTACACAGACCTTACCTCTAGCTTGAGGTAGAGAGGCCGTTTTAGATAAACCCTTGACTTAAGATAAAAACAGTCTAGAAAAAAAAGTAATGGAAATACAAGAAACAAGAGACAGTAATAAAAACAACAGATAGAGAGCAGAATAATACTACAACAAAATAATACTATTATCAAACTACACGAAAATACAAAATATAACAGAAATAGAGGAACAAGAAATAAGAGTAATACTACGACTACTAGAATGGACAACAAGACTATTCACTCCTACCGACTAGTTTGGATACACTCCTACCTTTCTACCTTAAATTGTGTCCTCCACACCTTCCTATCTAAGACCATGTCCTCGGTAAGCTGCAAGTGCTCCAAATCCCCCAGCACGATGTCTTTGCCCCCCTCCTCGTTCAAGAGCTTATGAAAGTATGATTGCCATCTTCTAATGAGTGCCTCCTCCACCAGTACTTTGTTGTCCTCATCCTTGATGCACTTCACTTGGTCAAGGTCACGGACCCTCCTCTCTCTCGCCTTGGCTAGCTTGTAAAACTTCTTATCACTGCCTTTGTCCCTGCGTACAGAACGTTCAAAAGCTGTTGTTTTTGCCATCATAACCGCTTACTTTGCCTCCTTTCTAGTCATCTTATACTTCTCCCTGTTTGTCCGCTTTTCTTCCTCGTCCTTACTCTCCACCAACTTCGTGTAAGTCACCTTCTTTGCCTCCACCTTCCCTTGTATTTCTCCATTCCACCACCAATCCCCTCGATGCCCACCAGATCAGCCTCTCGAGACTCCCAACACCTCAACACCTCTCTTTCCTAATGCAACTGATGCAACTGGCAGTCTTATCCCACATACTGTCCGCATCTCACTACACCCAAGCCTTCATAGCCATCATATTCTCCCCTATCTCTGGGGTATCGGCCATAGTCAAGCTACCCATTTGATTCTTTGCCGGTCATCCACAATCCTCTTTTTCCTCTCCTTGATCTCCAAATTCATCCCCAAAAGCTTATGTTGGGTCGTGAATTCTCACTAAGGATGACCTTACAGTCTTTACAAAGACTTCTATCAACCTTCCTAAGGAGCAAAAAATCAATTTGAGTCTTAGCCACTGTATTGCAGAAGGTAGCCAAGTGCTCCTCCTCCTTAGGGAAACTCAAATTGGCTACCACCAATTCAGAAGCTCTCGCGAACTCCAAAAAGTGCGGCTTTGCCTTAGTTCCTGTCCCCAAATCTGAAACCTCCTTGCACATTGTCATAACCCACCCACTCTGAAGTCTTAATTGACCCGATGTGTCCATTAAAATCACCTCCTATGAATAGCTTCTCAGTGAGCGGTATACTTCTCACCATCTCGTCCAAATCCTCCCAAAAGCGCTTCTTGTCCTCCTCATCCAAGCCGCTTGCAGAGCGTAAGCATACATTATTGAACATAAGAACTTTCAAGTACTTTAACATAAAAACATTTGTGTTTCTGTGGGTAGGAGAGAACTCCTTTTTATTAGTAGCTATAGAAAAGTGGTTTCTTCTATCTAGAATTTTAAAGAATTAAGAACCCTTCAATCATCTCATCCTCTCGATCAGCTTAACTTTTCTGACACCCATCTTTTCTGGATTTCCTTGCCTTTCTTATCAACATGAGGCTACCCAAAGTTCCTCCAATATTTCGCATTGTTTTAGCTGTGAGCTCTACTGAATAAGATCCATCTTTCCATGTAATAAAGAGCTCTGGTTTGCTATAGGAATAATGTAAGCCTTGTGATACAGAACATGCGATGTAATTCAAAGCATAATAGTTTGAACTAATTGCTGATTGGACGGAGAACTTTCTATGTAGCAAGTGGAAAATCCTTCTAGTTGAGAGAAAATAGCAGGAATTCTGTAGTGTGGTTTGATTTGATTGTGTGAAGAACTTTGCCAACAACATTCATTTCAATAACATCACTGGGTGGTGATATATCTCATTTTGAAGCTGGCCTCAAGCTGCCAGATAAATATGCAAAAGAGGGAGAAGGAAGGATCAGCTGCTCATATATTACATGTTTGAATAATTCAACAGCCATGTTTACTGCATAAGAATAATGATGGTGCAGGGGGACCTAAGAAGAATCATGATCATCTATGGAGATTGTACATGACATTGGATGGGAAATTGATCACTAAATGTTGAAATTTTGAATTTGGGGTAAGAACAGGTGTTTTGTCCTTCAGACGAGTTGTTTCCATCAAAGGATGGCCATTAGAGGATGTGAAGCTGGAAAATTCGGAAGAGGTTGAAGGAAACTGCCTCATAATTGAGAACTCTCTTAAATCTAGAGTGGAAGGGAGTGTCGCATTTTCGATTTTGGTTCCTGACATTTAAAGATGCCTTTGATAGTTCAGTTTATGCCGTGTAAATTCTTAAACACGACCTATCTTGTAATTTGTTTAAATGAAAAGTAGGAGGTTATGTGTTTCTTTCTGACTATTTCTCTTGTTAGCACCTAATTATTGCCTTGAATGTTATTATTTTGAATGGTACATCTTTTAATTCTTTGTCCCTGCACGGTTGAGCCTATTTGTAGGTTTGTCATTATATGTTTTAATCTTTGAATATGAAATTGGTCAACACTAAGAAAGTTGTGAAAACCAGAAAGTCTGTGTGCTGAAGTATGGACATTATTGCTTGAAACAAGCACTGCAAGATTGGGGATAAGCTGACTTAATACATTGATTGATTATACATTATGCAGGTTCAGTTGCAGTGCCTATGAATCTAGACAATTTAGGTGATACTATTAGAGATGAAACAAAATCAGATGAACCACTTTCAGATGTTAATCCAGTATCTTCCTCGACTGACTCAGCTGGAAAAGAAATGGCAACGAGCAAAGAAAAAACTTTACAAGATGCTGTTAAGCCTAAAAACAAGCGGAAAAAGAAGAAATCGTCTAATACTGCCGCAGTTTAGAGAATGCATGTGTGATCTATCTTCTTGAGGTACGTGGTGGATTATGTTAATTATGGCATGCAAACTATTCCAGCTTGTAAATAGAATCTGTTCTTGGTAACTGCTTTCTTCCTTACTCGGCTGGGGGAAGAGGTGCGTGATTGTTTTAATCAGATGCCCAGTTCAAGTTTGTCTTTAAACAATCATAGTTGTCCTCTCCAGTGCAGTTCCACTACTCCTTTCTTGTCTGTCTTATGGTGTTGTTGGACACCTTTAGGTTTGATGAAAAATGGAAGTTATATACTTCAGGCTTGGAAGAGTATCATATGTACTGGAGATCTGCGAGGAATTCTCAAATATACTACATCTCTACATTTTTTCATAATAGATTAAAAAGTAATTTTTCCCATAATGTGATTGCCTTTGCTTTGTGACTTGGTCATCCTTTTTTTTTTTTAAAAATAAATCAAAAGGTGCCATGAGCCAATTTATTAAACCAAAATTCAAAGATATGTACACAGACTTGTTTTGGAGATACGGCCCAACTGTCCCAATCTTTTAACTGGATTGCCAAAAACAAAATAGAAAAATAAAACAGACAAAAGGATGACTAGGTCATCTTACTCCTCCAAGGCTTCAACTTTAGCATGTGCTACTATAATGTTATTAAGATGCTAATGTAAAATGGATAATTTGTGGACATTCTTAAGTTGGTTTATATATTTACCAAAAAGGTATTGATCAGTGTTCCCCCTTTGCTAATTTCCAAGAGTGACTATACCAGACGAGAAACCTCCATCTCTTCTGCACGTTTTTATGAAGCTCAAGTAAATCTAGGAGTATATGGTTTTATACTTTTGTTAACATTAATTGATAAACAATGCACAAGTTTAAAAAAAAAACAAAAATACCTTTTTGTTTCTATACAAGTTTTATGTGGGAGTTCTGATACAAGCAGGTTGTATGTGGGTCTATCAACTACAATACAATTAAGAGAATACAGGCAAGTTACCTTTCTCAAGAAACAATAATCAAGAGAATACAAGCAAAAAAGGAGCAAAAGGGGACAACCACATGAAACATATAAAAGCTCTTCCAAAACAAATTTACCTGTCCATTTTGATGCAACCTAACGAGGGCCAAAAACATCTTTAGTATACCCACAACTTAAAACTGTTTGAAATATCACTGTGAACAAAAATCATCCTTCAAGTTTTTTGTAATGAACAGCCTTCCTCCTTTTCTAATCCACTGTGACAAAACCAACGGACTCCTACAAAACTGAATGTGACATTTTCCCAAAATATTGCCTAATTTCCATGCCCGGTCATTAACTAAAGGAAAAACTATGCACACTCCACACATTATATAAGAAAACAAGTGGTCTGCTTTTTTTTTTGTACTGACAAAAATACTCCTCCTTTATATGACACAAAGCAGTGTGTAGCTTTGTTCTCATTTCTGTAATAGGTTCTATGTTGCTCGGACTCTTCAAAAATGTCAGCATGTGCGTGTTGGATTCTCCAAAAGGAGTGTATTTTTGGAGAATTCGACACGGGTGCGGCAACGAAAGTGAAGAGTCCGTGCAACTTAGAATAGGTTTTCTATGTGAACCATGGTTTTTTGGCGAAGATGACATGTCTTGCATGTGATTTTAAGGATTCTGTTATTTTTGTAGCCATGAATAACAGAAGGATGTAACCTGCAAATTTCGATGAACTTGAAGGGTGTTTTTTTTTTTTTTTGCTTACAGAGATATCTTAAGGAGATGTAGTTTTAGTTTAACTTGTGAGTGTACCTAAGGGATATTTCTTGCTTGTAGTGATACTTTAAGGATGTAGTTTAAGCTATGAGTATACTTAAGGGATGTTTTTGGCCAAAATTCCTGCCTATTTGAGTGAAATCGTTCCAATTCTTTGTCTTGTCTGAATTTCTTTCTACTGAACTAATTGGAGTTTAAAAAGTATCATAAGTTTGAAACCAGTCGGTCAGTACATGGTACTGTTTATTCATCACTCCTGCCTATTTGAGTGAAATGGTTCCAATTCTTCCTCTTAGCTGAATTTCTTTCTACTGAACTAATTGGAGTTTAAAGGTATCAAAAGTTTGAAACCAGTCTGCCAGTACATGATAGTGTTTATTCATTACTCTTGTATAGATCAAAACGTCATACTGCAGCTAGTTATTTGGTTGTATATCTATACTATGAAACACATTTAGCTAACTACTTTCATTTTCTTCTCTCAGGTTGAAATTACTCTGCATGGTAATAGTAAATTCTGTGAGTAATTGCACAGTTGGAGAGGCTCATGAAGTTCCTGATGCAAGGAGTTACATCATTGTTTCTCAAATCGAAGGACATGAATTGAAACCATTGCCATTGATGTTCAGTGTGAATGGATGATTAAAGAATGCCGCATTTGGTATCGGTTACCTAGCTTGAGTTCAAATCACTTGATCCCGCAGCAGAACTAGTGGCATTCTGAAATCTTGATTTGAACTTCTTTCTCAGACTTGAACTCGGGACTCAGAGGAAAGACTAAAAATGCTTTGTTCTCGAGAGTTTTCGCTTTTTCTGAGCTTTTGATGTTTTCTTTGTCCTTGTAGAGGATTTCTATATGTAGAGTTATAGAGAAAAGACAAACACATTGTAGACACTCTTCTGCTAGACTTGACTGACCAACTATTTATGTGATAATGCCTAAACATATCAAGTTCATTTATGTTGACATGGTACCATATTGATTTTAAAAAATTGAAGTCATGCTCGGACATAACTTACGGGAAATTATGATACGAAAATATAATCTTAGACACTCCAAAAAAATATTTATTACGAAGAGCATAATTAAAAGTAACACAAACGGGCAAAAAGTGCAAATAACCCCAATTCTACATGTTGCCTCCATATCCTGAAAAGAATGAATCCGAAGTCTAATTAGTTAGGTAATTTGCTAGTTTATTGATGTGCCTAGAAATTAATTAGCATATATTCTATATTCTTTCTTACACCTTGTTTGGATGGTTGTATTGTAATGTTAGTCTATATGCAATGTTTGTTTTGATTGTTACTTAAATTTTATTTTATCTTCTTGTTTAAATTTATCTTTAGGTAGTGATGAAAATACCCATTGTAACGATCGATTTGGTGTGATCGCGTTGTTATCGTAATATTTTCTTCTCATTTTGTCTTTACTTATTATTTAATAGTTTTATTTTATCATTTATCCTACCTTTTCATAGTAGTTGTGCCCCATACCCTACGACTTCTAGTAGGTTAATCACTCAAATTAGGAATATGTGATATTATGTAACGACGAAGAACAATATAATCTATCCAAACGTTATATTCATTAAGATAGTACACTACGATACAACACAACACAATACAATATAATGCGATACATTATGAAATAATGCATAACAATCATCCAAACTTTATATTCTAAAGCACATTTAAATGTCAGAGATTTGTTTCACTATGTAGTTAGTAAGCTTTCGTATTATTGTATGTTACTAGAGTTGTTAGATATCAAATTTCTCTTAGTTTTTGATTAAAAGAATTAATGTTTGCATACATTAACCTACGCCGTATTAATATCTAATTAATCTAAAGACTCAACATAACAGACTAGAATTTGGTAATAAAAGATTTGCATGAACTCAAGGCGTTAACCCTTATTTGATAGATTTACACTAGGCATAATTAAAAATTTACTTGGCATAATCAGTTGTATTATTGTCAATAACTCATATAATTAGTAAAACCCAATGCAATGGGAAGCTCTAGATGACTTGTAATAAAGTTTAAGTCACGAGAAGAAGAAACACATTGCTTTTGTTGTCATTATGCAATCAAAATTTCTTACCAACATGGGTTGTGGTGTACTGGTGGGAGTGCTTCACCCTTAACCAGAGGTCTCGGGTTTGAGCCCTGGGTATGGAGAAAATCCTGTTGGGAGCGCCACCCCCGAATGGGCCTTGCAGAGCGCGGCCCGGATTTAGTCGGAGCTCCAATGTGGGCTCCGGACACCGGGTGGGAAACCAAAAAAAAAAAAGTCACGAGAAGAAGAGAAATAATTGTTTAAACTAGCACAACTGAGAGAGAAGAAGAGTAAGAAGTTTAACAAGATCGTATTAAGGATGATTTTCAACAAGTATTGACAGAAGATAATGAGAGACTAATTTGATCAAAGAGGATAACATTTTGAATCTTCACACGTTTGTGGATGATAGTGATTTTAGTTATACTCATAGAATTAGGGGTCTGAGATATAGAAATTAGGATACCATAAAAAAATGTGGATGAAAAAAATCTTGTGGCCTAGATAGCTTTCATGTAGAGGTATGGAAGTGCACTGGAGTTGTACAAACTATTGTGAAATTAAAATGAACTTAAAAAACATAGTGTTGCTAGAAAATATTAGGTGAGTGCAATTCATTATATATTGGTCAAACACATATACAGACCCTTAAACTTATTCCTAAATTTCATTTTGACACTTTAACTCAACCTTGTTCCATTTGAACTCTTTAACTCCAATTTTTATGTTCCATTTTGGCACTTCTTTCCAAAGAATCAACAAAGTCGGATGTGTGTACTTCACATGCCATGACATGACACAAAAATCAATTAAAAACACATACACAACTCCTCTAACTTGCCCCCATTTTTCATTTTGTCATGCTAACTTAACCTTGTTCCATTTTAATCTTTCAACTCTATTTTATATAGTCGGATGTGTGTACTTCACATGCCATGACATGGCACAAAAATCAATTAAAAACACATACACAACTCCTCTAACTTGCCCCCATTTTTCATTTTGTCATGCTAACTTAACCTTATTCCATTTTAATCTTTCAACTCTATTTTATATAGTCGGATGTGTGTACTTCACATGCCATGACATGACACAAATATCAATTAAAAACACATACACAACTCTAACTTGCCCCATTTTTCATTTTGTCATGCTAACTTAACCTTGTTCCATTTTAATCTTTCAACTCTATTTTATATAGTACTCCCTCTGTCCCTGATTACTTGTCCACTTTTCCTTTTATAGCTGTCCCTAATTACTTGTCCATTTTGATAAATCAAGAAATGACAAAATCTTTTTACCTATTATACGCTCAATTAAATGACTAATTATTTTTAAAAATGTAGAACTTTTCATCCACTTCATAATTAATAGGGGTAAAATGGTAAACTCACTAGTGTTGGAGAACACAGACCTCAAGCTCACTCAAGAACCAAAATATTGGAAAGGAAAAGAATAACTAGCAGGCAGTCTTTAACTATAAGCTGTAAGCTTCTGTTTTCATATATCATCTTCATCATCAATGATGCCTTTTAAATAGGCTTACAACTCAACTAAAATGCAGAATTAAAAGGGCACTAACTCAGTAGTGCTTTCAACTAAAAAGAGAAACTTAAGGGCCAAATAACAACTATCCTAGACTAAGTCAAAGTGCAGTAAAATCACTAAAAGAAACTGCAATAACTTTTCTCTTCTTTTTGTTTGAATCATTTATTCAACATTCCCCCTTGATTCAAAATCACTAACACCAAGCAATGATCTAAAATAAACATGCTTCTGATATGACAGTGCCTTTGTGAAGATATCCGCTACTTGTTCATTAGTGTTGCAAAACTTCAATATGATCTCTTCTTTTTCCACCAACTCACGAATAAAATGGAAGCAAATGTCAATGTGCTTTGTTCTTCCATGAAATGCAGGATTCTTAGCCATTGAAATTGTGGATTTGTTGTCGCAATAAATTTTCGTTGCTTTCTTTTGCTTCTGGTTCAAATCAACCAAAATTCTCCTAAGCCAAATGCATTGACAAGCTGAAGCAGTTGCTGCGATGTACTCTTCCTCTGAAGACGACAATGCTGTCGTTACTTGTTTCTTCGAACTCCATGTTATTGCGCCTGATCCAAGGCTGAACACATTGCCTGATGTACTCTTCCTATCATCCACCGAGCCTCCCCAATCGCTGTCAGTAAAACCTAACAATCTAAAATTTGAAACATGAGAATACGAAATACCATATTCTAACGTTCCTGCAACATAGTGTAAAATTCTTTTTTGCAGCTCCAAAATGATGCATTGATGGATTGCTCATAAACCTTGAAACAACACCAACAAAATATGAGATATCTGGACGAGTATGAGCCAAATAAATCAAACCTCCAACTAGACTTCTAAAACTTCTTACATTGGCTTGCCCAGTACCATCTTCCTGTTGCAATTTTTCATTCATATTCATGGGTGTTGCGGCAGATTTACAATTGACAAGGCCAAATCTTTTAAGAAGGTCTGATGCATATTTCTTTTGAGAAACAAATACTTCACTTTCTCCTTGTTTCACCTCAAGCCCAAGGAAGTAATGCAACAAACCCAAATCAGTCATCTCAAATTTACTCATCATATTAGATTTAAATTCAGCTACAATAGAGTGAGATGAACCCATATATATTATATCATCAACTTAGAGGCATACAACAAGAAGATCATTGTTACCTCGCTTCCTTAAGTATAAAGTAGGCTCACTTTCACTCCTTTCAAACCCATTTTGAACAAAATTGGAATTGATTTTTGCTATACCAAGCGCGTGGCGCTTGTTTTCAGCCCATAAAGTGCATTCCTCAGATAGTACACCTTTTCCTCTTGGCCACTGATTTCAAAACCTTGAGGTTGAGAAACATAAACCTCCTCTTCCAGTTCACCATTCAAGAAGGCTGACTTAACATCAAGTTGATAAAGTGACCATTTCAGTTGAGCAGCCAAGGCTAAAATTGTTCTTACCGTTTCAAATCGAGCAACAGGAGAAAATGTCTCCTCAAAATCAATACCCTGTTGCTGCGAGTATCCCTTTGCGACAAGTCTTGCCTTGTGTTTTTGTACACTTCCATCTACGTGATACTTTGTTTTGAATATCCATTTTAATCCAACTACATTCTTTCCATTTGGCAAGTCAGTGAGCTGCCATGTTTCATTTCTTTGTATTGCCATCAATTCTTCCTTCATCGCATTCTTCCACTCCTCTTTTTCCATTGCTTCTTCATAAAATATAGGATCTGAAACAATAAAAGCAAATTGACAAGATTGATTAGAATATTTAGGATTCTCTTTTCTGGCTCTTGTTGATCTTCTCAGTGGAATTGGCACAGATGAAGGTTCTTCAAGTGTTGCGAATGTCTCTGGTTCAATCGCTTCCTCAAGTGAATTTGGATCAGACCCTTGTCCTTCATCCGGAGAGTCTTCAATGGTTATTGAAATCTCCTGTTGTATTTGTTTTTCACTCCAATTCCAACTTGACTTTTCATCAAATACAACATTTCTGCTAATTATCACTTTGCCATTAAAAGGGTTATATAACCTGTATGGTTTGGATTCAAGACAATAACCAATGAAAATACATTTTTGTGATTTTTCATCTAGTTTTTGACGAGTTTGAGAGTTTACCAAAGCATAAGCAATACAACCAAAAATTCTTAAATGGCTTACCGAAGGACTTGTACCTTTCCAAGCTTCATATGGCGTTTGATTCATCACAACCTTTGTAGGCGATAGATTCAGTAGGTACACTGAAGTTGCAACTGCTTCTGCCCAATATTGATTTGGAAGTCCTTTGCCTTTCAGCAAATTTCTTGCCATCTCTACAACGGTACGATTCTTACGTTCAGCTACACCATTTTGCTCCGGTGTGTAGAGTGTAGTAAGTTCCCTGTGAATTCCAAATTCTTCACAAAAATGGACAAATTCATTAGATAAGAACTCACCACCTCTGTCCGTTCGGAGAATTTTTATGCGCAACCCACTTTGATTCTCCACTAGTGCCTTGTATTTTCTAAAATTCTCAAAAGCTTTTGATTTGTATTTTAGAAAATACACCCAACTCATGCGACCGAAATCATCTGTGATGAGCAAAAAATATCGACTTCCACCAAAAGATTCAGTACTCATTGGACCACACAAATCTGCATGAATTAATTCTAGGTAAGTAGATGCTCTCCAAGCCTTTCCAACAGGAAACGACTTTCTACTTTGCTTCCCATAAATGCAACCTTCGCATAAATCAAAAGAATTAATTTTTGGTAAGCCAAAGACCATACCTTTTTGGCGTAGCAACTTTAGCCCCTTGAAATTAAGATGCCCATACCTCAAATGCCACAATTCAGAGTCATTTTTTACACCAATTACCAAAGCAAAGTTTTCCACATTTGAAACTTTTAGCGGAAACATTCTGTTTTCAGCCATGAGAACATTAACCATTGTTTGGCCTGACTTTTTATCTTTAATAACACATGCTCCATCATCAAACAGAAGTGAATATCTATTAGCCATGAGTTGCCCAACACTCAGTAAATTATGAGCCAAACTAGGAACAAATTGAACATCATGAAGAAGCTTTACTTTACCATGGATGTTTCTTATTGCTACTGTTCCTTTTCCTTCAGCTTGAAGACCGTTGTTATCACCAAGCTTGACAGTCGATTTTAGTGTCTCATCAAGTTCTTTGAAGATTGACTTCATACCTGACATATGGTCGCCGTATGACCTCATTTGACTAATAATAGCCATTGCTCTAGACAAAAAATCTTGCACATGTTCATTTCCTTTCATCATTAAAGTTTTAAACTCATGCCGAAGAGTTTGAAGTTTTACAACTATTACCTTTGATGAGCCTTGAAATTCTGTTGCAAAATTTTCCATGCTTGCCTCGAAGTGGTGGCTGCTGCAATTCGGGAAAACACCGTCTCATGGACTGCTTGTTGAAGGAAGAACAATGCCTTTTCGTCCTTCTTTCGGTTTTCCTTCAGCCGCTGCTCGTCATCTGGATCTGCATACCCAATCTCTATTAAGTCCCAAAGATCTTGAGACTTAAATAAACTCTTCATCTTGATGCTCCAGAACTGATAGCTTTGTCCCGTAAAAATGGGTATGGCTGGCTGAGATATGTTCAGAGAACTTCCATTTGAAGCCATGGTGTTTTTCTGTTAATAGGTCGTCTGAATCTAAGCGTGCTCTGATACCACAAATGTTGGAGAACATAGACCTCAAGCTCACTCAAGAACCAAAATATTGGAAAGGAAAAGAATAACTAGCAGGCAGTCTTTAACTATAAGCTGTAAGCTTCTATTTTCATATATCATCTTCATCATCAATGATGCCTTTTAAATAGGCTTACAACTCAACTAAAATGCAGAATTAAAAGGGCACTAACTCAGTAGTGCTTTCAACTAAAAAGAGAAACTTAAGGGCCAAATAACAACTATCCTAGACTAAGCCAAAGTGCAGTAAAATCACTAAAAGAAACTGCAATAACTTTTCTCTTCTTTTTGTCTGAATCATTTATTCAACAACTAGGTCATTAATTATTTTCTTAATAGGTGTGCCAATTCAAAAGTGAACAAATAATTAGGGACAAAGGGAGTATCATTTAAACACAAAATACTAAATTTATGATTTCTTCATTTCCACTTTTTCATTTTAAAAATCAGCGTCATATTTTTTTTAAAAAAAAGTAATAATAATGGATGAATATCATTTTTTTTAATTTCTTTTTTTTAGAGTTTCTATACATTATTGTGAGAAAAAATAATCGACGATAGTGTGTTGATTTTCTTTTTTAAATAATTAATTGAATTAAATAACACCACATATTTTTTTCCTTCATATCTAGTCTATTTGGACTAACTCAAATATCACCTTTCTAATTTTTCATTCAACTAAATACGGGTAAGAAAAACTCATATTCATTGCTAATTAATAACACTACAAAAAAATGTTGAAACTCGATAGACTTCGTTGGGTTGTCATTGATTTTCTTAAGAAAGAAAATCGACGCACTTTCGTCGGTTATTTTTCACGCAAAAATATAGGAAAATTCTTAAAATGCTTAAGTCATCTACGGCCCCTTAAAGTTGTCCGCATATTTCACTTAAACACTTCAACTAGAGGTTGTTCCTATTGAACACGTCTACCGTTCAAAACATGTACCTATTAAATACTTTTTGATGACATGACATTATAAGTGTAATACAATTGTAAGTAAGCGCGTGAAGCGATAATTTTTTTTTGTTGACCAATAAAAAAGGACATATCAACGTAAGAAAAATCATAATTGAACATAATTTTTTTTTAAAAAAAAAAAAAAACCAGTTGTCTTCTCCAACTCATCTTTCCCAATTGAACTTCTCAATTCAAAATTACCTGAACCTCATCAGCCAAATTCCTTTGCTACCATCCCTCGACACGCCCCTTTCCCATATAATCCTTCATTCTTTCTTTCTTTCTAGCATCATTCCGTTATCATCAATATCATCATCGTCGCTCTCTTCATCGAAAAAGATCAATAAAATAAATAATCAGTAAAAACATAAAAGATCAAAAGAGTTTACTATTAAAGATTTTCATTTGAGTTGTAAAGAGAGTTTCATCAAAAATAAAATCAAATTGAGTCAAAAACAATTCCGACTAAACTCTATTTTTCCGACAAACTAATACGAATCTGAAGTTGTTTTCTTATATAATTAAGAATGGAAAGGAAAAAAAGGTGGAATAAGGATGGTTATCGGAGTCTACGATAATTTTAGTCGCCGATCGTTGTGCGTGTGTTCAGGCTAAAAAGAAAATGGGGAAGGACGGATGTCGAGGGTGGGTGGGTTGTTCTAGCAATGAAGAAAAAAAGAGGAAGAAAGTGCTTTTTTTTTTGCTCAAAACATAGTATTTATTTTATTTTAATTTGTAATTTATTTTTAAATTGTTATTATGGGACAATGCCACGTGTCTTTTTTTGATTAGTTACAATGTCATGTCAGCCGCAAGTGTATAACACACAATTTCTATTTTTAGTTGATTGTAAAAAAACGTTCGATAGGTATTTTTTTTACTAAAAAAGGTGCTCAATTGGAAAAAGCCTAAGATAAGATATTCAAGTGAAATATGCAGACAACTTTAAGGTGCCGCAAATGACTTAAGCCCTCTTAAAAAGAAATTGTTACTTTAAAAAAATATCAATCATCATTCATCAATTTTAATTTTTTTACAATAACTAATGGATGAACGCCGATTTTTAAAATGTGAAATTGCAGTTGAATAACATATATAGAAACAATGAAATCATAAAATTAGTATTTTGTGTTAAATGGTACATTAAAAAAATAGAGTTGGAGGGTAATCTTTTAATATTTTTTTAAAAATATACTTTGTTTTGTCTTTCTTTCTCTTAGAGAAATTGTGATGCACACACTCTGCCACATAACTTAGAAGTGCCAAAATGGAACATAAAAATTAGAGTTGAAGGATTAAAATAGAACAAGGTTGAGTTGGAGTGCCAAAATAAACTTTAGGGACAAGTTTAAAAATTTGCATATGTGTTTGACCTTATATATTTGTACCCATAAAATTAAAATAAGTTTAAAAAATCATACATAAATGTAATTAAGTTTTAATTATTTATCTCCTTAGATTTAGACAATCTCCAAATTAATGTTGACTTCAACAAACAAGTCATCATACAACAATAAACAAAAACTTATACTTTATTATTTTATATATAATTTTTTTCAACAAATTTTAAAGTGACAGAAAATTAATTGCAATCACAAATAAAATATGAAGAAACATAATTCTATTGATAAATATTGTGGGTAGAAATATGTTCCTCATTGATTCTTCTCTCATAAGATTTATTCATGATTCGAGGACCGTTAGTGGCATATTTTCCAAACTTGGATGATTTGGACTTGATTTCTATAATTTGAGGGCCGTTAGTGACGTATTTCTCGAACTAGGATGATTTTGACTTGATCTTCATAACTCGAGGGCCGTTAGTAGTGTATTTCTCGAATTAAAGATGATTTGGATTTGATATCTCTTTATGAATATTTCATGAATTTGTGGTGAAATTTTCGAAATGCCTTTTCAAGGAAATATAATACCCTTTATATAAGCATGAACTAGGGTTTATGGTTGAGTAGCCTCCAAAAATTCTAATTGAAACTAAACACACCTTGTAGAGTCCCAACTCGAATAAAACACATCTTGTAGAGTCACACAAAATTTCAATGTCTACAAATGCTCCCTACGTCAAGGTTTGTCGGAGTGTAGACTTGATGAAACTCAAAGACAAGGCTTGAAGTACTCATTCTTCCACCTTTCTAGCTTCAAATTTTCAGATTTGATTTATGAGACAAGAGATGAAGGGCAGCCAATTTGTTTGCAACAAATTTTAAAGTGACAGAAAATTAATTGCAAGCACAAATATAATATGAAGAAACATAATTTTATTGATAAATATTGTGGGTACAAATCTGTTCCTCCCTTGATTCTTCTCTTATAAGATTTATCCATGATTCGAGTGCCGTTAGTAGCATATTTCCCAAACTTGGATGATTTGGATTTGATTTCTATAATTCGAGGATCGTTAGTGGCGTATTGTTCGAACTAGGATGATTTGAACTTGATCTTCATAATTCAAAGGCCGTTAGTAGCGTATTTCTCGAGTAGAGAAGTTAATTCCACTACATCAACACTTAGATGTAGGGTGTGCAAAATAAGAAAGGATAGTCACATGAAAGTAAACAAAAAAAAGCTAGTTCAAATAAGTCAAATTTGAATTGTCAGCTGAAACATATAGACTTCGATAAAAAAGTAAATGAAATTAGTGAATACTTTAAAAATGAAAAGAGTGAATATTGCATACCTTCATGAAATCAAGCGGATAAGACAAAATGCTATAAAAATTGATAATAAGGATTATAAGTTATAATTTTGTGGGATAGATAAAAATATGAATAAAGTGAAAAGTGTCGTAGAATTGAGACTTAGAGAAAAGATTGTTGAGGTAATACGAGTTGAGGATAAGATTATGTAACGATCCTTTTTGGTCGTTATAGGTAGACCTATGATGAAATAATTGGGTTTGAAAACTTTCTGAGTAGTGTCTTGAAAATTTTAGGCTAGGTCAGTTTCAAGCGAAATCTGAGTGAGGTGTGGTCTAGGGAAATTCAGAAATGGATTGAGTGATATGTCTAAGCATGGATCGTATTTTTTAATAGCTAAGATAATAAAAAAATCATAAGGCTTTTCGAAATTGAATTTGGGTAAGTAGAACCTCAATATCAAACTTGGTGTGAAGGAGTTACTTTAGAATATCAAGGTTCGAATGTGAATTGTGAAAGGGGGGCTTTTGGGGAGAATTCTGAGATTCGGTCCCTTGCAATCCGCTATAGCGGGGAATTAATTTCCACTATAGCGGGTCAATCACGAATGAGTGTAGGAGAAGTCCCTAAACTTCTCATTATTCTGCAGCTTCATTCTTGAAAAAAATAAGGGTCATTGGAGGGCAACTTTCCTCAGTTTTTCACCAATTTCTTCAGTAAAGGTAAGTTAATTACTCCCCAAGACTTGAAAAGCTCAATAAAGCTTCCAAGCCTTCATATAATGATTATTTGTTTTCCTAGTTTATGTTATATGTGGTTGTCAACTATTCTGCTAGTACTGCATACATGATACATGATTAGGAAAAAAAGGAAAGAACATATTGTGAATGAAAGATGTTGTCAATCGCATGCAATGAATATGTTTACTTGATGTACAAGTGTGATTATTGTTCATTGTGATTGTGATTGTATTGTGTGTTTGATTATTGAATTGGGTACCACGTCGATACATACTATTATTGGATCAGATACCATGTCAATATATACTATTATTGAATTGGATACCATGCCGATACATACTATTATTGAATCAGATACCACGCCCATACATACTATTATTGAATCAGGTACCACACCAATACATATTATTATGGGAACATGTACCACGTTGGTACGCTAACAATTGTATGTATGTGTTCCATAAGAGAACCAAAATGGCTTGTTGTTCTGTGGTGATTCATATTTATTGTGCATATTAATTCAGGTCAGGGACTAGGAGTACATGTTATATTGTATTTGTGTTTATAATTGCGTATTTTCTGCTTTACTACTGTTGTGGTTACCTGTTCATATCTCATATAACTGGAATTAGCCGATGATACTACCATTACACTTTGATTGTGTACTAATAATGTGCTTGCTCTTTCTTCATTGAGCACATGTCATATTCAGGCGGTTGTGTTTGTGACCTCAATTGAGATACTTTCGTTATCCGAATCCAAGGCTGCTATGGATTCCTCTTTATCTTCCTAGTCCATTTTTCGGACTCCGACTCAGACTCTTTAAGCTTATGTTTTCCTTATTTTGGGGGGTTGTATCCCTTTATTCTAAACAATTAGAATTTTGGTACCACGACTTTTAATTATAGGAGGTTACTTACACATTGTTGACGATTATGATTTTGTCATTTATAAACCCAATTTAATTTATTGAAAGATTGTTTAAAAATCTTTGAAATTGCTTATTAGACTGTGTACGAGTAGTCAGTTGGTTCTCTCACTATAGGGGTTAGTGTGAGTCTCATTCACGACAAGCCAGGATCGTGAAAAATTATTAAAATAAGACTTGTATGAAGAAAATGAGACAATCAATATTGTCAGTGCATGTATTCCATAAATAGGATTAGATGTAAAATAGTTATATAAGGAGATCTAAATGACCATACATAAATAAAAATAAACGACAATTTTGAGCAAGTACCTCAATCACATGAATTGCAGTGATGAAATGAGAAAGTACAGAGAAGTATTAAACTTGTAAGTCATATGATGAAACTCTGAAAAATAATTATAGAGCTAGACTTAGAAACACAATAGAAGTGAAAGAGAGTTGATCTGAATTTATGCCTAGTGGATCTATAATGGAGGTTATATTCTTACTAAGTAGATTGATGAAAAAAAATAATTTTTTTTGGATTATTTGGCTTTTGTTTGATTATATAATAAAATGGTCCATAGGGCCAAAAATTTAACTAAAAGAAATGAAAAATCTATCGCGAAAAAAATAAATTCCTCATGATATTTATTGATTTAGAGAAAGTATATGATCAAGTGCCTTGCAAGTTTCTTTGATAGGTAATTGAGTCCAAAATAAATCAATTATTTAAGTATATAAATGTCATAAATAATATGTATGAGGGACTCACTATTAGCATGAGAAAACAATGATAGGTAATATATAAAAGAGCTTCTTATAAAAGTGGATCACATTAGAGATCAACATTGGGTCCATACCTTTTTACCCTTGTTATAAACAATTTAACTAACATAATACAAAAGGATGTATCATAGTATCTTCTATATAATGATTATATTATGTTAAACCAAACAAAATCTTGAACTATAGAAAAGCATGCCAAAAGTAAGATTGAATATGTAAATTGCAGATTTAGTAAATATGCTAGGAGAGAAGTTAAGGCAAGACTAGATGAAAATTACAGTGCCATAATGCAAAACAAATTAGATATAAAAGCTAGTAGTTTCAAGAGAAAGAAATGATAGATGAAAATGTTATTCATAGAACTAAAAAATGTGGCTGAAACTGAGAAGTCCTAATTGAATAATAGGTGATTGAAAGAATATACCCGCTGAAGTGAAATGCAAGTTTTATAGAACAATTATAAGACCGATCATATTATATGACTCTGAGTGTTAGGAAGTTAAAATCTAATTTATCCACTAGATGAGTGTCATGATGTAACGATCTGTTCCAGTCGTTATGACTAGACAAATGGTTAAAGAAATCGGGCCAGAAAAACTTTTTGGGCAATGATTAAAAAAATCTAGGCTAACCCAGACTTAGATAGAATATGAGTGTGGCAGGTCTAGGGTCATCCGGGAATGAGTGGGGTGAAGTGTCTAGGCTTGGGTTATATTCTCTAGAAGCTAATTCAATAAAGGATTCGTAGGGCTTTACGGAATTGAATTCGGGTGAGTGAAACTTACGAGATCGAACTTGACACGAAGGGAATAGTTCGGAAAGTCAAGGGAAGAAGGTATGTTGTGAAAAATGAGATTTTCAGAGATTTTTGAGTCTCTGATGTTCGTGCAATCCACTAGCGTGAGAGTGGAAGCGCTATAGCGGGCTAACGACCAATGTAGCGAGGTCGGACGCTATAGCGGGGTTAGTTGGGATATTATACAGAAAAAGTCTCAAAACCTCCTATTTCTGCAAATTGTTCTTGAGGTTGAGAGGAGTGAACCATGACAGTTACTACTTGATTTTCCACCAAATTCGTCTGTAAAGGTAAGTCCATTACTCCCCTATTTTATAAATGGCAGAATGACCTGAACCATGACAGTTCCTACTTGATTTTCCACCAAATTCGTCTGTAAAGGTAAGTCCATTACTCCCCTATTTTATAAATGGCAGAATGGCCTAAGAGACTCTTATACTTGGCTCAAATTGTCAACTAGACCCTACTACTCACGATATTGTCAACTGAACACTAAAACTCAATGAAACACAATCTTTTAAACCCTTTTGAGTTCATGTGCACTTCAAACACACAAGGAAAATGACATATCATGATCCACATCAGATTTTTAGTGACACGTCACTTATTTTTACTTTATTTAAGAAATTTAAATTTTTTTCTTTTCACTTATTTTTTACTTTATTTAAAAATTTCATTTTTTTTTCACTCCGTTTCTTCCTCACACTGATTTTATCAGTGACCATCTCCCTCCATTTTTTTCACCAAAGACACGATTGCCATCTTACATCCTTATTCCTTACTGATTATCACTACCTTTAATAACTAAAAATTATCATTGTTCTCCAAGTTTTCATCGTTCATAATTTTTCACCATATTTTTTTTTATCAAGGTCTTCATCCACCACTTGAACCATTGTGAATCTGTTTCTTCCATTAATGCCAATGAACCACACTAAATTATCTTAATATGTTCTAATATATATATATATATATACATGTTCCACTTAATTTTACAAAGACATGCAATAATCATTCTTCACTCTCCAAAATAGTCAGATCTCTATCACCTAGCCGCCTGTAAATTACCCCTCCCTATTCCCCCAATAGCTTCTCTTCATATATTTTTATCTCACAAAGATTGAAGTAACTACTTCTGAAAAAGGATTTCTGAAATACTTTTTGCAAACATATTAAAGATTATAAAAATGTGGAAATGGAGCAAGAAAGAAAAATGGGGACTAGGTGGGAGGAGGAACGATAGTGGTGTTGGGTTGGAAAGAAAAGGAAATGGGGAAAAGAAGATTTGTCTTTTTATTCATTTTTTCTTTTCTTTTAATTAGTTTTAGTCTCAAATTTTTTTGTTTACGCTCCTTTAACGCGTGAGATCACACGTTTGTTCCACCTCGACTACTAAGTTGCCACATAGGACTGATTAAGGGTCAGAATGGCTTAAATATTGTGTTTCATTGAGTTTAAGTGTTCAATTGGCAAAGTCATGAGTAGAAGGGTCTAGTTGACAATCCGAACCTAGTATAAGGGTCTCCCAGGTTATTCCGTCTTTATAAATTGATTCTTAAGTCTTAGAATTTAGGATATTACTCTTTGAAGGGTTTTGACTTGATTTAATATTGAAAAAAACCCTAGATTGGGTGGAATGATAATGAACTGGCATGGGGATAAGATATGGTTATAATACGGGCATATGCTTGTGTGGTTCCATGAGTGAACCGACTTTACATGTTTTTGCTGTGATGTATGTATGTTAGATCCTTAAGTGATCTGAGTTATTGAAAAGGTGAGTTTGGACTCAAGTATGACTTATATGTGATCAAGTGGGACATGTTTCATACGTAAGTTAACTCGGAACAAGGATTGACAGTCCGTATTGTTTCATAATTGTTGATGATGGGTTGACTGTGTTACTATGTGGCAGTTGTCTGCTTACATTCATGGTTTGGAACTACTCGTGATCCTATCAATATACTATGATTGTAAATTGATATTGCATCAATTCTTTTCTTGTTAAGTATAGGGCATCTTCCAACGACTGATACGAGACCTCATTTAAGGGACGCTAGACATTGAATCCAAGGGTGAGCTACTCTTTCAGGTTACCATGGGTTCATCTCTACATTTTATTGTCCACCTTTTCAGACTTGAAATTTAGATTATTAGTTTTGTTTCCTAGTTTTCGTGGTTGCATCCACATCTTTGGCAAAATAGAGTTTTCGTAACGACTTTCAATTTCTAGGGGTTGATTTCTGCAATTATTGTTACATTTTGATTGAGTTTATGTGAACTCAATTCTTTAGTTGTTTTACATTGTTTTCCTTCTATTTTATATTATGACTTGGCTTTAGAAACAGTGTAATAAAGTTAAGTTTTGGTTAGGTAGTTGGTTCCCCCACTGAAGTATTAGTGTGGGTGTCACTCATGACAATTTGGATTGTGACATATGAAAGTGCTGATGCTAGGATGAATTTGAGATCATATCAAATTAGATTAGATAAAAATGATCATATCCGCTAGAAGTTGTGAATAACACATATTAAGAATATAACGTGAGAATGTCTCTCAAAATTATTTGGACTAATCTTGTGTCAATCTATAGATGCACCAGTTTGTAGGCATGAAACTATAGTAAGTGAGGTGTTAAGAGAAAAGGGGTCAGACCTAAAAGTACATAGAAGAAAGTGATTTCAAAAGACACGTAATTGTTTAATATCAATACATGTTTAGCTAAAGATAGGACACAATGAAAAAAAATCCATGAAGTTGTTGACTACAGGTTAGAGGATAGATCTTAGACTCGTATGAAGCTTTTATTGTTATTTATATATGTTACCGTAGTTTTTACTTCTTAAAATTCATTATGTTAATAATATAATATGAGCTCAAATGATAAATGAGGATTCACCTATCATATCCCAACTTATTTGGCATTGAGTTGTAGGTGATATTATTTAACTATTGTGACTTACAATATTTTTTAGGTAATTTTTAAATATATAAATTTTATTTCAATTTTATATTTTAAAATTTTATGTTCTAATTCACATAAAAAATTAGTTAGTTTGACGCTTATACTCCGAATCAAGCAAGCATTATTTTTATTTAACTCATATTGTATAGAAGGTGAGATTGATTGTTCTAATTTTACTTATGATTGAGGTATCCTTGTTTTGAACTAAGCGACCCTGATATTAGAATACTAGTGGTAAAATTATAAATAAATATAAAAGGTGAAAATTTTTGTTCTTATCTTGTTTATGATCGGGGTATCCTCTTTTTGAACGAAACGGACATGGTCTTAGAATACCAGTGGTAAAATTGTAAATAAATATAAAAAAGGAGATTGATTATTCTTATCTTATTTATATCCTCGTTTTGAACGAAAGGGCACCAATACTAGTATATCGTAGTAAAAATAAATAAATATAAAAGGTGAAATTGATTGTTCTAATCCTATTTATGATCGGGATGTCCTCGGTTTGAACGAAACGACGTGAATATTAGAGTATCATAGTAAAAATAAATAAATATAAAACGTGAATTAATTGTTTTATTCCTATTTATGATTGGAATATCCTCATTTGAACGAAACGACACCAACATTTAAATATTGAGTGAAAATAAATAAATAAATATAAAAGGTAAAATTGATTGTTCTAATCCTATGTATGATTGGGCAATCCTCGTTTTGAACGAACGACGCGAATATTAGAATACCGTAATAAAATTAAATAAACACAAAAGGTGAAATTGATTGTTTTATTCCTATTTATGATCGGAATATCCTCGATTTGAACGAAACGACGCGGATATTAGAATATCAATGGTGGTAGAATAGTAAATAAACATTTTATTTATTATTTATCATTTAGTTTTGCAATAAAAAGTTAGTACTTAAATTCAGCTGAGTTCTTCTTCTCTGCGTGTGTGTCTCTCACTTCCCAAGGAGAACAAAGATATTGCAGTCTTTTAATCTGTAAGTAACATATATTTTCTTGCATACAACTCAAAGGGAATTTACCCAAAACCGTTGATTCTTGGATGATGCTGGCTTAGATCCCTTTGTTTCTGATTTTGGGTATATTTCTTTGCTCTATGGTTTATGCATTTTTTTTTCTTAAATATATAGATGTTTTTGCTGCTGTGTGTTGGAATGCATGTGGATCGGGTTAATTGTTTTGATAAGTTTAGTGGTAGATTCATTTGATTTATGTGAATGGGTTTCAATCTGTGTTATGGATTTTTTTTTATTTTGTCCAGAATTGAATTTAATGATTTGAGGTATTTCTTTGTTTGATTTTGTGTCATTTTGTTGTATCTATGTTGTTTAAGAAATCAAGATTGTTGAGTATTTGGAAGTTGTTGATAAATCTTAAGTTTTTTTTAAAAAGGGATTTTTTATTTCTACATTTTCTGCCAATGCTTTAGTTTGATTGTTCTTGTTTTATCGGATTTTTGGTTCCTTCTTAGGTGAATTTTTCTTCTCTATTTTTTCATGTGATGCCCTTTTCTTTTAATTTGGAAAATTGGTTCTACTTTGAATACACATGGCCTGTGGAAAATTAGGGTTTTGTTTTCAATTTAGGGTTCAATAAAAGTAGGTGTTTATTAATGGAATCTTGAGTTTGTGGTCACTTAATTGCTATGATGCTCAAACTCTTGTAGAATCCCGCGGGGTGCGTGTTGGATCCTCAAAACTAGTAGTTGTGCTTGGTTATATAAATTCACAACACGATAAACAAACCAATTAAGCTACGTTGCTTGGATTCTCGAAAAATGTTTCCGCATCTGCGTCGGATCCTCAAAAATACGTGTATTTTTTAGGATCCGAGGCAGATGCGACGATATTTTTGGGGAGTCCGAGCAACGTAGTTTAATTGGTTTGTTTTTTGTGTTGTGAAGTTATATAACCGAGCACAACTAGCTTGTGACTAAGGCATAGTTATTGTTCTTCTTCATTGTATTTTAGGTGCTAGACTATTGTGTGTGCAACAAGATGATGACATTCACTAGTTCTGATAAAAACAATTTGCAGATATAGAGGTATGTAGGTAATTTGCTTGGAATCTATGAAAAATCCGTTAGCCTTCTGAACTAGTTGTTGAATTAACAACACATTCACCTAGTTCAGTTGCACGAACCAAGTGAATGTATAACTATTAGTACTATACAACCTGAAAAAGTTCTCTCCTAGTTTAGTCTTTTTTTATAGTTATGTCCTCACCTAGATTAGTCGCGTTCACTTAATGCGATCGAGGCGTTCCGTCTTTAACAATTACTTTTCTTACTCTTTTGTCGGAAGAAGGAGCGGCTGATTAGTACTCTTAAGAAAAAGGTATGAACAAAAATGGGAACCCAAAATAGCTAAGCTAGCACATTGATACCTTTTGTTGTGTAGTTATTGTACCTAAGTTCCATCAAGCCACAAACTAGCATAGCTACTCTGGATATATCTTCTAACTAGAAAAGACACTTTTACTTGGGATGTAACTTGTCTAGTTACATTTGTTTTACCGTTCTTTAATTTTGAATAGTCTATCAAACTGATAATTCCTTATTTTCGGGAAATTGAATGCTAGTAAAATGATTCAATAATATATTCAAATATTTGATTTTACAAGTTACATGAAAAGGAAAGAGTTTATCAATAACATAACAATTCTTTATTGTTATAGTGCATGAGATCGTGTTGCGAACAATCATAGTATGACCTTTTATCTAATATAAATTTCAGAAAGTACATCTAACGTCCCTTTCGCCTTACCATTATCATGTCTGATAGGGATTGTGTATCCATAGATTTCACCTGCATTTGTGTTTCCATCAATTCGGACAGTCTTTAAATAATGTTCGTGTTATATAGAAATAGTTGTCTCACCTTCCTTTTCAACTAATGGTAAACATTGTTTTCTGTGTATTGAACTTGACTTGGGTTCACTAGAATAAAGATAATTTGTGGCTCGTATGGATAGATTTCTTCATAAAAATAAGTATTGGGAAGAAAGTCCTTTCTAAGGTCGTAAAATATTAAACAGGTATTTTATGGGATGTTAGTGAATTTTTCCATCTTAAATAATTATGTTTTCGAATGACATCTCAATAAAATTAGTAGTCTAAAATTAAATTTTAATAAGAGATCTGAAGTATATACACATACCCAAACAAAAGTAATAATTTTGTGTAGCTTTTTTTATCTTTTTCATACTTGTTTTTAGTGTAGTATTCTTAACAAACCTAAAACCTTTAACTTCACATAGTAATATTATAATTTATAATATTAAGGATTAATTCAAGTTAATAAGATGTTAATAATGTGTTGCATTGCACTAGCTTGGATGTTTTTGTAAATAATTTATTTATTAGTGTGAAGATTTGAATAGTTTAATTCAAAGTTCTAAAATATTATATTAACGTACATAGTTTTTTTTACTTTAAATTTTGTACATTCTTCAATATTGTCCAAACAAATAAAAGGGTGAGCAGCCCTTGAGGTTTGTTAGGAAGCTCTCCTTAATGAACTTAGTTTTTGATATTATTGTAAGGAAAGATGCTTGAAAGATTATCCACTTTGTGGGAGTGGCATCTCCTAGGAACTTGAGTCTGGACTCTTGTACTCATTTTGCTTCCACTGGATGCCATTAATGCCTTACTTTATTAAGAAGAACTTTAGGCTCTAGACTTTAAAAGAGTTGTTTTAGGTCTGCTGTTTGAACCCAAAATATGGCTTACCGTGAGCAAAGCTCAGATTCAATTGGTTGATGGACTTATCTGCTTAAGATTTATAACCAACAAAACCTCCTAAAACAGCTGCTTTAGCCATTTTTTATGATTGAAACAAAAGCTTCTATCTTTGAGTGTCAAGTAGTCCCGGTGTTGGGTGATTCTTGTACATCAATGATCAATTAGTTAGACCAACTTTCCAATGTGACCTGGCTGTGATTTATTTGCTTTCGTGATGACTTAGGAAGTGTTTTGTTTGGGAATATCTCATGTCAACTTTATCGTTTGTTCAACATAAATACTATTCTTATATTTCTGATAAGCAATAGTATTCCTAACTAGTGGTTCAAACTATTTCCTTTGCTGCTTTATGAATGATTTCATTCCCCATAACATCAGTTTCCTTTCATGGTTGTCAAGATCTCCTGTGGCTGTAAGGCATTTAGTTGAGTAGTTTCAAAATTTAATTTTTCTTGCTACAAATATCATATGTGGTCTCTCGTAGCTTATCTGGTCAGTTGGGGAACTTGATAAGATATTGCCTTCTATATATTAACTCTGATTAATCTTCTTGTAGAACTTTCAGTTATTAACGATATTTGGTTTTATTGGTCTGCCATTCGTTTTATCTTGTATTTGTTAGGTGATTTTAAGGCGTTTAGAAGATTCCTGTACTTTGAATGCCCGTAGGAATTAAATTAGAATTTTTTTTGAAAGGATTTTTGTGTATAATGTGTGTGTGTAATATTTTAGCATTCAAGACCCTGCACATGTTCAATTGAATCTTCTTGTTTACAAATTTGCTCCTTGTACCAGATGGGCACATTTGGATATGGAGAAATTTTTGATTACTAGCAGTCTGGCCTTTTTAATTTGATTTATAATTGCGCTCTATTATAACTTTTGATGGCTTGGTATAGAGAACTCCCTTTCAGCCTTTATTTTACCAAGGGAAAAAGGACAATATACCCCCGAACTATCGTAAATGGTATGCAGCTACCCTCCGTCATACTTTTGGGACATTGGTGCCCCTGCCGTCTAAAAACTAGAGCATATATGCCCTTCACTCTAACGGAAGACTAAATAGGGACACGTGGCGCAATCTTATCCGTCAATAAATGTCGGATCGGTGGATAAGATTATTATACGTGTATGTCCGTTAGTATAAAGGGTATATATGCTCTAGTTTTTGGACGGCAGGGGCACCAATGTCCCAAAAGTATGACGGAGGGTATCTACATACCATTTACGATAGTTCGGGGGTATATTTATCCTTTTTCCCTATTACCAATGCAAACAGGGACTCCATTTTTAGATGTGTGGAACCTTTGGTTAAATAGGGTAAAGGTGTTTGTTTTGTCATTTCTGATCTATGCTATTCACTGTTTGAGGAGTTCTCTTGTCAAATAAATTGTGTTTTCTTTCTTTGGACAATTTTGTTCACTATATTGTCCAATAAACCGTGTTTGCTTTTCTTGGACAGTTCTATTCATAGTTAGATTTGATTGGATGGAGCGAGATCATCTGGACCTTGCGAGCCCTGGAAAAGCAGATCATAATGATAGTTATGGTTCTTCAGTTGCTAGTCGCGGTGATAATATGAAGCATGAGCCAAAAGATTCGAGAAGCTCTGCGCGTGCTGGAGGGATTGGAACTTCTAATCAGAATCATAAAGATGTTGCTGCTTTAGCAGAAGAAGAAGAACATGACTCAGATGATGAGGATAACCACAGTGAAGATGCTCAAAAACAGTTGGTGCTTTACGATCCTGCTGCAGTTGGTGCGGGCGAAATTGCACTTGACGCTGATCCTATTAATTCTCAACCTCGACGAAACTCCTTTCCCAATTACGCATCTAGGATTTTGCCATCTGTAGGGGCATTTACTGTGCAGTGCGCTAACTGCTTTAAATGGAGGCTTATTCCTACGAAGGAGAAGTATGAGGAGATAAGAGAACACATTTTGGAACAGCCTTTTTATTGTGAAACTGCTCATGAGTGGCGTGCTGAACTATCATGTGATGATCCTCCTGATCTTACTCAAGATGGAAGTAGGCTCTGGGCTATTGACAAGCCTAATATTGCTCAGCCCCCTCCTGGGTGGGAACGTCTTTTAAGAATCCGAGGTGAAGGAGGCACTCGGTTTGCTGATGTGTACGTTTCTTGCATTCCTTCACTCCTTTTTACATTAGTACGTTTTAAAGTGCATATATGATTCTTCCTGTTTTAAGTCGAGGATGACAGCCCATATAACATTTTTTGGTCACGATTTACAGGTATTATGTTGCGCCATCTGGAAAGAGACTTCGTTCCATGGTTGAAGTTGAAAAGTAAAATACAAATTTGAATCTGTATTTTCTTCTCATATCCCTCACCGTTTTGATCAATGCTTTCTCTTCTTAGGTACTTGCAGGAACACCCAGACTATGTAGCACAAGGTGTAAGTATGTCCCAGTTTTCTTTCCAGATCCCAAGACCTCTGCAGGATAACTATGTTAAGAAGCGGCCTTATCGTCCAGCACTACCTGATGAAAATGAGCCTGGTATGTCAGGACCTTTTGAACCTCTTGATCCTCTATAGACATGGTTCATTAAGCATGCTTAAGTTAAACACTTGTACCATTTGTGATGAATTGATTAAAGCTAGTAATTGCATGAATATAGTTGATGCTGGAAAAAAAAAAGGAAGTATTGCTGCTGTCTTGTCTCTTTCACTTTGATCAGGTTTTCATGGCTGCAGAACTATTTGAAAAGAAAGTTAACAGGTGCTACCCCACCCCCCACCCGCCAAGTAAGATAGAGACTCTGCTATAGGGGATAATGAAAGAATTGCTTTTACATTACTAACTGTTCCGATTTGAGTCGAGTCACTGGAAGCTTGTCTTAGGTATAATGAATCTTCTGAATCATTATGTGGTTTTTTTGCCTTAAGCATTCAGCAAACCTGGGCTGAATTGCGTGATTGATTGATTTTCCTTCACCCCTTTGTGTAATATAAGTTCATAAGCAAAGATAAGTCCATATTGATTGCGTGATTTCATCAAGTTTCTAAATGGCATCACCTTGAGACAGCTGCTGGATATAAAGATCTGTGTTTATGTATATATCTTTGTTCCTGAGTGGTTGTGCCATCACTTTAGTCTAATTATTGCCTAATCTTGGCAGTGTTATAAACTTGTCACTGACTGAAACACATTTGTAACTATGACAGTTAATCGCATAACATGGATTGCTGACAATGGTGATACAGATTTACGGCTTGGTATGCCAGGGCCTCCTCTCTTTGAACCTCTGAGCCAATCATTCAAGAAAAAGAGGACTCCTTCTAAACGAATGAGCAATGCTGATGCAGCGTGTAAGTCAAGTTAGGAGAGTCTTATTTTTATTTGTATATGATCTGGTGAAATCTCTCTGGATTCCTTTTTATGTAAGCTGAAATTGAACAAACTGAGCATAGACTTGTACCTATGGAAATGTTTCTGGAAATATGGCCTTGACCAAACTTTGTGTTTTTGATGAGCTTGCCTCAAGTTGATATGTTTTGTTGTTTCCAGAATTAGGTAATGTGAAGGAGTTACTCTTCTTAGGTTTACTTGAAATGTTTTCATGTTTCCTTCAGTTAACTGGCTGGTCATGGATTTTTCATGTCCAAATGTGTATTGTAGAAATGTTGCATCCCTTACCTCTAGGGCTGAAAAAATGAGCTGTTTTGGCTCGGCTGACGAGCTGAACCAATAGATGAGTCAATGACAAACTCTGTCCGAAGCTTACTTGGGCTAAATGACGGGTCATAACCCAATGCATCAACGCCGCCTAGGAGAAATCAACAATGGCAGCAACAACCTTCAGGCAATGAACTACGATATCGTCACTTAGCAAGAGTTTGTTGCTCATAGTTCCATAAAAATCTCCAAGCACATGCCAACTATGATGGACATCTAAACCAACAATAAAAACTTGGCTTAAATCATTTGTGGCCCCTTAAAGTTGTTCACAACTGAGGCTAGTACCTATTGAATACTTTTATCTATTTAAACTTTGTTTCTATTAGACACTTTTCGGTAATCAACAAAACATGTAAAGTGCGTGTGACACACTCTCGATGACATGACAAAATACTTAATGAAAAGACGACATGTGACAAGTGGGCCCCAAAAATTATAGATTTTTAAACTTTAAAAAATAAAATTTATTTCAAATACATTTCAATCTTTTTTTCTTATATATAAAAATATTGAAAATAATAACACATACTACCCAGCCCCATGCTACCCCACCCCCACGCTAACCCACCCCCTTTCTTCTTCATCTTCTTCCCTAATCCCTGCAACATTTCATTTCTAAACCATAATAAAACTCAATATCTTATCAAATTATTTATCGATTCAGTTTTTTTTTTAAAAAAAATCATACCTAATACGTGAGAGAAATATATAGAGAGAGACACATACAAGAATGATGAAGAAACGGAATTTGTTGTTGGATAATCATTTCAAGATCGATTGCAAAAGAGAAATCAAGAGGACTCAAATTAATTTTATCGAATTCTTTGATATTATTTTTTATAAGTTAAATGGGTTTACATTTTAATTTTAAGTGGTGATGTTTGTTTGAAGATGGCAGGAAATGGAGCTATCGGCTAATTTTTTTACTCCAATGTCCAAAAATCTTCTTTCTTCTTTCGTTTTTGAAGATCCAATGCAGTTGTCTTTGAAAACCTAGTTGAGGTGAAGAAGACGACTGAAAGCGGGGGTGGGGGGCTTCTTTTTTTTTGCGATTAAAAAAAATTATTGGTTTAAAAAATATCCAAAAAAAATCCTTTAAGTCATTTACGATGATAAGAATCAATGGAAGAAGTAAAAGTGAAGTTTTCTTGAAAAAAAATAATACGATTTTAGAAATCTTCACGCGCCAAAGGAAAGTGAAAAACACTTTTTCTGCCATATCAACATTTTGTGTTTAATAGGTATATATTTTGAACAATTGAGGTGTTCAATAGGTACTAACCCTAGTTGAGGTGTTTAATTGAAATATACGGACAACTTCAAGGGGCTGCAGATGACTTAAGCCTAAAAACTTGGATTGTTGAATCTAGAGTCATTCATCATATTACATTGGCTTAAGTCATCAACCGCCCCTTAAAGTTGTCCGCATAATTCACTTAGACATCTTAACTAAGATTTGTACTTATTGAACACCTAAATTGTTCAAAACATGTATCTATTAAACACAAAATGCTGATATGACAAAAAATGTGTTTTGCATTTCCCTGAAGCGCGTGAAAAGATTCAAAATAGTGTCTTTTTGAAATTTTTTTACATTTTTTCTTCTTTTATTGACACTTGGCATTATAATTAACTTAAAAACAATTTTCTTCTTTCATTTACACTTTTTTCAAAAAAGAAAAGGACCCCACTCCCTACCTATCATCTTCTTCATACTTTAGTTTGCAAAACTTTTTTCATTTTAGCTCCAACATTGTTTTTCTTTCTTTTTTATAAAAAAAGGAATATTATTTCTTCCAAATATGAAGATAAATGAAAATCAACTATGAAGATTCAGATTTGAAAGGTATGATTTATTTCAAATCTCATAAAAATAAGGAACAAATATGAAGAAGAAGAAAGAAGATAAATGATTTTTACCTATAAAAAAAGTTAGCTGATATTTGTTTATCACAATTTTCGAACAAAGATTTTTACTCAAATTCATATATAAACCCATTAAACTTATCAAAAATGACATTCAAAAATTTGAAAGAATTAATTTTTGAGCTATCAATTTCATTTTGTCATCGATGTAGAAATGAATAATCGCCGGCAAAATTTTCTTTCTTCTTCACTCTTTGTATGAAAATGTATATATTTCTTTTTTAAAAGCTAATCTTCAAGTTATTTGAAAAGAATTAGGTTTTGTGATTTGAGAAAGAATGTGTTTGGGAAGAAGATGAAGATGAAAGGGGGTTGGGTAGAATAGGTTGACATTTTCATTTTTTTCTTTTTCTTTTTAAAAAAATTAAATATAAAAAGTGTTTGAAATAATTTTAAACAAAATTATTTTTTTAATAATTTTCGGGGCCCATTGCCACATGTTATTTTTTAATTAGCCATTTTGCCACGTCACCGCAAGTGTATCACACACTCTTCATATATTTTGCTGATTATCAAAAAATGTGTAATAGGAACAATTTTTGAATTGGTAAAAGTGTTCAATAGATACTAGTCTTAGTTGAGATGTCTAAGTGAATTATGCGGACAACTTTAAAAAGCCGCTGATCACTTAAGCCTATTACATTTGATGCTCATAGGTCATAGCCTAACTACTACACAAGATTATCACGATCCCAAAAAGGTCAATGTGTAATGGTAATACCATATCAATTTTCCACGTTGATAACACTAATTTATGTGCATTAGATTATCAATTTACCTTAATATTATGTGTGCCCCTACCATAAAAAGAAATTTTATCTCAGTCTCACAATTTTATTGTGACAATCAAATATCTATTAAATTTTCTTCTTTTCATTTTCTTGTGAAGGTTCTGACTACGGAGGCGTCTTTGATATGTGGACAAAGTAAAAGTGGACTTTATAAAGGGCCATCGGGCAGTACAAGCATCCATCCTCAATGCAATTTGGTCATTTTAAATAAACTAAGCTTTTGCATAAGTTTTCTTTTTTATTTTCAGATTCAAAAACTATTTCAGTCTGTAATTATTGTTGTTCAAATAAGATGTATAGGTTACCGTTTTTAGCAAACAACCTTTACAAATAACACAATGATTTATGGAAACATTCTCTGGTGTTATCTGTTAATAAAAAAATGTTATTACATTTTATTTGTTGATCATTTTTCAAAATATATGTGGTTATATGTTAGTTTGCACTACCTAGTATTTACTCCAAATTCACTTATGAGTAAAACAGGTTGTCTAACGTGTTCCAACGTAACAGTTAGAACAATAATTAAAGAACACAATATTTTTACGTGAAAAACACCTGGCTAAAAAGGTGTAAAAACCCGTGACATGTACCCCTATAGAATTTAATTTCAACTTCACTAAATCATTGAGCCTCAACAGAAAACAGATTACAAACTTTGCAACCTACGGAACTAACTCTAATTCCTTAACTTCAAGTTATAGATTTAGATTACAACTCTTACAATCCTAGGAACTAGGGGTGTCAAATGGGCCGGTTGGGTTGAAATTAGAGAAATTAAAATGGGTTGAAATAGAAATCGGGTTGGGTCTTGACCCGCCCAAGTTTAGTTTGGGCTCAAACGGGTTGGGTCTCGACCTGCCCAATTTGACCCAATTAATCTCAATAATTTTAACATAGTGATATTTAACTTTTATAATCACAATGCGAATTTCAGCTCAAGATTTTTTTTTAAAAAAGTAACAAATGGATAGATAAATCCTAAAAGATGTTAAATAGATAATAATTCATACCTTTAATATACGAAGACATCTTAGTAAAGACTTTTAAAACGGGTTGAAATTGGAGATTGAATTGGGCTCAATTGAGGATTCTCTTGAAATGGATTAGGCTTGAATGGGTTGAGATTGAACCCAATTCAAATTATCTTGAGCCCAACCCTTAAAATTCTGGGCGGGTTACCTATGTTTGGGTTCATTTTTGACACCCCTACTAGGAACTAACTCTAATTTCTAACCTTCAAGTTATGAATTCAGATTACAACTCTTGTAATCCTAGGAACTAAATCTAAATCCTAAACTTCAACACAAACCTCCCAAGGTATGTGTTCCCAATTCTTCAAGTTATCTCAACCTGAAGACAACACTAATAATTCAGTTTATAACTCACTGAACTAAGATTACATCAAGACTCAATGACTAGGTTATTCAATGTGTTCCTTAGATGTGTTCCTTCTGTTCGCTGGCAGCACTTGCGAAGTCAATTTTTCAATTGTTCTTTTTGCTCGGTAAGTGTACAAGTATTCTAGACGGCTTCACCTCTATTTAAACCTCTATTTAAGCACAATTCTTCATAGAGTTATTGTTCACTTCAAACTCCTCATTGACTTGAATTCTCTTAACTTAGAGTTCTACTTCAAGTGAGACTCCTTCCTCAATTCAAACTCCTTGCTTCTTTAGACTCATTCTTCAAATCAAATCCATTAATTCTTCTATGTTATAGTTAAACTTCAACTCTTCAATTCAACACTCATTTGAAGAGTTCTACTTCAAGTGAGACTCCTTCTTAGTTCAAACTCCTTGCCTTTTTAGACTCCTTCAAATCAAACTCATTGATTCTTTCTCTTCCGTTCATCACTTGTTTGTTTCTTTGTGTTTTATCACGAAATTAACATTATCCATTTCTTAATCTGCACTCTTGTCTTTATTCATTTTAAAACCTTTTCCAAATTTAACTGTTCGTGACAATGTACCTTTAGACTAAATTGACTGACAAATTTCATTTTTCTTTGTCAATCATCAAAATTGCATAAATTTCAACATTATACACATTAAAATTTGAGCATGAAGTTGTCGAAGTTTTCAAAAGTTTACATCCCTTGAAATATAAATTTTTCCGGTCTATATAGATGGTGGTGATGAATTTGAAAGACTATCCTCATATTTAAAAACGTAAGGTATTGAACACTTAGTATCCCCTCTTAATACGGCGACAAAAAGTAGCTTTAATTGAACAGAACACCAACATGTTATTGAAATTGTCAAAGACTCTATTACACCAAGCTTCCCTTCACTCCAAATTTTGATGTTTTGTTTGTCACTAAACAATCTTATCTCATAAACAGGTTAACTACACCAAATTTAAAAGACTACTGTCCATATGAAATTATAATATTCAAAGCAGCTCCAAATTATGAATCTATAAAAAAAATTGTATAAATTATAGGAACCACATATTATAAGTACTAAATAACATCCTATCCCTTCTAGTTTTCTATTTACCAAAAATCCCTTAAAAATGATGTTTGCGGGATACATAGCGTTGTGCACAGGATACATTGGTTTGATACATTCCACATAGGGGGATACATAGCGTTGTGTACGGGATACATTATGTTTGATACATTCCACATAGCGGGATACATAACATTGTGCACGGGATACATGCGGGATACATTGTGTTGTGCACGGGATACATAGCGTTTGATGCATTCCACATAGCGGGATACATGCGGGATACATAGGTAAATAAGGGATTTTTGAAATTTTTGAAATAAGTAGGGATAAATGGATATTAAGGTAAGTAAATGAGTGTAGTTAAGTAATTTGTCCAAAAAATTTTGATTGTTTATGCTATCTTTGAATTCGACCTTATGCCAAAAACAAATTAAAGCCCCATTCAACTCCCTGTGTTTATTTGGGGCTCTCTAACAAATATTACGGTCATCAGTATTTTGAAGGCGTTTTATGGTCTTAAGCAAGCACCTCAAGCATGGTATACGAAACTCAAAAAACTATATATTTGATATCAACATGTTTCAATAAGTACACGTTTGACGACTCCTGTTTATTTTTAATAACTCTGGCTTTACAACATATGTGCTTGTTTATGTTGATGACAATATAATTGTTGGCAATCACATTTCTAGTTTATTAATTTGTCTATCCAATCATTTCTCTATTAAGGATCTTGATGCACCAAATTACTTTATGGGAGTTGAGGTCATTCGCACTAGTAATGATATTTTGTTGTCACATCAAAAGTATATTATAATTATTTTTTATCGTTATTTAAAAATGAAAATTAGTGATTGATTTAGTATGATCTTATGTATGATGTATATTATCCGTTAAAAGTGTACATTAAGTTATTCTAGTTTAATTGATAAAATGAGATTAAGAAAGAAAAAAAAAATCATTTTTATTAGTTAAAGTGATTTTAAAAGAAGAAAAACAAGAATAAGATTCTTTAAAAGTAATATTTTTATTAGGAGTTTAAAAAGAAAAGAAATAATATGTATATTTGGAAAAGGGTATTTTTTATCCATTTAGTAATAATAGGGCATTTCTACCAAGCTATTAACGGCAAGAGTATTGACGATAAGGGCATGTTTAGATCAAACTATAAACGGAGGACATTGTTGTTCGTTTCACCCTTTTCCACTAAAAGAATGATTCTATATTGTGTACTCTTTTTTCTTGTTAAGATTTTTGTCACTTAGTTTGAGTTTTTCCATTGAAGCTCATATGACTTTAACGAGACACATTATTTATTAATGGAGACTCAAAGGGAAAAATATATGTATACATTGGAAAAGCTCATAGGGGAAGCTTAGTGAAAAAACTTTTCTCCTATAAATAAGGTGTGAACCATATCCATGTTGTACAACAATCAAAAGCAATAAAATCTCTCATTCTGTCTAAATCATTTTCTCTTATAGAAAAGAGTATATTTACATTACTATACACTCTGATATATCAAGCCTTGTGGAAGGAACTATCAAAGGAACAAGAGAAGTTGGGATCCACCATACTTCTATTGCCTTAACAACTATGCTAGAGCACATTACCCTTTAGCAGCAATGGTGATGACTTCCCTTACTAACTTTTTTCTCTTATCAAAGATTAGCATCAGCTTTGTTACATCAAGGGATCGTTAAATATACCAAGATCCCATGAAGAGCTAGCAGCTGGCTTGTTTACTGTACTGTGGTGTATACTAGAAGGAAAAACTTTGGTGGAGCAACTGACTTCCTAGAAGCTATATTTGTGTGAGTTTCCAGCTTCAAAAGAATTGTTAACAACTTTAACCTTGCTATAATGACACATCTCCCGCGTCTGAACTGCTACAATCTTGGTTTTGAAGGACACTACCCCCAAAATCTCCATCCAAGCTCATTTGTTGAACTTCTTGTGGAGAAAGAATTTTGATGCAGCGGACACAGCTCACGAATTCCCTGTAAGACATCATATGAAAGTATAGAATATGTAAGTCATCAGAGGACATATGACTCTTCTATTCTGATAAAAGCATTTATAGTTTATGGACTTACTCCCAGGGGTCATCACCAACCAGGAGAACATCCTTTTCGTGATCAACATACACAAGCTTCCATCCTATTCTTTGTCTGTCCTCCAGTTGTCCCTCTATACCAAATCTACGAGCCAAATCTAGTTTAAGTTCCTCATAGCCTGAGTACCGTGTGATATCAATTGATCTTCCTACCGCACCACGCTTGTACACCTTTAAGAGAAAAGATGCAGAAAAAGGTTATAAACTCTCTAAGAAACAACGAGAGGGGATTAAATGAACTACTTTTTTGAGGCTACCAACCTTGGTATATGTCCGCAAACAAGGCAGTTGAGGTGGTGGCTCCCAGGCGCCTCTATCCATGAAGCTACCATCATTGATAGTAGAATCAATTGAATTAAAGGCGACATACTCAGAAGCCATTGAGGCCAAGAGTTCAGGCTGTGCTTCCTTGGGGTTCTCATAGCTGGAGAGCATGCCGCCTCCTGATGAGAGATTGTCTGAGAAATCCTTCCTTGATCCCATTGAGCTTTTAGTGATCAAAGGATCAGGTATCATAGGCAGTCCTAACTGATTATTGTTCATGTTTGCTGCTCCAAAAGCTACATTGTTTCTCGGGTCACCCTGAACTTCTCCATCTGGACTATCTCTGAATATCAATGGCTGAGAACTGCAAGATAATGGGTCTGTAGCAGTATGCTGCAATTGAACATCATTTTGGGAAAGGCAAGCTGAAGTTGCTGAAGACGAACTATCCAAATAATCAAACTGTATTCCTGAAGTGTTAAGAGTTTGAGGTGCCAAAAACCCATGGTTCTGGCTCTTGGAGACGACGTTTACTGAAGGTTTAACATCAGACTTTGGCTGCAGGTTGTTATTAGCAGACATAACTTCTAAGGGTCCAGAACAGTGGGTCATTTCATCCCGTGCACCTGTAATTCGACCATTCATATTTGGCTGAACTACACTGTGACAGTTGTTAGTGGAAACCGAGGTGGACCATGATGGGACATCATCAATTACCACAGACTGCCCTCCCCCTGCAGTTCCTGTTAAATTACTGCCGTTTGTGGAAAGCTGATAAGACGTTCGGGGTAGAGAGTAGTTAACTGGTCCAGATAGGTCTGACAGGTTTCCAGATTGCTGCTGCTGAAGCTTTGGTTGCTGAGTTGGCTGGGAAAACCGAAGATTGGATGGGCTATTTATTCTCGTCATTTGCTGCTGAACAACTTGCGAGTGAGGAAGTGAAGTGGACATGGTTTGAGACGCATCCAACATTTGGTTTGTCGCAAGTGACCTGGAAAAGTTCTGTGATGCATCCATGAGCTGCTTCTGGTGATCCTGGATTGGCCCAAGTTGTGAAGGTTGCTGTAATCCAGATTGTTGTGCTAGAAGTGATTTTTGTTGTTGATGCAGTTTCTGTAGCATTTGAAGCTGTGCTTGGTTATCAGAGAAATGCTGTTGTTGGTTAACTGGATCTGGGGGCTGGGATGGCATGAAACTTTGCTGCTGAGTCTGACTCAGAATCTGTTGCTGTGGTAGGCTCTGGGGGAGGTTTCTCTGCAGCTGGTTTTGATTTTGAACTGATTGTTGCGGCGGAAGAACATTCTGAGATTGCACAAGACTCTGCGCTTGCATATGTTGTGTGTGAACTTGGGTTGTAGGCAGTGACTGATTAGTTAGATTTTGTCTTGATTGCTGACTGACATCAGATAACTGTTGCTGCGATTGCATAATGGAGTCTAACGGGTTCAGTGTTGCTGCTGGTAACTTCTGGAGCTGGTCAAGCTGTTGGTTTGGCCTATGGGCATTATTGAACTGCAAGTTGTGCTGCATTTGCTGCTGCTGAAATTGAGGTGCTGCCATACCTATCTGGCGTGATAGGTCTGCTCCAGCAAGGCTTTGTAGGGCAGAACCAGATAGGGTATTCATATAGTTGGGGATCATCGGGTTAGCCAGAGAAGGATTCTTCTGCATGTTCATCCATTGGATTAAGCTAAGACCAGGCAGACCTTGAGGATCCGTCATGCCAAAATCATCACCAAGCCATGGCATTGTCCTCTTGAACATGCCGTCCATATCAGAATAATCACCATCTGCAACAAGTAATAATTCTCTACCGCATAAGAAATTTAGGAGTTTAACACTTTACATATGCCAATGATTGTTCAGTTGAAAACATCCTTTTATCATATGTATCTTTCATATTACCCGTAAACATGAGCTTATCAGAAACTTCACTATTCAATGACCACAACAAAGGTAACTTGGACTTCAAAGATAGGCTAAGAAAGGATTGTGCAACTACCTGGCATTCCGGGTTGCCTTGGACGCTTGGAGCTGAAGAATGGACTTGAACAGATCAAAAATGGTGCTGTTATCGGTTCAATCTCCCAAATAGAGACTCGGTTGATCCTCTCTCCAGCAGTCGACTCATCCCAACCAACCTAATCAAGATTGTTAATGTGTCAGTTGAATAAAATTCCAAAAGCAAAGAGAAAACTAGAGACCAACCACTCCACTTTGTCTACCTGCAAATTCCGCCACTGAGAGTTCTTCCACCTAACTGGATCCAGATCACTAATGCCAGTAATTGTGCCCATATACCTTCTAGTTCCAGATTCTTCTGTCTCAAACATCATACGAAACCGCATACCAAGAGATATTTGACTGCTATAAGTTGCTTTGTAGTACTTTGCTAAAGGAATTACAAATTCAGAAGGACCAGCCCTGTTCATATTAGAGGTAAGACAGTCAGTATCATAATAGAATAGACAGAAATTATCAATATCATTAAAGAATACGTAGCTCTTTAGGTAATTGATACATAGTAAACAAAAATAAGTCCACTGACCTTGGGTTATAGAACACAGTGAAAGGACTGTTGTTTGCAGCTGCATGTGCTGCTGCTGCTAGGATACCAATATGCATACTATCACTTGACAACACTGATGACGATAAGTTGGTAGGCTGCCTGTTTGCCTTTCTAATTCCTAGTAGAAACTGGTGTTTTTCATCCCTATCGACAAACATAAAAGAGTGTCAAGAAAGATTGAAAACAAAAACAAAAAAGTAGGTTCTTTCGAAGCCTAAACATTCTTTATGTTTTACCACGAAATGTACTTGGCTTTCCGTTAGTCTATGGGGATATAACTTATACTACAATTGCTATTGTCATACCTAATAAACAAGACCGAGTCACCTGCAAACAGCCTTTTTCCACTCACGACTAGGCTCCACCCTGTTGTGAGCAAGTGTCTTTTGGGTTGCCCTGAATGATGAAAGATAGGTCAGAAACTGAAAAAATGCATAATTGTCATTCATCTTTGCTCTAGCTCATGAACCCACATATAACTGCCAAATAAACCTACCTCGATAAACATGTCGAAAAGTCCATATGTTATCATGCAAGTCCCTAGCCACAAGTTCTTGAGCAGGTGGTTGCAGAGAGTAATCCTGATAAAAAAAACAAGCAGTGTGTCACAAATAAGATAGAAAAACAACAACTCGAAGCTCTAACTAGAAAATTTTACAAGATCTTACCAGAGGAGGGAATATTTTCTCAGCTGCACGTCGAGGTACAGAGAAACCACCATGAGTGCTTGTATCACTTGCCGTCAAGGTTTTGCAAAAAAATTCTGGTTGTGGTTTATTTGCTTTCATAGACAAATCTGACCTCAATAAGGCCTCCTTGTCAAACTGCACACAAAGACGTTCACGCTAAGTTCTAAATGTAACTAGAACACGCTATACTTGATAAAATGAGAGAAGAAACACCAAAATGAAACCAAAAAGAGAAGGTAGTAAAGAACCATACTGAAGGAACTGGTTGTAGAGTCATTTGAGCATACACTTCATCTGTTTCAGGATCAGCCTAAATAACACAAAAGACAATATATTAACGTAGAACAACAAATACATTAACATAGAACAGGTTTTATCAAGACAAGACAATTCTGAGCTTTACATACATGAAGGGTAACATTGTGCAGAAGACAAATCAACTTTGACGGAAGGTTTGGATAGTTTGGAATTTGGGCTTCCACATCCTTCTTGATAGATGCAGCAACCTGAAAATATACATGCATTAGTAAACAACAAATTATCAGGAGAGTTTGCTTTATTGATCGAGAACGAATCTTTACAGCGATAAGCATATAGCCAATGTTGCACTGGCTAAGTATACCAGCAAGACAAACCCCATTCTAGAACTGATAACTCAACAATCTTTTACTAAGTAGAAAGCAAACACTTGATTAACCATGTCACCATAGAAAAACTCACAAGTCCCACGGCAATAAACATAGAAGCAACACATCTAAGCGGAACATAGCAAAAAAGATATAAACCATGAATTACTAGCAAAAAATGAACACAGACGACATAACACATACCACTAGTAAAATCAACAGTAACAACCACAATATTTCCCATACATGTCACTGAATAAGGCTACTACACCCCACAGCAGCAAGCCAGCCAAACAACATAATAAGGTGAACAATAAGCTGGTGCACCATACTGGCTCATGTTAATAAACAGCCACAAAGATGTATAAACAACAACTACACACAATCTGTAAACAAGAAGGTAAAAGGGTAAAATGAAAGACCTGTTCACTGTGGCCTTGAGGGAAGTAGACAACATGCGTTCCAGCAACAGGCAAGTTAACCAGAGGTCCGGCGCAAGCTTGCCATAGCTCTGGATTTATGCTCTTCTTCTCTCCTGCCAACACAAATCCCTCACCAGTCAATTCACAGCAGTTCATTAGAGCTATAATAGCCTTTGTTCTCAAGAAAATCAAGGACTTATACTATATATATACATCAACAATATAGATCTTTTTTCAACTCAATATAGTTTAACATGCCAATCCACACAAATTGTAACTAAACTAAGCCAGAACTTTTAGTTTATGAGTTTCAAATCACAATATGGTCTTACTTACTAGGTTCTGGATCGATTACTTATACATATTAAATTATTTTAGATTGAGTTCTATTGAACCCGTAGCTCGAATCTAGCTCCACCCCGGAACCTCACAATCACAAAACAACTTCAGCTTGCAAAAGAGAAAAAAGGGTTTTGATAAAAGAGATCTTTTTATAATTCTTGCTAGATTAAAAAGCTATGATAAAGTGATTTTTTTTCTCTCCTCTTTTTAGTATCATATTTTCCTGGAAAATCCATTGAAGAAAATTTTCCAATTTGACTAATACCACAACCCCACGTGTAAACATTTTCTACTCATAACTTTCTTGTCATTGGAGGAAAAAAAGAAATAAAACAGAAAGGGAAATCAAATTTTCCTGGAAAAATCCTAGATAAGAAAATTCTAAAAAGGGAATAAAAGACAAAGAACCAAAAGAAAAAAAAGCTTGTCTTTTTATCTTATAATATGCATAAAAGATAAAGAAATTGACCTTCAGCTGGATTAACATTGCCACCACCGGCACCATTTCCCGGCGTCTTCATTTTCCCTTATTCCGGCGAGCTGAAACAGAGCACCCACAACTTAAAAACCTACCGGAGATTCATCGGAGTTACAGAACTCAATAATGGATCAAACAGTATACTAACTCTTCTTCCTTTACATCCCTGAGGTTAGGCACAGCTGTAAATGGATTCCGGTGACCAGAATAATATTATTCCGGCGAAAGGGTGGCCGGAAAAAGAGAAAAGTTGTAATCTTTTTGATGTTTGGAGTAAGAAAAAAGTGAAGAGGGGGACAAAGAAGCTTTGGAAAAAGGAAGAGATGTTGAGTATTAGAGAGACCAAATGCTGCAATTTTACTTTATAAATTGCCCCCTTTTCTACACTACATCTCCCAGACACAATGTCTTCTTTCCTCTGTAATAATAATAGAACTCTGCTACTGTATAATTTTTTCTCTTTTTCTCTTTTTCTCTTTCACCAAACAAACCTTTTTCAGTATATTTTATATGTATATTTGTATTTGTTTTTGTTTTTCTTGTGATACAAAGCAAAGCAAGTTTTTTCTAGTCCTGTAGTAATCAATTATTATATGTCTGTTTTATATTGTCTCTATCTATCTATCTCTCTCTGACTCTCTCTATCTCATGTATGTATGTTTATTGAGGTGCCCACACAAAGTTTGACCATTCACCTCAAAGAATGGCCAACTTGTACTACTTTATTTCTCTCTTTTTACACCTTTTTTTTTTAACTTCTTGGGATAAGAGAATATAGTTTTCTTAACATTTTTTGGCATGGATCAATAAATAGAGGTTTTAGGATTTGAAGTTTATGAATTTCTAAATTAGTATCGAGTTCAACTTATTTTATTTACTAGGTTTGTAAATATATATTCAGAGTTAATATTAGAAATGACAAGGAGTGGGACGATTTTAAGGCTATGTGGGGTGGGACGGTTTTAAGGTTGTGTGGTGTGGGTGGAATGTGGGGTGGTTTTATGGTTGTGCGGCGCGGGTGAGATATGGAGCGGAGTGAAGTGAGTTTTTTAAAAAAACTAATGCAGGGTGGGGCGGATTGTGAGTGTATGTGGGTTCAAACTTAATTTTAATTTTTTACATGTTATAAAAGTGATATAGCATTATTTATTAATATAATTTCTTTAAAGTTACTAAAATATTCAAGATAATAAATGAAAATGATTCAATAAAAACTAATATGATTTTTTACATACTTCCAAATTAACCTTTAAAAAATAAAATTTTAAGTTATTATCTATTAAACTAATAATACAACTTAATGAGAAAATGAATTTATTTTTATGAATTTTATATTTAGTATCAAACTTAATTATAAAAGACAAATATTAAAAAAATTATGCAGGGTGAATTCATGCAGAGCGAGATGGAATGGATATGAAAAAAGTTATTATGCGGAGCGGGTTAAGCTCAACCCGCCCCATTGCCATCTCTAGTTAATATATTTATTTTTTTGTGAGTTTATCAGAATTTGATGGTGTTTTTTTTTTTTACTTTTCTAAACAATTATTAAGATATACTTCGATGCTAAAATAATTAAAAATATTTTTTTAATTGGTATTAAGGGTAGGTAGGACAATTCAACATCGAGACAAAGACCTAGGTAAAGTCATTTTGAACTTCATTAGTGAAAATTTTAGTTTCACAACTAGATGTGTTTACAGAAGAAATGATAGTTTAGATATGAAATACGTGAAAAAAACCCGATAGTTTATATAAGTAAATTAAAATAATGGATAGTTGAAGAATAAAATTCACAAAAATATATTAATTTCAACAGATATTTTACAATTAATTCAAATATTAATAGATAAATATTATTATATTTTTCTGTATAAAAACATAACATCTAAGTTCATTTAAATTTGTTTTTACTCCGCCTCTATCATAAAGAATCTGGTAATTTTTGAGAATCAAAATTATCATTTTTATATTGATTTGGTTTTTGGAAGCATATGTACCGTTATTATGTACCACGTATTACGCTATATCATGGTATGAGACCTCTTCTTTAGAAGATTGGAAGTTTATTGATGTATAACTTAGATGATTAAGAAAATAAGCTTGTGTCCTTTTCAAAAAAATTGGAGATTTTTTTTTAAAAAAAAAAGAATTATTATTATTACATCAAATTATATATGTATAAACTTTTTACGCCTTTTTAATGTGTGATGGTAGAATTTTAAGCATTATTGAAAAGTTTTTAGTATACATCATTAGTGTTATTTAAATATTATGCTTTGTCTCGTTTCCTTTTGTATAAAAAGAATCATTATACTATTTTATCATAGAAGTGGAACAAGAGTGTTAGCAACGCGTTCGATCAAATTCTAATTAACTTTGTATTTCTCCTAGAAATTTATTGAATGTGTATAGAATATTAATTTAAATTCATAACTTAAAAAAAACAATTTTAAATTCATAGTTTTAAATCTTATTTCCACTTCTAATTAATTACTAAATAAATGTCATATAACTTAAATTAAGTCCATCCTTGCGGCATTCTTGACTAGATGATTTGCTGCGGCATTTGATTATTTAAAAATCAGGGACGGGTTAGTTACGGATTCAACAAAATTTAATAATTTAAAGTAAATTTTATATTTATATTTAAAAAATATTTAATATATATAAATATCTATTTCAAATCCAATTCACTGTCATGATTAAATTTGAAATTTATAAATTTAAAATCTTCATTTTAGGTTAATCTGAAAATAGATTTTAGTGGAGATTGCCCTATTTTATGCATCAAGCATGTGCACTTATTTTTTAATAAATAAATTGGAGTAGCTTCTTGAAGTCCAAAGAAGTTTCTTATTGGTACATAAAATAATATTATTTTAATCCTATCCAAATTTAAAAGGGTTTATTTTAATAAAATCATTCATAGTGACTTCAATTATCGGCATTTTGTAGGAGTGGACCTAGAAATTTAAAAAATAATTTTATGTCAAGAAAATTTAATAAGTTATATTATGTATATACAAATATATTTTTATTTTATTTACATAATATAATTTTTCAACAAAAAAAATCAATTTGCCCTCCTCTCAAATTTACTCGTCAAAAACATCATGAAGATACGACAACTTTACAAGTAATTAAGAATAATGTTCTTCTGCTTAATGTGATTTAATAAAAATAATTGAAACTAAATATTTTATTTTCAATCTTTTTAGTTCAAAGCTAAATAATATAAAAATTGTGTTAAAAATAGAGTACATAAATATCCATTCCACATATGTCATAAAGAATCTCAAAGATCTATTAAAGTGCTAAAATCCGGAAATTTCAGAAAAATACCTACTGTATTTCTATGTCACAACTCATAAAACCAAGTTGCACATTTTTCAATATAAAACGTAAACGTGTCATTTAATATTGTATAAATATAAATTTGTATAAAATTGAATAGATGCATGTATTTTATGTGACACTCTACATGATAATTCACGTTTGGCGTGTATTATGTCACGTAAAATATGTGTGTCTACTTATTTAATTTTATATAAATTTAAGTATCTGATTATTTATGCATTATTGCCGATATTAAATTTAAAAAAACATATTTATATATTATACTCAGTTAGTCATTTTATACATTCAATTTATGACTGCCCGTACAGCTTCCTATGTATCATAAAGTACCATACTTCATGAATTATTTTATGTCCTAAATTAAGATCAATAATGGTAGTATACTTGAGGTATAGTAGTTATAAAATATTCGAGTCCTCATTAAATACAGTCCTAGTAATAAGCTGGATTACATTATTAAAAACCATACAATAATTGTAAAGTTATTCTATGTCTATTGTCAAAAATACAGAGTAGACAATAATTGTAGCATCCCCTTTTTCCGGTAATAATGAAATTAGTTATTCTAATATATATTTTTATTGATGGTATGATTTGTTATATATTAAAAATAACATCGAATATATAATTTTCAATAAGAAATTATTTGCTTACTAAAAAAAAATCACCTTATTTCGTAGGAAAAGGATTTGATGAATTTCAGGATATTTCTATGATTTTTATTATTTAATCCTAAAATAATTAAATTTTATATTATTACTCAATTATCTGTCTGGAATAACTTAATCTGAAACTAATTAGTATTAATTTTGATAACAACATTATTCCGGAATTAATAATCAAACAAAGAATAAAGTAGCATTAATTTTTTATCGAGTATTATCTTTGTTTGTCCATCATACCATACAATCTCTAACACCTTGTTTGGATGGTTGTTAACCATTGTATTATATTGTTAGTTTAAGACAGTGTTTATTTTGATTATTACTTTAATTTTATTGTATCATAGTGTTTAACTCTATTGTACAACAAAAATATATCGATTTGATGTGATCGTGTCGTTACTTTAATTTTAAAAAAATTATTTATTATTTAATAATTATATTTTATCATTTACCTTACTTTTTCATAATAGCTTTGCTTTGTACTCTACTTTTTTGTAGGTTTATCATTCAAATTATGGATCTTTAATACTATCTAATATCGAAGAATGATACAATCTATCCAAATATTGTATTCATTATAACAATAAATCTTCATACAATACAACACAATGCAATATAATAAGATATATTACGAAATAATGCATAATAACCGTCCAAACAAAGTGTATGAGTAAATTGTGATTCTGAATTTATAGCAGGAGATTTACTTTTCTATCAATGAGGGTTTCTTCAAATTTTAATTAAATGTCTTGATATGAGATTTGAATATGAAAAAAAAATCTTATTAGTGAGTGCTACTTTTTTAAATAGATCTAGATTTGTCTGAGCTCTAAGACAAATATCAAATATCATATAGAAAAAATAAGAAAAAAAATTGAGCTTTTAACATCTAAAATGTACTACTATTTTTTTTTCCCAACAGAATGTAAAATCCACTAACTCAAATTTTAAATAATTAGACTAAAATATTACTGTCTAAATAAAGTTGAAATCATGACAAATGCTGGTCATGTGAGACATGTTAATTAGTTGGCATGCGCACCGTAAGGAAAAAAGTTAATTTTACCATACACTTATTAATATTCATTAATCCATCTTAATTCTTTATTTTTTTTCTCTCTAATTTTGATTAATAAATAAATACACCATAGTCCAAAGGTTGGACCCACACACATGTTAGACTAATTTATAGTTTCCTATTTTTTAAAACAAGGTATACCTTTTTATTTATCTTGGCAAGAAGCCAAAATATCAATCTACCAAGTAAGCAATTAAATTGGATGTATAAAAAGTTATGAAGAGAGAATTAGTCGATTAAAAATTATCATATTCAAAAAATAAAAGTTATGAAAATGAAGATATTTAGAAGAGTGTGTACAATTAGAAAAGATATAGAAAGCTAAATTGAGATGGTTCGAACATGTTAAGTAATAATTTGCATTTAAAACGTGTAAGAAAAATAAATTTTCAATAAATGTATGTGAAATTTATTTAAATTTTAGTCCTTTAATTGAAAGTTTGTTTTAGACCATCATAGATAAGATAGTTTCCGCTTAATGAGAAAGAATAAAAATGGTAGAATTTATATGTCTAGCATCTACTTAAATTGTGAGAATATAAAATTTTCTTTTATTAAATTGAAAGAATTAAGTATCTATTATGATTTTTACAATTAAAAAAAAAGCATTTGAAGAATGTAATGGAATTTGGACGGCCGTAAAGTAAACTTGGTCGGTAATATCAAGTATGAATAGACTTGGAGGGAAACTTTGATTGAAAAAAAATGGTCACATCTCACTTTTCACATTACAAATTGAATAGTTTTCACTTTTTTTTTGACTAATATCTAAAATTATTTCTCCAAATAACTTTATTATTTTAAAGAAATTAACCTATATTGATCTAAACACAAATACTTAATTTACGCTCTTAAATTTTTAGTTTGAAAAATAATAAATCTTTTGATGTTTAATTTATGCTAGAAATTAATTAAGTTTTTGCATGTACTTAAAAAATGTAAGAAATGACTCTCAATTAGTATGAACCAGTGTTTTCAAAAACGTTTTCGGGACGAGTCCCCGGGCGAGTTTCGGGGAGAGCGTAGGCGCAAGTTGAAGACGTAGATCCATAGGGCGTAAGTCTTAGAATTTGAGGTGTAAGCCCAAAGCATAAAAACGTAAGTCCGGGACGTAAAAACGTGCGCCCGGGCTTTTTTCTTTTTTTTTTTGGTTTTTGAATCGTTTTTGCTTTAAATCATATTTTAAAATTATTGGTGTAATGATATTTTTCAGATAGTACTTATAATACTTTTTTTCTTCATTATTGGTTATTAATATCTTTCTTAAATAAAAAACATAATATATTTTTTTTTATGTATTATAGGTTATTTATCAAAATTTATTTGTAAAATCATTGAAAGTTTTACTTTTGCTTATTTTCTTAGTAATAAAATTATAAAATTGAATATACACGACACTACGCCTTGTAGATCCATTAGACTTACACCCTCTGTCTCAGGGCTTACGCCTCATCCTGTACTGCAGTCTGCATAGAACGCATCGCCTCATGCCCCGCCTTTTAAAACACTTGTATGAACTATACATAACATCAACTTTTAAAGCTATTTTAAAAGGTAAAGCAATAGTATTGTTTTAGAAATTAAAATTTCTTACGTCCCATTTTAGTCCTTTGGTATTTTCTTTTGATTTTCAAAACATCATTTTGCTTCGTTGAATTTTTATTATAGAGCTTCATTGTTTACGCATAAATTGATACAATTGAATTTGTAAATATGGTTTAAGAATACATGGATTGGGATAATCAAAATGTAAGTGGTTTGTATAGTGTAATTTGTTTAATCTCAATATGAAAGGACAAAGAAATAATAATAAATAAAGGATAGAATTGAATGGAAACAACAAAGTGGAGGCGTTTGATAGTCAGATAAGAAACAAGCTATTTATGTATTAATTTTGTATAACTTACATGTGTTTGAGAGGTAGATAGAAAGTGTGTCAATTATGTATAAAATTAATACGATATTTGGTTGACAATTTAGAAACTCACATAACTAATATATGCATAAGTTAGGGTTTTTATGTATTATTTTATGTAGGATGAAATGTGAAATTAATACATATATAACTAATTCATACATAAATAATGCATGCATCAAATAATACATAGATTTACTTATAATTAATCTTTATATTACTAATATCTCCATAACTCTAACCAACTACTAAACGACCCGAACGTTTTTTTTTTTTGCATAGGATCGAGCTTTAAAACATAAAGAACAAAAATAAACTACAGTTAAAAGTTTATTATTTAATTAATATACTATATATACAGATTGATACATGTCATTGAGACCCAAAAAAAAATTGGTATCTTTTTGCAAACTAATATCATCTGTCTCTTAATTTGTAAGATCTAAATTATCGTTAATTTATTCTTCTTTGCTAACTATGTGTCAAGCTTTAACAATTATTCATACTTCTTAAAATATTATATTTGTAAGTTCAGAGATTCTACGAAATTATCGTCGATTGGACAATATTTGGATAAAAAAAAATGAATTATTCATTTTAAAAAGTTTGTGGAAGTTGAAAATGTAATTTGACATTTTTATTTTTTTCATTTTAAGATTTTGTGAGTCTTTGTCGGATGCTTATTGGACTCCATTGTCAAATGATCCTAGAAGAATCAATTAGACATTTTTCAAATTAACTTATTTTTCTCAAATTTAAGAAAAACGACTTACCTCCAAAAGTAAGGAAAACATTTTCCAAAACTCTTTCTCAATCTCACACTTTAACTTTCCACCATAACTCAAGTTTCGGGTACCAATTTCTAACACGAATCAAGGATCAAACTCATGATTCCCGATTCGGGACGCGACTTCCAATTTTGATTCAAGACCTAACTCTCGAGTACTAGATCAAGTCGGGGTCAAATCTTATTTTGAGCGTCAAATTTTGAATCTAAATTTGAGATTGAATCTCGAATCGGTAGTTAAGGTCAGTGTCACGCACCGAGCCTACACCCTGGGCGGGACTGGCACTCGAGAACCATTGCTGACCCTAAGCGAACCCTTGGCCTGACTTACTACTCAGCGGAAGACTTTAAATAACAAGAAAATAGTCTCAAAAGGTGAACTTATGAAATAAACTTAGAATGTCTTTAAAGAAACATTCAACTAGCCAAGATGACAACTCAAGTCTCAAAACACAAGCCAATAAGGTAAAGACAAATGAACTAACTGACTGTCTATGAAGCCTCTAAAACTAAGAGGGGTGTCGGGACAAGACCCTGATCATCATAACAACTGAAAACTACTAAAGCAATGTAAATAGGGATCCTCCGGAAAGCAATGAGGCTCACCACAAGACTTTGAATGCTCAACTGGATCAATGAAGCGTTGGATGCTGACTTTGGTTACTTGTATCTGCATCATAAAAATATGCAGGTCAACTGACATCAGTACATTGAATGTACAAGTATGCAAGGGGAATACTAAAACAAGACATAAGCTTGAAAGGAACTGAAAGAACAAACCTGGTCTCAACTGAACTGAACTGAACTGAATTGAACTCATTTCAATATAAAGCAGTATAAATAGTACATTAATTAGAAAACCTTTAAAACATGGATATCAATTCAGTGTATTTAGAAATACAATAGTAATTCTGTATGTATGCAAAGATACAATATAAACTCTGGATGTATATGAAAATACAAGTAACTCTATGTATATAATAATACAAAATACTTTTGTGGGAGTTTCTCTAACCGACAACTATCACTTAAGAGCTATTGTGATGATACAACGCTTTGCCTCATGCTGCCAGGGTCGTCCTATACCTTGCCAAGGGTATAGAACCTGATTACTAAGTTGATCCACTAGTCTATGCTAAAAAAACACTAAGGAATCATCTAAAAAGTATGACCTTTTTTCTGCCCATGATGGCTACATGGTTTATGGGGGTTGGGAGTTATCTGAACTCTCCCCCATATCGGTGCTCAATACTACTCCCAAAATATAATACTAGCTCTTATGTTTAAAATATAAATTCTTTTTATGGTTTGAGATAATTGCTCAAAACTTAGCTCAAAGTCTTATCTTGGAAAACAAAGTTTCCTCTCTTGTTTAATTGTGAAAGCATTTACTCTTTACTGAAAAACTACCTCAAAGGCTCTTTTGGAAATCAAAGTTTCCTTTCTTGTTTAAATGTGAAAACATTTTACTCTTTGGGAATACATAGTCTCCATATACTCTTTTGAAGAAATGAACTTCAATCTTTACTTTTTACTCAACTTAAAACTCAAGTCTTAAAACAAAGTTAAAACATTTGTAAAAGACTTTTGGAAAACTCTTATGAACTTCTCTCGACTTAACTCCTAACTTTCCTTTAATTGAATTTTGGATTCAAGGTTCATGATCTCATGTTATGGATGATTTCATGTTGTTTAGATGTACCTTAGAGTGTAGGAATCGACTAGAAAACATAGGTACGTTTCAAGGGAACTAGTACGGAAAGAAGTGGGAAATGGTAGAGAACCTGGCGTCCCTGGCGCTCTGAGTGGCACGCGCCAGAGCTTAAACTTTAGCACTGGGATGGGGAGCACTGGCTGGTGCGGTGCCCCAGATCCCAAACTACAGAACACAAAGTGGGGCGCTCTGGCTGGCGCGGCGCCCCACTAGTTTCCCCTAAATTTCCCCAATTTTTCTTGCTCGTTTTTCAACTCTAAACCCTCTAGATTCAATTGGTTCTTTCCCCAAACACTTAGATTCGACTACATCATCAAAATATGCAAGAATCTACTCAAAACGACATCTAATTTCATGAATCTAACTCAAGAACTTCTCGACAACTTCAATAATCAAGATTCAAACGAAACTTTCAATAATATTCATCAAGAACTTATAAACTCTTCTTTCAAGAACATAATTACGTCGAATCAAATCATGATTGGCGCATGGGCGAACTAACCCAACGCTATGTGATCTCACATACCTCGTAGGGATCAACCCTTGATGAAATTCACAAGCAAAACCTCAAGAACGATGAATTTTGGCTCTTCCTCATCTTTTCTCCTCTTGCGTTCTTTCTCTAAAAACCCTAGTGTGAATTCTTTGAGTGCGTAAACTGACCAAATTCAGTTTAGACCCCTAAGTAATTACAAAAAATGAAATAATTTAATTGGGTAGTGAAAAGACCATAATACCCTTCTAAAATCCAGTGTTGACTTTCCTTATCTAGACTGCCCAACTACAAATAGGCATATCTCCCTCATACGAACTCGAAATTGATCAAACTCAGTGGAGTTCGAAAGATAATTCAAAGATCTTTCCTACGGTATCTGGTATGACACCTAAATCATCCTAAGCTAGGAGTTATGGTCATTTTAAGTTGACCAAAAATCCATACTTAACATAACTTAACCGATGTTTCAAATTTTTCATTCTTTCCAAAAAAAAAACTCTTTTCAATTCTAGCTCTTTCACTTAGCGAGATGTTACATTCAGAGTGCCGAGTCAGGTGACAGAGTTGGATTTTAGGTTGAGATTCAAGGTTAGAAACCATATCAAATGTCAGATTCGGTCTTGAATCAACCATCGAGGTCAGGGGTCGAGGTTGAGTGTCCAGGTCAAATACCGATTCAAAAGTCACGTTTTGATTTGAATCTCGAGTTAAGATTATAGGTCGAATTTTAGGTCGGATCTTAGTTCAGGTATCGAATTGGATCCTGAATTGATCGTCGGTATCATATCTAACTTCAAAAGGTGTGTTCTGAGTTGGTTCACGAGTCGTGTCCCAATTCTGATGTCGGGTATCAATTTAGGTGTGGAGTCATGAATCAGATGTCGGGGATAGATCAAGTTTGAGAACTCAGATATGGGGGTCAGGTTCAGATTCAGAAATTAGGGTCGAATTTTTGTTTGGGAGTCGATACAGGGTCGCGAGTTAGGGTCAGGTTCGATGACGGAGTTGGATCTCAGGTCGAATATCGGGGTCAGGTCTCATTTCAAGTGTTGGGTCTTGATTCAAGTTTTAGGTTCATATTAGGGTTCGAAAGTTGGGTTCTAGATCGAGTGTTGTAGTCAGATCTCGAGTTCAACAGTTGAGTCATGGGTTGAGTTCATGAGATGGTTGAAAGTCAGAATTAGGTCCCGATTTGAAAGTCGAGATTTAGATTGAAAATTGGGATTAAATTGCAAATCTTGGCATGGAATTTCGGAGTTGAATCCTGAATCGAAAATCTGGGTCGGGTCTCGATTTAGGTGTCAAAGTCGTGTATTAAGTCTTGGTTCAGGTGTCGTGATCAAATCAAGGTTCGAAAGTCGATTCTAAGTCAGATGTCGGGGTCGAATCTCGAGTCTGAAAGTCAAGTAATGGGTCAGAGTAGGATCCCAAGTGGGATGTCAGAATCGGTTCCTAGATTAATTATCAAGGTTGGGTGTGGGTGTCGGGGTTAGGGTATGGTCTAGTTCAAATGTCGGGTCTCAGGTCGATAGTCGAATTAGGTCCCTAATCTGGTGTCGGGTCGGATCTCAGATCAATCATCGACGTCATGTCCAGATCCATGTGTTGGGTTTGTGGTCAGATTCTAGTTCGAATGTTAGATCTCGGGTCGGGAGTTGGGGTGGGTCAAGTCCTAGGTTAGGTCTCGGGGTCGTGTTCTGATTCGGTATCAGGATTGGATCACAATTGAATGTTGGTCCCGGGTCGGGAGTTGGGGCTATGTGTTCGTGATCAGGTCTCGGGTCGAGTGTCAAAATCAGATCCCGAATCGATTTTTGGGGTCGATTTTCGGGTCAAAAATAATTTTTCTAAAGAGTATTTTCTACTCTCTAGCTAAAAGTAAAAGATAATATTTTGAAAAATATTTTCATTCGCCAATCATACACTCGAAAATATTTTCCTCTCATGACCAACCAAACATTAGAAAAACCACCTTGTTTTCCGAGTAAATATTTTCTAGCCACTAACCATATACGTATAAAAAATCTAGAAGCCAACATCATTTTTTCAAATAAAATATTTAATATTTTTCGCCAATTATTTTTTTACATATCATCATTGTTGAATGTAAATAAATGTGACAAAATTTACTCCGCCAAAAATAATTGGTTTGAGTAAACTTATTTTAATATTGTGACTCAAGTGTCAACTGACTCTATATGGATGGGATATATTTATAAAAAAAAAAAAAACATTATTATATCAATATTACAACACAAAAGTTGTCAACTTCATCATCTAAATCATTCTGATGATATCTTGTTACGTTTCAAGAAAATTTGTTGAAGCAATCATGGATCATTTCATTTCATATTAAAAATTCTTCTACAATTCAACGTAAATTGGTAAAAGTATCACTAAACAATTCAAAATTAATGTTGCTAATTAATTTTAATAATCTCAAGCCAACTCAAAACGAAAAATATATATTTGATGAGCATCAATTCATATGCTTGATTGTTGGAAAATTATTTAATATATAGTACACCAAATATGGTTTAAGTACCTCACACCAGAGTCACATGCAATTGTAGGAAATAGACCCAACAGAAACATTATTTTCACAGAAAAACTAATTGTTTTATATATAAAAATAAATAAATGAGGAATATGGTTTAGGTACATTTTTTTGGAGAAATAAATTTAATATAAAGATGCATTGTTTAATTATATATTAAATCATACCTCAACTTTTTTATCAAGGAAATCCACAATCAATACCCTTCTGCTATAATGTAATAGTCTGCAAACAACATATGAGAGATAAACGCATAAGACAAGGTCCTGTGTCATAAACTCGATCAAAAAAACAAGTAGTAAGAAATTTCAAACCTAATAACCTACTTAAACCAACTCGAACGCCCTTGCTGTGCGTAGCTCTATTTCAAATCATCATAACCTAATAATTTTATTTATTTAATTATTTTTGTCGTGTTCATATAAATATTTGTTCATGATCCTCAAATCATAACGAAATGAATTTCTTTATTTATCATCATGTGCTTTTGAATCTGTCAAAACAAAATAAAATAAAATAAATTTTCAGTCCATACTTTTTAAACTAAAAATTATATATCTTTCCATTTCATATTGGTACCTGTTAATTTTTATTTAGGGGAAATTGTCGCATTCCATTTAATAATCATGGTTTTGATTAACTAGGTGTAAATCAAGTAAGAAAATAATGAAAAATAGGAGGCCAAAAGTACAGGTCAGAAAATAAATGAAAAATAAGTCACAAGTGATAAAAACAAAATGCAATAATACATATCAAAGATTAGATTAAAAAAAATTTGTACGTCATTGTTCTCATTTTTTGAACTAAACAATTAATTAAGAGACTTGAATTAGGACTATCATTTTGTTGCATTCTTAAGTAGCAAAGTGAAAAAACCTGTCCCTAAATTACAATACAACATTAAACCTCATATAGCATACAATTATTCTAGTTGTTATGTATGTTTCAATTTGTTTGATTTATTTTGGTTCGATACAAAATTTTAAAATTTTAATTTTATGATCTTAAATTAAAGATATGATAAATGTATCAAGATGTGTTGTAATTTTATGCTCTTAGATATGTCACGTGAAAAGTTGAAAGTAAAGAGTTGTTAAAAAGCAAATGAGTCAATATTATCTTTTAAACAGATTAAAAGTAAAAATATGTCAAACAAATTGAAAGGAAGGAAGTATATATTAAAATTCATAGCATACAAATTTATAGTACTCGATATATTGAGTCATTTATAACATTATTATTTATTTCTTATTTATTATGGATTAATTATTTATATAATTATCAGCACAACATCTATATTTATAAAATTATAATATATAGTACGAAATCTACTTTGAGTAGAATCTAGAAAACTTACTTTCATACGAATTTCATTACAAAGTCCATATAGACATTAGTCTTTTTAAAAATTTAAAGCCTAATCAGCATTTTAATTTTCCATTTCAACTTTTAATTAGTCTTCAACATTAATTCTTATAAGCTCACAAAATCAATCCATTGTCTGTTTGATTAATTAAAATGTGAAAAGATAGTCTACCTACTTTCTGAAGTTCAAATCTTATTATATATATATATTTTGTCATATGAAAAAATGATTATTTTCCAATGTCATATTTATAACTTGTTACTATGATCAACATGAATTGTGATGTAGTGGTAGGATTGTTTCGCCCTTAAATAGAAGTCTCGAGTCTGAGCTTTAGATATGAAGAAAATCTTGTTGGGAGTGACACCCCAAATGAACTTTACAATGCGTGATATGAATTTAATCGGAACTCCAATACATGTTTCAGACACCGATATGAATTCGTGTTCTTAATCGACCTAGCTCAACGAGCAAATTAAAGGCCAAGGCTTGTAATAATCAAGAAGGGTGAGGTTCAAATCTTATCAAATAAGCCAGTGCTAATTATTTAATATTTATAACATATATATGTATATACTATATTATTATAATAATATTATATACCCTCATTTTGGTTTTAGATTAGATGTATTGACTTTTCATTTCCAATCTAATAAAACAAAGGCTTGGTTTTTTGTGTTATCAAGTGGACACATGATTCAATCACTTCAATTTTATGTGGTACAACAGTTTCTCTCTGATTGTTTTATTTTCTATCAAACAGTACCATGCATACATGGGCAAAGTACAATTTGGCAGAGTTATGATCATATACATGTACAAATGTCTAATTTTTGTGTGCACTAGCTAGTTACTATATTGTTAGAATTATAAATTTGAAATGTGTTGTGGTTTCATATGCAAAATTTATACATTGTAAATTTGTATTGGATTTTGAAATGCATAACTATCCAGCGATAAAAATTATGTATATAATTTATTGATTTGGTTTAATTTTTTTTTACTTTTTAAAATAGAATTAAAACCAAATAGAATATTATCAATTTTAAATTTAAACCAAACCAAATCAAACTAAACTCAATGCTATTTTTTTTAATCGAGTTGATTTGATTTTTTCGCCTAATCGTAAACACTCCTGCTTTCTATATATTCTTTTACTAGTCCTTTGTTTAACTAGGTACATCCCTTAAAAAAATATTTATTAGGCGTTTGTTTTGTTAAGTTACCCTCATTCATGGTTATTAAACTTGTAATTCCAATGTATTTGGTTTGGGATGTACCTAAAGTGTGGAAATTTGACACTAACAAATATTGAAAGAAAACAATAAATCTTTATTAATTTGCTAAAATTAACAAGTAAAACAAATATGTCATTAATATATGAAATTAGTAAAATAAAACTTTAGTGCAATGATCCGCCACATTATACATATACCAATATATCTCCTATATTTATTTGTTTTGTTATGAGTTTTTTTTGTAGGTAATGATTTAATTTGTGAAATGATTTTTAAATTAATTCATCTTGATATTTTTAATTATACTTAAATCATCATGTTAATATTATAGCATATTTAATTTATTTTCTATTCATTTATGTATAATATTGATTGAAAATTTGAATTTGTACATTTTAATTTAACAGAAATATCAAAAAATTTATAATAGATATTTAAATAACCTTAATATTAAAAGTGCATTGATACTTGATATTTTTCGTAATTTGACTCTCAAATTTATTTATTTTAATTTAAATTTAGCCAAACACAATCCGCTTATGATCAAAAGCACTTTTCAAGTAAATTAACCAAACACAATTTATTTTTTCAAAAGCACTTTTACGAAAAAAACTATTTTAGTAAAATGCTTTTAAAAATAAACAGTTTTTAATCGCAATACCAAACTAGCTCTTACATATGAAGAAGACTAGGTCTTGATAGAATATTTTAGTTATAGAAAGTTTCTTTGAAAAAGCTCTAGATATTTATCGATTTAGTAGGAAGAATCTTTTGAAATGCCTTAAAAAATTCTTGAGATATAGAGAATTTTAGAAAGGGAACTTATTGATATATAATAAACGACTTGTATAACAATCAACATTTATACACTAGCCCTTATGTGAATAGTGTATATAGAGTCGTTCATTTATAAATCATCAATCAAGTAAATTATTCAATTCTTGAGTAATATAAAAACTTCCTTTGATAAATCTCATCTTTCTTATCTACATTTTCTAACAATATTGAGTGTAGTAAGACTGACATAGCATAGAAAAAAATTGTGATAAAGTCAAGTAAGATCGTGAACAAATTGTCAAATACCACATAGTATGCTGAGTCAAAATTACTAAGTCGAAATCTAAAGAGAACCAAAACCCATGCTAATAGTACTTGGATTCCAAAAGATATTATCACTAAGGTGTTATATATGCATGTGCTTGAATGTTTCCTCATAAGAGGACTTGTTCTATCATCTACAATGAACATCCAAATTAAATTAGAGGGAGATTTTTTTTATACATAAAATAGGGTAGGGAAAATTGAATTCCCAGTATACCAATAATGTTAAATTAAACAACTAATAATTGAGAATTTGCAAGTTTATTTCATTTGACATGTCTGCCCCAAACAAGGTCATTATGTCTCCATAGAGGTGAACTAAATGTACTGATAAATTAAACTACATAGCCATTTAGAAGATCCCATGTCTACTAGCAATTAATAAGGGGTATGTATGGTCACATTATGTGTTTTTATAATTCAATAAAAATTCCAAATTAAATATAGTTCGAAAAAATTGATAGCAATTATTTTGCTTGTTATAAAGTTGAATTATGTGCATTAATTGTTTTCATTTGCAACCACTTATTTGTTCATGATAAGTTTTATTCATTTAGATCTTGTACATGTTACTCACATAGTTTTAAAATTATTAAAACACAATTCACATAGAGAGTGTGTGAATATATCATTAAAAATCTTTTTTATTTTACCATTGTTCTCATGATAAACTTGTTAACTCCTACGTCGATAAAAATTCAAAATTTATTATTCTAAACATTTGGTAATTTTTACCTAGTATATAATTTTAACACCGGCCTTACACCCTAAGTGTTTGCACATTATTCTCCCTTATCTGCATCAAATGTTTATATCAAATCAATACAATCTACTACTCCCTTAATTCAATAATAGTTGTTCACTATTGACTTGACACATGAATTAAGAAGCAATAAATGATAGGGGTAACTTTACCAAATCACCCTTATTAAATATAAGTTATTTAAACATTAAAAAATGAATAGTAGAACACTTAATTAATAGCAAAGGTAAAATAGAGTACAAAATGGTAAATTATTCATTGATTTTGAAAATTGAACATCCCAAATAGTATAGTGGACAAGTAAAAATGGACGAAGAGAGTATAATTGAGTAATTTTAAAAAATAAAGAATTATGTAATTAATTATAATCAAGTAAAAGCTTTATGTTGAAACATATGTTATATATGTATTAGCTTGCATATAAATGCTCTCGATACAGATAAATTTTTACTAAGCAACTTATCATCTAAGAAGAAGAGGGAAAGAAACTCAACAAAAAGAAAAAAGCCACGTAACACAATTGAAGGGATGAAACGTTATCTGGTTGGTGATGGTTCAATTCTCCTCGCCTTGTAATTTTCTCTCTATTTACGAGACGTCGCTAGAATATGTTTGTTATAAAATGATAAGCCAAAAAACAGCATTAAATGCTCTAACGCGCACACTTCCAACTCTAATAATAATGTACCCTAATGTTTTTTAATATATGGATCCTACAAGCCAGCTCAATAGATAGAAATAATTCATAATCAAATAATGTATGTGTCATTTGATCTAACATAACTTCCCCCCACCTTCGTTTTTTGTAGGGTACCCTATATATAATGAAACTTTTCTTATAGGTTAAGTGTATCTTGTTTTTAATTATTTGGTGTTCGGTATTATATTTAGGGAAATGACTCAAATATGCTATCGAACTTTGAGAAAAAATTTATTTATGCCATTTTTGTCTGAGAAAAGACTCATTCATGTCATTGTTTGTTAACTGGAAACAGTTCAATTATGATTTAGTCATGTCATTAATTAAATTATTTTTGAAAAGGCTCAAATTTGCAGTCTTGAGAAAAGACTCATTTATACCATCTGTTAAAAGTATGACTCATTTTATCTTGTTTTGAGCCTTTTCCCTTATATTTATATTGAATTTTCGATTACTTGGGATTCATACTGCTTAAAGTTCATTAAAAGGAGAAACATTTCTTATCAAGATTTTCATATTCAGGATATTGAACCCGAACTATCTAGTTGAGGGTGCAAAAATCTTAGTCATCCCACGATAACCTTTTGATCGTGTATCTCTAACATGTAATCCCGACATAAAATAGATATTTGAAAGGGACAATAACGTCTTTACCTCACCACTCTCTTTCAAAAATTAGGGTTTTCTTAAAACTTAGTAACTTGGTGATAGATACAACACTGCGTTTTCTAAATTGTAAACCAACATTTAGTCAAAGATATATACATAATATGTGGCACAAAAGGATTTATATATGGATCACATGGAAAAAGGGAATATATACAATAATGGCATATGACGGGTTATAAATAAGTAAATGAAAATAATTCAACAAAAAAATTATATGTTTAGTTATTTAATGATCGATTGTTCTTTTTTCTTACTCTATTTTCTTGTAAAAAAAAAGAAAAGAACAGGATATAACTAAAACAGCATATACATATAGGCTCTAAAAATCGAAAATTAACTCTGCGATCAATTATTAAGGATTAATAAGTCTTTATATTATTCATTTGAAAAGAAAATGAAACTATTCATAACGTACGATCATGATATTTCCCAAAAAAAAAAACTTGATCACTGAATGAACAAAAATTGTGACAATAAGGTCCACATAGAATTATTTATTTGAATTTTTTTTTAAAAAAAGTCTATTGCTAGTTCTTTGAGATACAGGCCCTAATGTCTCCACTGGATAAGTTTCCGAAAGTATCCTTAACAAAAAACCTTTTCTCTTCCTAGCCATTTCAATTAAAAAGATGTGACAGCGCATTTATCTCTATAAGTCTATATAAGAAGGATACGTTTCGAGTTGTGAAGTGGAAGAGAAGAGATGTGACAATTTTCAACAATTTATTCTTCTTTTATACTCTATTTTATATTGATTAAAAAACTTGACGTGATGCATTCACATGATGCATACATATAACACACATACACTAAATTAGTATATATATATATATATATATATATATATATATATATATATATATATATATATATATATAACCCCAAAAATCGAAAATCAACTCTGAATCAGGTATTAAGAATCAATAAGTCTTTACAATATTCATTTGGATTAAGAAAGTGAAACTTTTCATACTATACAAATTCATGAATGTACATATATGTCGGTTTGGTTTAGTTTTTTATTAAAAAAAAAATTAAACCAATTATGTCGATTTATCAAATCTAAAAATCAAATCAAATCACGCAAATTCAGTTTTTTCGGTTTCGATTTTAGTCGGTTCTTTTGGTTTATTTCGGTTTTTTACAACTATATATATGGTCTTTGAAAAAGTGATCAAATATATTTTCACTTACCTAACCTGTGTGATAAGCTAAACTTAAGAAATGTTAAATGAATAGAAATTTTCGTAAAAAGGGTAAAATTCACATGAGTACAAAATATTTTTTTTTGAAATATCAACGTTCATTATGTTAAATTAATAAGATTAAAGGATACAGTCGAACTGAATACAAAACGAAATATTTACAAAGTAAATTGTTAACTTCGAATTTGAAAAACTATAACAATATAATTGTAACTTCGGATCTTAATACAAAATAAAATATTTACAAATTTTACAAGCCCAAATTTGAAATAAAATATATACACATTGAAAACTATAAACTAACTAAAAATATATTAACAAAGTAGATTATAAATAATATTTTTTATCTATAAATAAAATAAAATTTTATATATGTGTATATATTATGTCGGTTTGGTTTGGGTTAGGTTTGACTTTTTTTCTTTTAATACCAAACCAAACTAAAGAGTGATTGATTTTTTTTTTCAACCGCCAAACCAACCAAACCAAATCACAAATCAATTTTTTTCGGTTTGATTTGATTCAGCGGTTCGATTTGACTTGTACACCCTAATCATGATACTTCCCAAAAAAAGAATTTGATCAATGAATGAGAATTGTGACAACAAGCTAAGGTCCATATAGAATTAATTTGAGATGGGTGTGTAATGGTGATACAATAAATATTCCAATCCTATCGAATCATATAATGGTCCATAAGAGACAATGACAAAAATTAATGGGGTAGAAACATTTGTCCAAAAGTGTATTTTATGATAACTTTACTTAGAAAGGCATAGGTCTTGAGGTTTATAATTCAACAAAAGTTATGTACTTTTCATTTTTCTTCCTAGTGATCCCTTAAAAGTGACTTTACAGTAAGAAAAGAATCAAGATAAGCCAAAGTTTATAGGTTATGTTTTTTAAAGAAAAATTCATAAATAACGGTATTTTAAAATATCAATTATAGTAATAGTTTAATTAGTTATCAAATGCAGTAATAGTGTGTTGATTTATTCTGTATTAGTGTAAAAATTGATTCTTACTTTTATATGTTGAAAAAATTGGCATATGTGGCGCACACACAAAAAAAGGTCCAAATATACTTGTTCTTTGTTAATCCTTTGGTCTATAAAAGTTTTAGACGTTATCGATAACAATTTTTCTATCATAAAAATTTGATTTGATTTGAGTGATATGTTAAAAGCCACGCATGCAAGAGTACATTTGAAGTTTCGAATCTTTTTAATTTGGTATATCTAGACTTTTTCAATTGTTCAGATATATATATATATGAGAAAAAAATTTAAAATTTCATTTTTTATGTATGTGGCTCCATCGTGGTAAATGTCATCACTAATTAAATGGGATCTTGTGTGTGCGGTTGGGGGGGGGGGTTGATAGGACTTGTTGCTAGGCTTTCTCTTTTTGATATTTTTTCATCAAGTCTGTTTTCTGCTAAAGACAATATATAAGACATTTATATTGTAATACGTAAGCAACTATGCTTATTATTGACATCCTAAACTAAAATCTACAATTGGAAATCTAACTTTAGGGTCTTAGAATCGTGCCTTGAGGGGTACATTAAATTTGATACCATTGAAGTTATGTTGAATGCATAATTGGTATTGGTTGAATCTCATGAAATCATTTCATAGAAATTCATTGATATCTTCTTTTTATAAAGTAGATTGATTTTGATTTTTATATAGTCCACATCACTTTCACTTCTACCTGAAAATAATTTTCTTCTTTTCGGTGGAAAAGATTTATATCAATAATTCTAATTTTACATATGGACAATTTCTCAATTATCTTGTTCATTAACAATAAAATATTTTATTTATATATCGATAAAAAAACACACTTTTTGAAAGAAAGATATAATTTAATTTCACCAATCAAGTCACGTTTATTTAGTATATTCATACCTAACAAGTTCCCACAAAGTGATAACGGAACGTAATTCATACAAATCTTTTTATTTTTCAAATCGATCCGATTCATCCACTACAAGAAAAGTGTGAATTACATGGGGATTTTCTTGGGAATTAGTATGAAAATCCGTAGGAAACTTATTTTCCTGCAAATTTTCATACTAATCCCTAGGAAAATCCCCATATAATTCACAGTTTTCTTGTTGTGTCATTCGTAGAGCTATTTATAACAAAACCAACGATATTAAAGATTAATCAAATTTTGATCAGTCATTTATTGGAAGTAATATTTAGAAATTGAGAAATCACATTAGAAATTAAACGAGATGCAAAATTGGCATTTAGAAATAATCATTTGACTTTGGAACAAAAGCAGTTTTACAGATAGATTTTACCTTGAATTAAAGAAATTAAAATATCAAATTTAAATGATAAGAATTAATTAAATTAAGTTTGAATGAGATAAGAATGAGTGAGCAAATTCCTGGAAAATGCTATCAAATCAAATCAGTTAGGCAGCATCTTAATTAAATGCAATTGACATTATATTCTATGAAATCGCATAACATTTCCATGACTTTATATATATATATATATACTAATTTTTTGATGCAACGCAAAATGGAATATAATTGTCGGTTATGAATACATAATTAGAAGTTTTTCGAAATAATTTTAGAGATCTCCCTTCAGGTTTTGCTATAATACTCATTTTCCTTGTGGTTTACATTGTAACGCCTAACTCCCTTATTTTGATTTTTGTAACCATTCTTTAAATCTATTTAGAATAAATATAAATTAATCATGACTTGACAAATTTGTCCTACTTTTTATTAATTTCTTCATATTTTTATAAACACGAGTTATTTAATAAATACTTTAAAAATAACTCAACACAAATAAGTTAATACTATAACATATATTATACACACATTTTTTTTTACCAAACAAAGATCGATACTCATTTCTTCATATTGATTTATCTTTAATGTATTTATTAAATAAGTCTTTTTTTTAAAATATATGGATTAGTATGAAAATATTAATATAAAAAGGGGCAAATTTATCAAATCATAATTATTTTATATTTATTTTAAAAAGGTTAAAAGAATGGTTACAAAATATTAAAGTAAGGAACGTAGGCGTAATATCGTAAACTATGAGGGAGATGAGTGTTATAGCGCAAAACCTCGAGGGAGGCCTTTGAAAATATCCCAAGTTTTAAAAAAATATATATATTTTGACATTTGTTAATAGTTAAAAAAAAATAAAATGTACCCTTATCATTATTAATATGGACTAAATTTTATCCTTATTGACTAAAATGATATTTTCTCACAAGTTTTTAACATATGAGATTTTTTTTTAGAGTAAATGTCTCAAAAGATTAATCAAGTATATGAAATTATTTAGCAAAGTAACTAAACTTAATTTTGAAATTATTTGATGCTGCTTTTTTGGTTAATAAGTAGTACTAACAATAATAATGATAGAAGCAATTATGCCTTTTCTAAAATTTATTCATCTAACTAAATTATTACGCGTGAAATTCCTAGCATGCTTCACTTTTCTATTATCAAAATAGTAATAATTCTCATCTTTAATAATATAAAAAGTTTAGTGCTCCATATGTTACATCTTGCCTCACCATATTAATCTTCTACCATAAAGTTTGATATTGTTATTCATTAGATATACCAATATACAAAATAACAGCTCAAGATGAAAACCGTATAAAGATGTTACTTCCGTTATTCTAAAATAGTTATCGCGTTTTACTTTTCGAAAATTAATTTGACTGGTGTTTGGAGTTTAAATTAGATTAATTCAATATTTTTAAAATTAAAATTTAATAACTATACAAAAAGTGTATTGTATAAGTTACAAGTCTTAATAAAAACATTGGCTAATTTATATAATTTGACTTTCAAAAAATAACGTGACAACTTGTAAAAACAGTAGGTGATTCTTTCTATTTGTCCTAACCTTGATGGATAGAGTTACCTAATACATGTTTCTGGTAGGAGATGTCAAATATCTCATAAAATTAATCGAGATATGCAAAAGCTAGCCCAAACACAACGATATAAAAAAGAGTAGATAATAAAACTCAAAGTAACAATGTTACATAACGTAGTATTACAACATTTTGACATTAAAACTAGGTAGATCGAAATAAGACCTTAAACCCAATTAATAGTATTTTTCTTAGCCTGAGAAATGTCATATTATATATTGGCACAAGAAAGGTATGCCTAAATAGTCAATAAAGTGGGATTATATAATTATAAAATTGTAAGTTTAAACTCTCAGCAAAAGCAAAAATATTACGTGATTTTTTCTTTATCTATCCAAATTTTAATAGATTAAATTATCAGATATTTATATATATTGGTGAAAGATTCCATAGAAAAATGTACCCAGAACAGCCTTGACTCATAAGCTATGGCATGCAGGTAGAACCATACCTAGACCTAACGACCGAGGGACTTTTTCTTTAGAATTTCTTAATAGAAAGAGGAAATCCGCTAAATAATTAATGTGCATGTACAGACCTGAACATTAAAGCTATCAAAAAGGAGAGAAATGTCCTGCAATATATGTGTATGTAAGTAAATAACAAATAAAAAAAGTGAGTGTACTGCGATGTATTTTCTTCATATAGCGCACTAATTTTATACAATATATAAGTTCCATCAATAGTAACGATCGTTAAACCTAATCCGTTGATAGATCTTATATAGTACCACTAAATTACTGTGCTATATAGTTTTTGTCTTTTTTTTTGTTTGTTTTTTGAGATGTTATTTTAAAAAAAAATCTATATTTGAGCCTTCACATTTTGTTAGGATATGATGCCTTTCTTTGCCACCTTCAAAACGGCTCATGTGTAATCAAAAGACCAACTCTAGTGTGTTATTGAAAGACCAAAGTCTACATTTGGATCAAAACAAATTTAGTTAAATAAGTGGATTGTTAGTTTGGGCTTGGACCAAAATAGGGTAAACTCATTAGGTAAAATATAGAGCAACTTTCACGTATAACAAACACAAAAATCATATTTGTATGTTATAACTATAGTTTGCATAATTGCGCTCCATAACAAATTTTATGTTTGCTATGGAGCTTTTGATTTGTATAATTCGCTACAAGCATCCTGTTTTATACAAATTGTTCAGTTTTGTATAAATTCATTTATACGTTGTAATTTGTATAATAAGATCTGTATTTGTATAATTATAAGTGTATAGGACGAAAATATATATATTTATATTTGTATATACACTTTTCTCTCGCTTTATACAAACACAAACACATTTTATACCGAAATGTATAAAATGGCTACTTGTACATCGAATCATATGGCAAAAAAAGGGGATGTTTGCTGCGAATTACAATTAAAATAAACTACGACTATAGCATTTAATTTGAATTAATAGTTTGTTATTTCATACAATTTTTCCTAAAATATTTAGGTTACAAATATTATCCCAATTGGATCCAACCCAATATATTTATCCTGATTGGCTCCACAATTCAAACTATTTACCGGACTACCCCTTGTTCTATTCACTGAATCACTTCTTGTTCATCCTTGATACAATTGGAGTATGTATATATATTTTAATGGTATCAAGCAGTAATTGAACAGTCTTTTCACTTAAACACAGTTTGTTCTTCCTTGATGTCATCAAAGTATGTACATACTCTAATAATATCAAGGAGTAACTAAGTAGTGTTTTTATTGAACCACTGCTTGATACCATCAGAGCATATATACACTTTGATGGTTCAAGCACTAAACACACATTATCAGTTAAAAAAAGGGGGTATGAAAATAAGGAGGTAGCCGCTTGTAATAGTTTTCCTTTTTGAGATACAAGTGTTCTTTTTCCATAATAAATTAGAACTCAATCTCTCAACTCCTACCGAGTTTTATTTATTTAATTACCAAAAAAAAACTAATAAAACTACATACACACCTATCAAACAAAAGAAAATTAAAATTATTTTGATAAAATTTCTGATGGGTCACTGTAGGCTACTTGCTTAGCCCAATTTTTTTAGAAGAACTGAATTAGGCGAATATGGGCCAGAAACAGTCAGAATTCAGAACTATGTTTAACCCATTGCAGGGCAGGATTAAAAGAAGGGACAAGTACAATGACCCCAGCACATGATAAGAGTTCTAAAGTTGCAGCTGGACAAAAGGGAAAAAAAAGAAATGATCCAGAACACGCGATAAGAGTACGTGTATAGCAGCAGCAGCTAACAAAATTCTACAGCATGCTAATAGGGGCAAAGAGACTCTAGTTTCAACTGACCATTGGAACAGGACTTGATGCAGACATAACATCCAGCAGGGAGTTCACCGGCTCTAGTTCTTCATGCCAAAGTTGAAGGGAATCGCATGGATAAAACTTTCTTGTAGCTCCATCTTTGTTAATCTGGTTATCAATATTGTTCAAAAAGACAAGCTTATATAATGAGACATGAGACCCCTCTTTCAATAGGATGAGGATATTGCTTAAAGTGTTCCAAAGCAAATCCAGGACACTACCGTTATTAAATAAAAGTGTTCCAAAGCAAAAACAATAGCCAGTAAAAATATTACAGACTCCACCAATCCTAACAAAAGCTGAAATTATGCTGGACTTTCAAATGAGCAATACAGCACACAAACAGCACCGTATCAGGGAGAAAATTCTTTAAAACCTAGAGTGGAAGTAATATTTTGTTCACTACAAATAACACTAGTTTCTTACAATCGAGAATTGATCCACACTCCAAAATTACAAGGCTTAGATATAAGCACAACGAAGGGCTCTTGGACACAGTGAAATGTGCTAAACATGTAGGTAAATTAAGAAGTAGAGTTTCATGGAGTTGATGCTACAAGCCTACAACTACTAATACCAACAAGTATATCAAAGGTTCCTAGGGCTTTGATAAAAGGAATAGGTGGGGACGCAAGTTCTTTATTCTATTTCTTATAAGCGAAGACTGTCTATTTTAACTTGAATAATTTGCTATTAGAGACTCAGTAAGCAAATAAATTTCATTGAATCATATTATGTCACTTGAACAAGCATAAAGCAGATTAATTAACTCACAGTTACAGTCCGAACAACTCCACCGCTAGCACCATCTCGTGCAATGGCAAGAGATACTGCAGTGACCACCAGTTTCTGCAGAAAAGGTGAAACAAACTTAAATCTTCAGAATTATCACTAAAGCAGATTAGTTAATAGAGAAGCAATACCAATACAGATGATTGATCAGAGCATCATCATGCCCACAAAGAAGAGTCTATTATGCCTAGTCAAAAAAGCTATCCCATCGAGAAGAATTTCAGAAAACTTTACCTAATTAAATAACAGAGCCCATAGGAAAGATGCAAGTTCAAGATCTTATTCAATGACCAAGGTGGTTGGTTGTAGTGTCAATATGTGAACCAAACTATGCAGCCCCTTCTTTACTAACAAAAGTATTTTATTGGTTTGAAAGCTGTGTACCAAATTAATAAGAAATTTTCTACTTCTGAACAAGTACTTTTTCAATAGATACTTGCATTATAAACTCTAAATCATGACAGATGAAGATAAACGCATAGCTATGAAGATGAAGCCATCTTGATGGTCCAACAATGTCGTACAAATTAGACAGCTTGTAAATTCAAACTACATGAAACTAACCTCAGCTTCTTCTTGAGTCATTCCCTCTTTCCATGCTTGGTCAAAGAAACCATACAAATAAGTAGAGCCTGATCCTGAAAGTAACAGCCAATGAACAGAATATTGTTCAGCCTACTGGCAGCACCTGGAGCATCTTGCACAGGGAAACTAATAAACTAAACCAATTATCAGCTGTGAAGTTCAGCTCTCAATATACTTCATTAAGCAACATTCTGAAAATATTTCAAACAAGACACTAGGGTGTTAAATCAGCATCTTATCTTCCCAGGAGGAGGGATTGAACCCATTGTCATGTACAGCAACCAAAAATTATGACATGATATCTTAATTTCACTAGAGCACCAAAATGTATGGAGAACATATCATCCAAGAAAGCTTGAATCCAACCAAATAACCTATTCCATCACATATAGGATATTAAAAACCAATTATGTGAACCTTGTAGCTCATGTCTAGTTCTGCTGTTCTTTTTATTTTGGTTTAATTTAGTTCCAAAGTATTCTTTCTCATCCATTTTCATTTGTTTCCATTCTCATTATTCGTTCCAGAAAAGAAAAGGACAAGGGCGGTGAAGAATATTTCTGGATCTAAGAATGAATTCTAGGAAAATCCTCCACAAACAGAGCCATCTCGAGAAACAGCTAAACGCACTTTACACTCCCGTTCAAAAGAGAAACATGGGTTTCCCTGAACCAGACTACCAGGTTATGATGATGATAAATCGAAACCTGTTGGAAAACATACATATGCTACCGTCACTCTTGTGATCTGGTTTCATCTAACTCTACCTATTCTTCTTCTAGTCAACAATGCAGCTCCTCATCTCCCTTGCAAAGTGATTGGCATCCCCCCTCCCCCTCAAACTCGGTCTCTCTTTCATACACCCATAGCCATTTATATGCAGCAACCAAAACAAGCAGTTTATTTGTTTAGTTTTCTTGAACTCTGCAATGAGATCTATGGCCTGGAGTATCTAGTTGTCTCTTTCCAATTCAGTTTCCAGCTCTTTGTAGAGATCAATTTTCCCCCCCAAATGGGGCTACTGAAGAGTCTGCTTAAGTAGTTTCAGGAATAGGGGACAAATTTTCTGTGAGCTGAAAAGAACCTTCAAAAGCCAAGTATTTCTGGAGGTATACATGCACGAGATGACTAAAAAGTACAGATTAATAGCAAACCTCCAATAGCAAAAGGTTGTTCCAAGACTGTGCCTCCAAGAGGGATTCCATAGATCTTTCCTCCTTCATATTTGTCCCAACCACCAACAATCAGTCCTGTTTGGAGCCTATCCTGGACATACAGAGAGCAATGGATCAAATAAATATAAAAAGGTACATCATAAATTAACCTAGGTAGTGTATTAGTTATGATGTAACTGGCTAGTGATTCCTCTCTACCTCACATGAGGTAGGTGTAAGGTATGCATACACCCCACCCTCCCCAGATCCACTTGTGGAATCCACAGGTATGTTGTTGTTAGTATATGTTGAAAATATAATTAAATAATAAAAGTGTGCTCTCTCTAATTCTCAACAGTATGTAACCTAGTGGTCAATGAAGTGGGTATAAACCTTTGCGACCACGTTGAAATCCTAATTACGATAAGAAAGCACTAGGTGATTTCTTCCCATTTGCCTATGCCAAGCCTTGGCAGGCAAAGTTACCCAGTAACTGTGTTGGTGGGAGATAGCAGGTTCCAGATGAACAGTCGAGGTGCACGCAAGCTAGTCCAGCCACCATCTTTATCAAGTAAATATTACATTTGACGTACTTTTTGTCATAAAAAAAAAATGATCCCTTTTTTTACGGACAGTTAAAGATTCTGGAATACACTTGGTGGGGATCTATAGAACAGCACATGAAAACAGAGTGCAAAAAAAGACAAGTTCACCCAAAATTCCAAGCAATTATTTACATAATAACAGCATAGTAGCAATGGTAAGCTTGTGAACAAGAGTTGTAAAAGCTATTGTTTAAACCTTTTGGGCTAATTAATTTAAATACCAAATGGGTATTTATGCACTACTTCATTTGGCATAAATATATCCATGAGAGGGAAAAAGAAAATGCATGTGTGGTGAAACTGCATACATCTCTATAAATATTATAGTGGCACCAATTACCAGGAAATAATTCATAATGATTAAACGGTTTAAGTTCACTAAAGAAAAACACAAAAGCAAAAGTGATGTTATAAGTCTGGAGAAAACATATATAATGAGATCAACTCAAAATTTACCATAATTTCCTGAGTTAGATATGAAGACTTTCACTTCTAAAGCTTTCCATCTCTGTTTAGAACATAATCACAGTTCGATATTCAAATCAATACTAAGTGTCAGGGTTATATTGATCTTACAAAAAGTGCAGCTAAGACCAGCCAAATTTTTACTACTATCAGATGGGTAAGAGATTGCTGGTAATAAAGGAAAATGTCCAACTAGACGGTGAAAGGCTGACATCATATTTTATTGAACCATCAAAGATGCGCACGAAATATGGCACAAAATTACTTGAACACAATTACCAGTTATCACTATTTGTTGAGACTCGTGAGTACATAACCCTGATCTATTCGCATTACAGAGGACTTAAAGAGATAGACAATTTTCAAGCAATAATGCAAAGATATTTACATTACAAGTAAAAGAGGAAAAATCAAGTGACGAATAGCTAATAAAAATTTATATTAATGGGGGAGACTAAGAAAGAGTATAATGGTTACAGAGCAAACCTTGTTGTTGTAGGATAATAACCTTGCAAGGTTCGCAGCAACCTTGACAGTAGCTGGCTGGCCCAGCTGTATCCTGCATTCACAAGAAGGCCCAAGATTAGAAGTTCCTAAAAATAACTCCGCATACTGAGTTGGATTATCTAGAAAAAAAACTTTGCCTACTATGCCGGCAAACAATATTGCTACACTATAAATTTACTTCCTTCGAAAAGTAGATACACAAACAAGAGAGCCAATTCATGTCCCTAGTTATAGAGGATGTGATTCAAACATCAATAAAATATACACAAAAAGAGAGAACCAATTTTACAATAAAGAAGATAGCTATGAAGAAGCTAACAATTATTATTGCGGCTTATAACCAGGCCAAAAGAAAAGAACACAGCAGATACCATTAAAAGAAGTTTTGGGCGGAGGGGTTGAGGGGTTTGCAAGTTGTAAAAGGTGTGACCATAATAAGTACTTCAATAATTAAAAGATAAGAACAGATTCTAATCAAGGGAAGAAGCTTACGTGTGTTGGTGCAGGAAGTAGCGAACATAGTCTGAAACAATTTGGGAGTCTGCTGCCTACAAAAGCGAACATTGTATATAAGTCATAAAGAATTCCACTTTCTAGGATTTATTTTCAATCATCAAGGAACTTGTACTTCTCAGTACCTTATGACTGTCCAAATTTTTCTCTAAACCATCAAGTTCAAACAACAGGTTTTATTTCACGTGTAATTATGCACGTGAAGCTAATATTGTTGGTAATGGAGTTCTATCTCAACCAAAATGGTAATTGTGGACAAAGGATTAGAAACTTTGGTCCATAGGTGAGCACAGTCTTATGCTTGATTCATTAGAGTAGGCAGATGTGAAGTGTGCTAATTAGAGCATCAACAACACTTCTGGGTGTGGCCAACACAATGGATAGACATGAAATAGTTCAATGCTTTAGTGTCATCAACAACAACATACCCAGTGAAATACCACGAAGTGGGGACAAAAGTAAATGCACCAGTCCGGAATTGCAGCTCAAAAGCTTGTGGGGACTTAGCTGCTGATGATAGATAGTGTAAAGAGGATAGGACAGTGGTTTATTTAAGAGTGGGAATGGGACAAGGTTGAGGAATGCCGTCCCAATGATATTAAGGGGGTTAAGGCCGAAAATAACTCCAGGTAAGACTTTTTTACATGGAGCTACTAGAAAAAGGCATAAGAAGGTAACAAGAAAAGAGTGACTTTTTACAATTAGTGGCAGGACGAGATTCAGTTTTTAGTGGCGAAAAATCTTAGGAAAAGAAAAATTGTTATGAATTGCATAAGTAAGAAGTACAGGGATGACAAAAACTACCTCAAGTTGTATTATAGCTTTACCTCACAGATATGGACTGTGGTTTTGCTATGTCCAACATTCCATGGGTTTCAATAAGACTGTGGATGAAGCAATTCAAGTTGGAGACTAGAAAAGACAGGCAAAGAGTGGACGGTAGCCTGGAGAACATCACTGTTGTGTCTCTTTTGGCTTATTTGGATTGAAGAAACATGAGATTATTGTAGAATACTAAAACAACGTTAAAAGTATTAAAATACGTTTTGTTTCATTTGTACTATTGGTGTAAAGAGAGGATTCACACTTGTATTTCATAGATCGGATGACTTGTTAAATGATGGTGGTTGAGTCACTGAGCGACCAGTGGCGAGTCAAGATGTACACTGAGAGGGTTAAAAATATGATAAGTGAATACATGATGAAGCCCAAGGAGGTTCAAATATTTTCTCCTTGTTAGTAGTTCCTTGTCAAATAAAAAGGGAAAAAACAAAAATGTATTTCACCAGAATTAACAAAAGGAACCACAAACCAAGCATGATTACACATTTAACTCATAGACCGTCCAAATGTATAACAACAACATACTCAGTGAAATTCCACTAATTCAGGTCTGGGGAGGGTAGAGTGTAACACTGACCTTACAACTACCTATGGGGGTAGATAGTTTGTTTCCAAAGACCGTCCAAATGTACAGTTGCATAAAACATAACTTCGTGAATCAGCTCTATTTTGCTTATTCTAAATAAAGTAAAAAATTACATGATAAACAAAATTCATGTTACCATGGTCTATTAGCTCAATAAGAATGCCAGGTAACTGTTACTTAACGAGATATTAGTGCCAAATTTAACCCTTTACCACAAAGCCCAATTTTTTTAAACCAAATAACAAGATATCAATATGGCATTTAGAGAAATCATACTGATCCAGAGCGGCAAACGTAGACATTATCAGTGAGCTGAGTGATCTTATCAGAAGCCCTATTCGCAACATACATTCCTGAAAAGAAAAAACACAAATTAATTTTAAAAAATCTGAAAAATGATGAATGAGTGAGGGAAGGGATGAGATTTGAGTTACCGGTGCTGGTGCGAGAGTCAGCAGCAAGTACAACGCCGCCATTGTAAGTAACACCGATTATGGTGGTGCCCATGGAGTGGGGCTGGTTAACATCGACCGAAGCATTCTCCATCTTCCACAAAATCGATCAAACTGGCAAAGCGCTACAAGTAAATTGAAGAAATGATGAAAATACTAATTGGAATTGGCTTATACTATTACGTGAAGAGGAAGAAATACTTGGTAGCTCCCAATTACTGGATCACTACTACCCAAAAGAAGTCGACAAATTAGCCTCTTATTTTTGGAACTTCACTCAAATCGGTCCCTAATATTTAAGGGGCATTTGCGATCCATAACATCAAATTTTATATTAAAATAATATCAGTACTATGTCAGTATTAATTATTTCGATAATTTTTATTATTTTTTTATCAATCAATATGCTAGTTGTATTAATGCATAAGAAGGTTTAAAGAGTTAAAAAGATGTCATAGCATCAATTATAATTCCTTTAGAAAAATTAGAAAGCCAAACAATAAGATGTCATAGCATCAATTATAATTCCTTTAGAAAAATTAGAAAGCCAAACAATTTTATGTAATGATGAAATAGAAACTTTGCTAAATTATATGCTACTACAAGTTTTCAAATGTCTTCACAAGTGTTTGTCTCCTATGCTTCTTTATAGTGCCATATGCATCACATTTTTTACATTTAATAAGACTTGCACCTTTGCCCAACCCTTGTCCTTGCATTATCCAGAGCTATATAAATTGTGATTGCTTCAATAGTGATGTTTTTTCTCAGCATATTGAATTGGGGTGCCAAAGGCTTGAAGCGAATTACCATAGCTATTCATAGCCACCACACACTAATATTTGTCGTCTTCTTCTCCTTATGTACACTAGCATCTACAAACAAATTAATATAATCTTGTATCACAATTATATTTCTATCATTATTACAAGCAAATATAATTGTAGAAAAAAGCTGTTTTCATATTCATGAAAATCAAAAAGAGTTTTGTTTACAATATCATTGGATTCAAAAATTTCTCCATTGAAACTCTTCGAATTTCTTGCCTTCCAAATTTACCACATGATAGAAATTCTCATTCTAATTCAGCACAATGTGCAGTCTTGTTTGTCTTTCCTTCTGATATTCAACGCTTAAAGGTTCGTTTATATCATCATATTTCAGATCATTATCAATTACACGAGCAGTCCCTGAACTGTGTCATTGATATTCTGCTTAGCAGAGTATCTTCCTCCACAAGAGGTCTTTTTTTTTACTTTATTAAAGAAATGATGTGATGTGAAGAAAGGAGAATATCTTTGTTTCCATTGTCCTTTTTTGTGTCCACTCCATTATGATTCAATAGTAAAATATTTGATCCAGTACCTTCAACACAATTCACAATCTGCATGCCTTTATCACTCGTGAGGCTAGGGGAGCACCATTTTATTATATTGTCGTCTTGGGACGTTGGTGCCCAACAAATTTGTGATTTTCAGCCCTCATCCATATGTTAAACTGGTTTCTCTCACAACATTATCTTTTTGTACATCCCCCTCACGGAGAAGCATGATCTTTTTGTGTATGTCCTAGAATTCCACAATAGTAGCAAACATATGACATATTTTTTTAACGAAATTTGATCCATTTTTCCTCTAAGCCTGTCTTTATTAATTTTATACTCATTAAGACCTTTAGATGTATGTGGCTACCATTCTCGCTTCCATTTTTCGGTATAGCGACATCAAATATTTTCCATAAGAATAGCTTGTGAAGTTGATCTGCAATCACGTCAGGCATCCTAAGGACAATAGCCAAATAAGTCGAATACCTTTAAGTTGAACTTTGAGAAATATAGATTTGTATAAGACTTATGAAGCAGCCAAAAAAAAAAAAAACAATAGCCAAATAAGTTGAACTTTGAGAAATATTATGGACAACGTGATTAGTTATCTTAATAGTCGGAGGTTATAATTCACATCTTATGCCCCCACAATAAGGAGAAACTATTCTCACGTAAAGAGAAAAAATTATTTAATTTTCACGAGGGACTCACAAACCATCTCCAATTCGCTAAACTAAAAATGAATATTCTCTTTATATTTTTCTCCCTCTTTATTATTATTATTATTATTATTATTATTATTATTATTATTATTATTATTATTATTATTATTATTATTATTATTATTATTTATCATATATATTTTTAAAAAATTAATAGAGTATAAATAATAAAAAATAATTGAAAAGAGATTTGGTGTGATGAGTAGTGTTACATCAAATTCGATGTAACACTATTCACCACTAAAATAGTGTAAGGATATTAGAGCACTAAAACACCAAAGGTTACGCCAAAATAGGATTTAGTGTAAAATTTGGTGTTGCGTTGGAGATGGTCTAAGATGCAAGCATTGACACTCCTTTCAAATTTTTCAACACCATTCCAAGAAACAAATAGGAGTAGTTTGGTAGCATGTTAGAGTTGTGCGGATATTAGTAATGTATAAATTAATTATGAGTGAATATATGTATTATTTTATGTTTGTATTAGTAATGTAGTTAGCTATAAACAGTAGTACATAGATTTCATTATAACTTATAAGTTATACATTTGTTATGTGGGTTTCTAAATTGCAAATCTTACATGAATAATTTACCTCTTGATCAACAACCAAATATAATATTACTTATGCAGGATCTAATACTTGCATAACTCATATTTAAACGAGCTACCAAGTGATCCCACTAAGGTTCATATGGTAGTTGGTAATTAGAGTTATGCATGTATTAGTAATGTATGAATTAGTTGAGTGAATCTATATGTTATTTTATGCAAGTATTTGTCATGTATGAATTAGTTATTCATGTATTAACTATTGTACCTTCTATCTCGCATGCATAAAATAATACATACATTTATTCATAACTTATACATGTACTAGTTAAGCGAATTTCTAAATTGTCAACCAAACATTATATTAATTATATACATGAATAACTTATTTTCTATCGATCTATCAAATGTTATGTAAATTATATGAAAATTAATAAAAATTATATTGAATTTTTTAAAATTGGAATAATAATATATTTATGTAGGTGATATGTACGCTCTACGTAAGATAATAAGAGAAACATTAAAATTATAAAGAATTATCTAATTAGACATATATCCATTCTATATCTATTAATCTTATCTATACTTTCAAATAATTACCTATCATCCTACTATTCAATAATTACGTACAAATTTGACATCAGATACATTAAAAAACACCACTCCTTAAAATTAACCTAAAATAGAGTCCTTATATATCCACCACTTAATTATCTCCCTAATTTATGTGTTAACTTCAAATCAGTCCACCCTCTCTTCATTCTCACCTCCCATGTTCATCACTCAATTCTCTTTACCCCTTCTCTCACACACAATCTTCTTCAGTTAGAATGGAAAATGGAGCACTATAAATTAAATTGTTGAAGTTTGTAACTAATTTAGTCATTGTTTAAATTATGTATCTATTTTTTTTTTATAGTTTTCACTTAATATTTTTTTCTCTCTAGATTTGGATAGATATATACCAATTTGTTTTTTTGAAGGTTCATTGATTTAGATGTTTCTTTATTTGCTTTGATGGCCAAAAAATCTGTTTCTTCAATGTATACCTTTTTTTTAAAAAAAAATTTGTATATGAATCGTTTCTTTATTATATTTGAATTATTTCTTTTATATATCTTATTTTGTTTCTTTTCTGATAAAGTCAAACAATTTTATGTAATAACGAAATGGAAAACTTTGCGAAATTATAGGTTACTATAAGTTTCCAAATATCTTTACAAGTAGTGTCTATCTCTCATAAAACTATAATTCTTTATAGTATCATATGCACCACATTTTTTGAATATAATAAGACTTGCACCTTTGTCCAACACTTTTTCTTAGCATACTCCAGCGCTATATAATTTGTGATTGCTTCAATAGTGATGATTTTCTCAGCATATTGAATTGGGGTATCAAAGGCTTGAAGCGGGTTACCATAGCAATCAATTCGACAGAGTTATTAATCAGATATTGCAAATTAATTGGACATAAATATCCTTATCACATATGTTCGAAATGTAATGGTGAAGATAACATAATTCCAGATGTCGATTTAGAGTAAAAGAAGATGATGAAGATAAGATGCAAATAGCAGACAAAGGGGCAAAAAAGATAAAGTAAATAACGTAAAATAGTCAAAAAGATGTGTAGATAAGATGTAAATTAGTCAAGTATGCATTATTATGTAAATTAGTCAAGTATGCATTATTATGCATGTGCATATTAAAGAAAGTAGATAGGAATGGTGGACAAGTGTAAAGTAAGGTATGGTGTGTCATAAAGTAGGTGTACAAGTGTAAGGTATCATGATGGGCAAGTGTAAGGGATGGTAGGGGGTGTGATTTATTTAGGTGACAGTTAAAGTGAATAATAGTACATTAACATAAATTTATGTGCACTAGCATCTGCAAACAAAATAATATCATCTTGTGCCGCAATTATATTTCTATCATTATTACAAGCAAGTATAATTGTAGAAGATTGTGTAGGAATCAAATTATTTTCATATTCATGAAAATTAAAAAGAGTTTTGTTTACAATATCATTGGATTCAAAAATTTCTACATTGAAACTCTTCGAATTTCTTGCCTTCCAAATTTGCCACATGATAGAAATTCTCATTCTGATTTAGCACAATGTGTAGTCTTGTTTGTCTTTCCTTATGATATTCAACGCTTAAAGGTTCGTTGTATCGTTATATTTCAGATCATTAGCAATTACACGAGCAGTCCCCTGAACTTTATCATTGATATTCTGCTCAACAAGTTATCTCCTTCCACAAGAGGTCATTTTTTTTTACTTTATTTATTAAAGAAATGATGAGGTGTGAAGAAAGGGGAATTTCAGACTTGGAGCCATATTTCAGATATGTTAAATATATGAGAGTTAGTATGGAATTCTGGTTGCCATTGATACATGTTGAGCATATATTTATCATAGAGTCGTGGTGTTTTTCTCTTAATGTCGTCTTTGAATTAGAAAAAAAATTGAAATAGATTCTTACCTACCAATATTACTTCCAGACCAAAACAGGCTGATGACTCCCAAGAGCTCTTATAGATGGAGTCGTTTGACACCTTGATGTCGACTCATCACATCCTGAAGGCCCCAAAGATTCAGGACTTTCCCAAACTAAAATCTCAATTGAATCATGTTCCTCCACCGTAAGAATAGCTTGTGAAGTCGATCCGTAATCTCGTCAGCATCCTAAGAACAATAGACAAATAAGTCGAATGTCTTTAAGTTGAACTTTGAAAAATATAGATTTGTATAAGAATTGTGAAGCAGCAAAACAAAAAACAATGTTGAAATACGCTAAAAGGATTAAACTTAGAAGTTTAGTGTTTTTTGTGAATGAAAAATTGAGGAACGTGGATAATATTATGAACAACGTGGTTAGTTATCTTAATAGTCGGAGGTTATATTCATATCTTATGCCCTCATAATAAGGAGAAACTACTCTCACGTAGGCATATGCTACCGATGCAGTGATGACATGTTTCATTTAATTTAAATTAGTAAATATTACTCCCTCCGTCCCTTTTTAGTTGTCCATTTTAGAAATGACACACATATTAAGATAACAATAATTAGCATAGTGAAGTTACAATTTTACCCTTATTAATTATGGTTTCAAAAAGGATGAATTAAAACTTAGAAATTTTCAAGAAGTTTAAATGAGGGTATAATAGGAAAAAAATTTGTCCTTTCTTGATTTGTCAAAATGGACAAGTAATAGGGACAACTAAAAGAGGAAATATGGACAATTAAATAAGGACGGAGGGAGTATATTTCACTTAAGTAATGTGAGGTTAAATAGGGCAGTGCGGGGCTAAATGGGGCAGGGTAGGGCTTGATCTAAATAGGGCAGACTTAAACGGGGCAGGGTAATGTAGGGCAAAATTTTAATAGGGGAACTCTTAACCCGCCCCAACCCTCCCTAACCCGCCCCATGATCATCCCTATCCAAGATGTAAGCATTGACACTCCTTCCAAAATTTTCAACACCATTTCAAGAAACAAATAGGGGTAGTTTGGTAGCGTGTTATAGTTGTGCGGGTATTAGTAATGTATAAATTAATTCTGAGTGAATATATGTATTATTTTATGTTTGTGTTAGTTATATAGTGGTTAGCTATTTTACCCTCTGTTTTGCATAGGATAATAGTACATAGATTTCATTATATCTTATAATTCATATATTTGTTATGTGGGTTTCTTAATTGCAAATCTTACATGAATAATTTACCTCTTAATCAGCTATCGAATATAATATTGCATATGCAGGATCTAATACTTACATTACTCATATTTAACCGAGCTACTAAATGATCCCATTAAGGATCGTTTGGTAGTTGGTAATTAGAGTTATGCATGTATTAGTAATGCATGATTTAATTAGTTGAGTGAGTCTTATGCAAGTATTTGTTATGTATGAATTAGTTATTGTACCTTCTATCTTGCATGCATAAAATAATACATACATTTATTCATAACTTATACATGTACTAGTTATGCGAATTTCTAAATTGTCAACCAAATATCATATTAATTATATACATGAATAACTTATTTTCTATCGATCTATCAAATGTTATGTAAATTATATGAAAATTAATACATGAAAGGTGTGTTGGGTAGAACAATTATTGATTTTCTTAAATTGGAATAAAAACATATTTATGTAGGTGACATGTACGCGCTACGTAAGATAATAAGGTTAGAAACATTAAAATTATAAAAGAATTGTCTAATTAGACATACATCCATACTATATCTATTAATCTTATCTATACTTTCAAATAATTACCTATCATCCTACTATTCAATAATTATGTACCAGATTTGAAATAAGATACATTAAGAAACACCACTCCTTAAAATTAACCTAAAATAGAGTCCTTATATATCCATCACTTAATTATCTCCCTAATTTATGTGTTAACTTCAAATCAGTCCACCCTCTCTTCATTCTCATCTCCCATATTTATCACTCAATTCTCTTTAGCCCTTCTCTCCCACACAATCATCTTCAACTAGAATGGAAAATGTAGCACTATAAATTAAATTGTTAAAGTTTGTAACTGATTTAACATTTTTTAAGTTATTTATCTATTTTTTTCTCTGGATTTGGATAGTTATACGAAATTATTTTCTTGAAGGTTCATTGATTTAGATGTTTCTTTGTTTGCTTTGACGATCAAAAAATTTGTTTCTTCTATATATATCCTTTCTCTTTTGTTTAAAAAATAATAATTTGTATCTGAACCGTTTCTTCATTATATTTGAATTTTTTTTTTATTTTTTTTTTTGTTTCTTTTATGTATCTGATAAAAGTTTGTACTTGATAAATACTTGTCATTGTTAATTCTAGAAAATTCAAAACTCGAATTAACATAAGCAGAAGAAGAAATTTAGAAAAGAGATACCGAAAAGATTGTTGATACTAAAAAAAATGGAAGATTTTTAAATTTTTGATTTCTTTTTTTTTTTGGATCAATGATATAGTAATTCCTATAGAATCATTCTACTCTACGTATACTTAGCTCCTAAATTATTGCATGTCAATGACATTTCATAACTAGATACACATAATTAGATGTACATGTGCTTAACATGTATCCAAGATACTTTGATACATATATCGAAACACTCAGGATACATGTGCTTAACATGTTCAATCGGTCAGAGCACTTTCCTGTCAAGGCGGAAGCTGGGGGTTCGAGCCTTGTCAGTCCCGACAGATTCAATAAATATATTCATCTCTCCATTTTCTGTGAAAGGGAGTTCTGTTGGGGCTTTCTCGAAAGGCTAGCTTTTATCTATGGGTGGTTAGGCTCTTTCCTTTTTTCTCATAGGATTGGGATGCTCGAGAACGCTGGCCCTGACGATTGGGGGGGGGGGGAGTGGGACTAAAAATGACAAGAATTGTAATATCAAAAACTCATGTGAAAACAAATAATTAGCTGCCTTAACTCCTAGACTAGTGATATTTGTATTAATTACCCTTAAATTTAATAGTTTAACATAAATGTATGTTCAAAGTTTTATAAGGATAATTATATTAAAAAAATATGACAGATAAATATACTTTTTGAAATTTCAATCAAATTTATGTGCAAATATATTTAGAAAGTAACCATGAAATTTTTCCATTTCTTGAGAATTGAACTCTCAAAATTGCATTTGGTCATAAAATTCTAAAATTTAATTTAAAGTTGAATCTCAAAATTTCATTATTTTTGAAAAATAATGAAAAAAATAATATTTATAAAATATTAAGTAAATTTAAATTATATTAATGATCAAACATATAATTTCAAATATTATTTTATATTTTAAAAATGAAAACTTTTTTTTTTTCAAATTTCGTAATGAAACGTGGCCAAACACATAAAGCCACTTATATTCATTTTAATAAACCCAACCAATAGCTTTACCTGCCATAAGGGATTTTCCGATTCGGAAAAACAACTACTGTAACTGCTTAGTAAAGAGGGGTTTAAGCCGAAACCCTAAACTAACTGAAATGGAGTCTTCTCCGGCTGCCGTGAAACGGAAGGAACCGGAGGCGAACCCCGGCGAGAAGGAAGTCCCGGAGCTAAATTCATCTTCCAAGAGAGCAAATTTAACTAGAACCTGCGTGCACGAGGTAGCAGTTCCATCTAGTTACACTTCTACAAATGACGAATCAATTCACGGAACCCTTTCAAATCCTTGTTACAATGGTGAAATGGCGAAAATCTACCCATTCAAGCTCGACCCATTTCAGGAAGTGTCAGTTGCATGCTTGGAACGAAATGAATCAATCCTTGTATCAGCACATACCTCCGCTGGGAAAACTGCTGTTGCTGAGTACGCAATTGCAATGTCGTTTAGGGATAAACAAAGGGTTATTTATACTTCGCCTTTGAAAGCTTTGAGTAATCAGAAGTACAGAGAGTTAAGTCATGAGTTTTCTGATGTTGGTTTGATGACTGGTGATGTAACGCTTTCACCAAATGCGAGTTGTTTGGTGATGACGACGGAGATATTAAGGGGTATGCTTTATAGGGGTTCTGAGGTGTTAAAGGAAGTTGCCTGGGTTATATTTGATGAGATACATTACATGAAGGATCGTGAAAGAGGGGTTGTTTGGGAAGAGAGTATTATATTCTTGCCACCAGCTATTAAGATGGTTTTTCTTTCAGCGACTATGTCAAATGCTACTCAGTTTGCTGAATGGATATGCAATATTCATAAACAGCCATGTCATGTAGTCTACACTGATTTTCGGCCTACCCCGTTGCAGCATTATATGTTTCCAATGGGTGGTTCTGGATTGTATCTTGTTATTGATGAAAATGAGCAGTTTAGAGAGGACAATTTTTTGAAGATGCAGGATAGTTTTGCAAAGAAGAAAGTAGGAGATGGTAGCAACAGCGCAAATGCTAGGGTTAGAGGTAGAATTGCTAAAGGTGGCTCTACCTCTGGTGGTGTCTCAGATATCTGCAAAATTGTCAAGGTGTGTAGTTGGTACTTTGGTCTCCAGATGATATTATCTTGGTTTTGCTCTTTCTTGTTATATCAACTTACTTTCTTAGGATACTTAGATTCTTTTCATAACAGCGTTTTTACATATGAAACTTGCTTCTTGAGTGAAGCCGTGCTCTTCAATGTTACACAATACACATCAACAATTTGAATGATAAACCTGTAAGGAAAATAGGGTACGAGGTAGAGCTGATATGAAAAGGTAGGGTAAAGGATAAAATATGATTATTAAATAATAAGTGAAGACAAAATTTTAAGAAAATTATGAGGTAACGACGTGATCCACCAAATTGATTGTTACATAAAATGGCTTCATGTCCCATGAACCTTGTCACTCGTATGCCTTATGGCTTTTAAAAACACCGTGTCATAATACATTGCCCTTTACAGTTGTTTAATGATTTACTATAACAATGGTGATGCCTCATATCACTGAAGCAATTGATTCTTGACAATTAGATGATCATGGAACGGAAGTTTCAGCCAGTCATTGTGTTCAGTTTTAGTAGAAGAGAATGCGAACAACATGCAATGTCTATGCCCAAGCTTGATTTTAATACTGAAGAGGAGAAGGAAATAGTGAAGGAGGTTTTCCATAATGCAGTGGATTGCTTGAGCGAGGAAGATAGAAACTTACCAGCTATTGAATTAATGTTGCCCCTACTTCAGCGTGGGATTGCTGTTCACCACTCTGGCCTGCTTCCTGTTATAAAGGAACTTGTGGAACTTCTCTTCCAAGAAGGACTCATCAAGGCTCTTTTTGCAACAGAGACTGTAATGACTTCCCTTTTTTTTTTGTTGTGTGTGTCTTGTAATCTTGTGTAGTTAGACTCCCCTAATGATTTTTCTCCTTTGTGTTCCCTTCTAATGTTTTGATAGTTCGCCATGGGGCTAAACATGCCTGCGAAAACTGTTGTCTTTACCAGTGTAAAGAAATGGGATGGTGATAGTCATCGTTACATTGGATCTGGTGAGTATATACAGGTGAGTCTGAATTGCCCATATGACATGACTTAAATCATTTTGCATTTCAGTTTTTTATTCTTCAAATTCTTTTTTCTTTCATGCAGATGAGTGGAAGAGCAGGACGTCGTGGAAAAGATGACCGTGGTATTTGTATTATCATGATTGATGAGAAGGTAAGTTGGTAGTAATATTCTTACTTTAAGAGAATCTCGTAGATAACTGTTATTGTCATCTTGAAACGTATAGTTTTAGCCACTCAAGCATATGCAAAATTGCAAACAATGTTGTCAAGTATTCTTCTTAGCTCTTTTGGTGGATGGCTTACGTAGTGTTTGATGATTTCAGATGGAGATGGATAGCATCAAGGACATGGTTTTGGGTAAACCAGCTCCATTAGTCAGCACGTTTAGGCTGAGTTACTATACAATTCTGAATTTATTGAGTCATGCTCAAGGCCAATTTACTGCCGAGCATGTTATCAAACACTCATTCCACCAGTTTCAGCATGAGAAGGTTTTGTCTTTGTCAACGCCCATTCTATCATTGACTGCGTTTTATTTAATGACTGACAGTGGGTTGTCTTTGTGTAAGGCGTTACCTGACATTGGAAAGAAGGTCTCTAAGCTGGAAGAAGAAGCTGCAAAGCTTGATGCATCAGGGGAGGTAAAATAAGTTGTTGTCGACTTATCGTGGTTTTCAGATACCTCTATCTTCTTATGCAATAGATCCTGAAATTTGTTTCTCTCTACTTGTAGGGTGAGGTCGCAGAATATCATAAACTAAAGCTTGAGATAGCACAACGTGAGAAAAAACTGATGGCTGAAATAACACGGCCTGAAAGGGTTCTCCATTTTCTTCTTCCCGGCAGGCTGGTAAGTGGCGAGGCATCTCTATTCTCTACTGTACTTTTGTGAGTATATTGAGCTCTGATTAGTGTGCAGTGTGGACATACGTGACATTACCCTATTTTGACCCCTTATATGATTTCGTCACCATGTCTCTGCCTCTCCTCTATTTTTGGGTGCACATGAATCTATCTGCCATATTTTTGGAAGCCCGCGAAATGTAACTTTTAACTAATTACTATTGATGCCTAAGTCTCTTTGTGAGATGAGCCGTAGTTCTGTGTTCTTTCCTTCTGCAACTTACACTTTAGATACTTCTTATACTTTCTTGCTCCTTTTTTGTCAGTAATTTCTTACTCTTTTTTTATCAGTAATTTCTTGCTCTTTTTTCTTTTATCAGTAATTTCTTGCTCTTTTTTTTATCAGTAATTTCTTGCTCTCGTTCTAACTTTACCTTTGTGAATTTTTTTGCTTGGGTCATTTGCTATTGCTCCTTACCTATCAAAATAGATAGAGGATTCTATTTTCTCATGATGCTACGTGATTGCTGTTAGTTTCCATTAACTTAAGCCACTGTACTCGTTGTGGACCCCATGCGATGTGGGATTGTGTGTGCTATTTATTACTTTTGTGGTGTTCAATTCATTTTTTTTTCATTCTCAAAAAAATTCATTTATCTGTTTGTATTGTTTGAAAATTCATTCACTTAATAAATTTTTGACTTTCCCCATTAGACTGTTCATCTTAATGGTGTTCATTGAGATTGCATCAATGATGGCAGGTCAAGGTATGGGAAGGTGGAAAAGATTGGGGTTGGGGTGTTGTAGTCAATGTGGTAAAAAAGCCTCCAGCTGCGTCGGGTTCTATGCCTGCTGCACTCTCTGCTTCACGTAGCACGGGCTATATTGTGGATACCCTACTTCATTGCTCTCTTGGTTCTGGTGAAAATGGTTCTCAACCCAAACCATGTCCTCCTCGTCCAGGGGAGAAGGGAGAAATGCATGTAGTGAGTACATAAGTTTGTAATAATTGTTTATTTCCTCTAACTAAATTAGATTATGACTTCATTCCTGAGTATGTTTCCAAATATTAGGTTCCTGTTCAATTGCCCCTGATTTCTTCCCTCAGTAAGCTTAGAATATCTGTTCCTGCGGATCTTCGGCCATTGGAGGCAAGGCAAAGCATCCTTCTTGCTGTTCAGGAGCTTCAGAAACGTTTTCCTCAAGGCCTCCCGAAGCTTAACCCTGTAAAGGTATGAATGATCTTACTTCTGGTTCCACATTGGATTCAACATTTGGCATTTTTAATATGGAACCGTCTGTTAGTAAAAGCCAAAACTTAAACACATTTTGGTGAGAGAAGATTGGCATCTTAATTGTGTCCTTTTTGGTTCCTTTTGTGAAATGATTATCTGGTTAACTGAAATTCTTTGTTTGGAGAGATTGCCAATCATGTCAAAAACCATAAATTAGTGTCACTTATAGGAAACTGGAGCCATGTGTAATTCAACTGTATTTTACGTGTTCCTTCACAAACAGCGGAGGCTATATGCACTTCATGGTTGATCTGTACCCTATATGATTGCAGTCTAGGCTAACCTACTCATAGAGCATTTTTGAATTGTTGATGCACAATTCTCAGTAATAAAAAGAAAAAAAGAGCTGAAAGGGAAAGTATCTTCCGTCAGCTAATTGTACTATCATTATCATATTACTTTCATTCATTGTGTATCCTAGCTGCATTTGATGCCAAGTACCATTCTACTGTCCTATATCTTGTTGAGAATAACTGTTCTTACTTTCATTGAGGGACTTGTGTCTTAGGTTACAAGTTTGAGCCTTGCGCCAAACAAACTAACTCTGGTATTTAGCAGATAAGGATAGAGGGGCGGGCCCATCATCTGCGTGTTTTGAGTGCTATAGTTGGCCCCAAGGGTCGGCTCCTGACGGATTTCTCGGTCATCCAATTTTTTTTTTAACATTGTTACTTTCTCTGGCATTCATCTTATGCTGGTCAGAATTCTGCATTTATTGTTCTTGTAGTCTCACATGAATTTAGCATCACATCCAGCATAGTTTTGTTCTGTTTGGGTTAAGTATAACGGAGGCTTACTGGTTGTGGAATGAACCTTATAAACAATCTTTCTTCAGCTTCGAACTACTGATCAAGATAAGTTTGTTGCTGCTTTTCCTGATTTCTATTGTTGTAGGACATGGGATTTGAAGATCCTGAATTTGTTGATATAGTGAACCAGATTGAAGAACTGGAGAAAAAATTGTTTGCTCATCCACTACACAAGGTTTGACAAAAAGTTTATTTTTACTGTTTAATCTGTGAGGATGCATGAAAAGTATAAGCTTTTGCTTTTTATGTTTTTGATGAATATGATTTAATTATTGTCACTACTTTCTACATATGATATTGCACACATGTGGAACAGTCACAAGATGAACATCAACTTAAGAGTTTCCAAAAGAAGGCGGAAGTGAACCATGAAATTCAACAGCTCAAGTCAAAAATGCGGGATTCACAGGTAAAGCTCCTATGTGGAATGAATCAATTAAATCAACTACTCCTGAATCCCAAACTTGTTAGTTTTTGCTACATGAATCCTCTATATCTATCCCGTTAAATTCTGGCTTATTTCACTCCAATGTTCTTCAATCACTAAACTAGGTTGGTTCATTATATAATTTTCTATTTCCAGTTTTTCTATTCAAGATTTGCTTTCTCTTTTCATTTAAAAGGTTCAGGACGTTCTCTTCTGATTAGTCCTGAACAATCAACATCCTGTGGCACGTTTTTTGCTCTCATCCTTCTCAAGTTTTCTTCTATACTATATATTCTTTTGAGCTTCAAGATGGTATTTATATATATTAAACTTCACTTACATCACCTTGGAGTTACTGCTGTAACCTTTTAGTACTTTACTGGATTTTATCAATTTATTTATTTAATACGAGATTGACAATTTTCAGCTTCAAAAATTTCGTGATGAACTTAAAAACCGTTCCCAAGTCTTGAAGAAGCTGGGTCACATAGATGCTGATGGTGTTGTGCTGTTGAAGGGACGAGCAGCCTGCTTGATAGACACCGGGGATGAACTCCTCGTGACTGAATTGATGTTGAATGGTAATATTTGTACATATTAGTATGCAGTTTTAATTCTTTGGACTTGATTTAAAAAGTGGGAGCAATGTGTATTACTTTGGAACGCATGAAGACATGGTTTTGAAATTCTTAAGAGTGAAAGCAAATGAGTTCACATTAAAACGAATTAATGCGTGCCCAAGCTTACTCTTTTTGCGATATAAGGATTTGACAACCATGTAGTTGCACTGGAACTGATATTACAAAAATAAATAAATTATTTTTTCCTTTACTGCTCAGTTGTCTCTTTTATGCCTGTATTGCTGAGTACTTCTGCTAACTGGATTTCAGAATCCAACTAGTTGCTTTAGTTTTCCTTTGGGTGTGTGCCAGAAGTAGCTATGAACCAGTGATATACGATTTGTGAATAATCTTTTTTGCTAGGTACATTCAATGATCTTGATCATCATCAAACTGCGGCTCTGGCAAGTTGCTTTATCCCAGGAGACAAAACAAATGAACAAATACATTTAAGAGCTGAGCTAACTAAACCATTACAACAGCTACAAGATACTGCAAGAAGAATAGCAGAGGTCAGTCTTATATAGGGTTTGCAATTCAATGATTGCATGTCAGAAGCACAAGCAAAAACTTTTTTTTCCATTTGCAGATTCAACGTGAATGCAAGTTGGAGATAAACATTGAAGAGTATGTAGAGGCATCAGTACGGCCATTCTTGATGGATGTCATTTACTGTTGGTCGAAGGTAAAGTGTCAATGCCAATGTTGTGTTCAATTCCATGCTTAAATTAGAGTGATACTACAAGTTCATGTTTTTTGCAACATTTTTCTATAAGCCAACTCACGAGGAGCTTATGATTGACACTAGTTTTCCATGCTTCAGTCCAAAGAAACTACTATCTATAGGACATCTATCTTGCTGAAACCAGCAACCTCATCTATTTCATTTGTCTTTTCCTTTTCCTTATCTGATAGGTAAAAACTGGTCTTTTTTAAAAATTCCACCTTTTTTATGTTTTGGGCTGGGGGGTGAACCATGAAATCTGTCCTTTCAACCATCAAATTCCAAACTCTTTAATTTCTTTTGATGAAGTAATTAGTTCTATTGCAGGCATCAAGTAGATGCATAATAGTTACAAAAACTTAGTAGCAAAAGGTCAACTCTCCTTTACATTGTTAGTTAGACCATCTCCAACCCCACTCTATTTTACTCTCCATTCTCTACATTTGGAGAGTAAAATTGAGAATTGGGTCTCCAACCACACTCTAAAAAGTCGTCTATTCTCTATTTATAGAGAGGTGAATAGAGAACTACTATTCACCTCTATTATTTTAGTATTATTTCTATTATTTTGTAATTAACATATTATTTTTCATATAAGGTTATTAATTAAATTTCTAATATTTGTAATTCTTTTTAAATGTAATACAACTTTTTAAAAAATATATTATTTAATATATACTACTTTCATCCCGAATTAACAATATTTCAAATATTTTTTTTCCAGCTTTTGTCACTTTAAGTGATAATTTGATATTATTATTTATTTTCACTATGAAGAATGCACAAAATTTAAATGATAAGAAAATTTTAATTTAAAAATACAATACATGATATACTAATTTAAATACAAGTTAACAATACAATATATAACATAATAATTTTAAAAATCACAACAATAATTTAGTAAACCAGTAAGTCGTTTTCAAATTTAACAATATCCAGAAAAAATAAATAGTGTATGATCCAAAGAATTGTTGTGCTTGTGAATGTGGTTGTGCTTGTTGATATCTTTTTTCAATTATTTGTAGTTCTTTAAAATTTTGAATAAAATAAAATTTTATGAAAATTATATACGGTGATTATTTTGGAAAAAGAAAGAACGGATTTATATTATGAAATAAAAAAATGAAATAGAAATAGAAATAATAATATAATATTGAGGAGAGAGAAGAAGATTTTTATTAGAGAGTAAGAGATAGAGAATTGGGTTGGAGATGGTTGTCTGAAAAAATAGAGAACTCTATATTTGGATAGTAAAATAGAGTGTAGGGTTGGAGATGCTCTTAAGAGTCGAGGAGCTAACAAAGTTCAGAAATGAATCAGGGGAATCTAGAGGGGATAAATAAACCCAACTATACAAAAACATTGAGGCAATTAGCTTTTAAAGATTGGTAGGTAGTTGATATTCCATCAAAGCATCTTCTATTCCTTTCGTTCCAGATACTCCAAAAAATGGCTGCATGTATCATCTTCCAAGCTCTTTATTAATTGCAAACCTACTGGAAGTCCCCTCTGCCTTCAGTGTAGTTTTCCTATCTAGAAAGCGAGTGATTTCTTGTTCTTTGTGGTCAGCCTAACTCTGTTTGTTCTTGTGGTGTTCATATTTTTGGTTAAGCTCCATGATCGTCATTTACCTACAAGAGGCACATTCAGGAGTATTGATCTACTATAGGGCAGTTGTTTTTATTCAGGAACCATAATTTTCTAGTTTGAATTTGGAACTGCTGATTACTCTTGCTTAGTTTTTTATGATTGAAACCAGTTGGAGGAAAGTTGATTATAATCAAACTAGTTTCTCGTATTTGGAAGAGGTTTATTCAGTTCAGCTCAAGTTCAGTCTTTAAGGAACATTTTAGTGTTGCAGGATTCTTCCTTGGTTAAAAATAAATGATTGCCGGTTGCCCTAAACAAAGGTTTCTAGCATTGTCTCTTCCACATTGAGTTAACCTAGGGTCTTTCCTTACCCCAATTGAAAAAGAAGAAGAAAACACTGCAAATTTTTACTCTTTCCTCTTATTTGTTTTAATGCTTTCCTTCAGGGAGCATCTTTCGCGGAGGTTATACAAATGACTGATATCTTTGAAGGTAGCATCATTCGGCTAGTAAGAAGGCTTGATGAATTTTTGAACCAGGTAATTCATGGATACTTTGGTATAGTTTTTATGTGGGAAAAAAACCTAGATCTTTAATATCACGGGTTTACTAAGCTAGTTTGGTGCATCAAGGAGTACTTTCATGAAATAAGTTGATTTTCTTTTTTATTATTAACGCTTGTACACAAGCATGTCATTATGTAACACTTTGGATACGAGTTCCCGTCTTTATATATGTTATGGAATCAAATACTGGAAATTTGTCTCTTGGATTTACAGTTAAAAGGTGCTGCACATGCTGCGGGAGAAGTGGATTTGGAGAACAAATTTGCTGCTGCCAGTGAGAGCCTTCGACGAGGGATAATGTTTGCAAATTCTCTGTACCTCTAGTCTAGGAGTGTGTACTTGGGGAACTCTCATTAGCCTTAGATCAAGTGATGTGTAAATTTCCCCCCATTGATATGAGGATTAGCCGGCATTTCATTTTCTTCCTTTATAGAAAAACTAATCGAGTGTTCCACTGCTCGAGGATAGATGTGGAGCACAAGTTATTTCCCTAGTTGTAGCTGATGTATCTCAGTTTTGTAATACACACAAATATGAAGAAATTTGACGCTGGAAAGCAAAATGTGTCGTGTGGAAACTGTCTTGTCTGCTGTTTAGTAAAGACACAGAATGTGAAAGCTTTTATTATTTTGAACTACAAAATGATATTATGGTAATACAAAGAGGTGAAAAAGAAACTATAAATAAATATTCATTGAAATCTTTCAAGAATGACAGTAATTTTGCTTTCTGGTAAGCATATTATGCAGCAACAGGCTTGAACACAACAATGGAATGTTTTGCAATGTGCAAGCTAAACTGCCCTCCTTTCTCACTTGTATCAACTTTTCCCTCACCTGGAGGAGCCTGCATTTCAAAATTTGACACTAGTTTGGCTATCACAAGCCCCAGAATTGGCAATGCAAGGATGATTCCAGGGCAGCTCCGCCTCCCCATACCAAACGGCAAGTACCTAAAATCCACCTTACCACCAGCAACAGCTGCCTCCGTGCCACCATCCTCCTCGAGAAACCTCTCAGGCCGGAACTCATTTGGGTTTTTCCACCATGCAGGATTGTTAGCCAACCACCATGCATTCACAACCACCTTAGTTTCCTTAGGAATAGTGAAATCACCTAACTTTGCTTCATCAAGATTCATATGTGGTACTAGTAAAGGAATTGGTGTGTGGAGTCTTAATGTCTCATTTATTGTGGCTTGCAAGTAGGGCAACTCATGGAGATTTGATTCTGTGACTGACTTACCTTTAAGGACAATTGAGATTTCATCCCTAATTTTCTGTTGAACATTTGGATGATTTACAAGCTCAGCTATAGCCCATTCCATGGACCATAAAGTTGTTTCAATTGCTGCAACATTGATATTCTCCACAATATACAACACATTTTCTTCACTTATTTCTCCCTTCATTTGAGCATCTATTATATGATCAATAGCACAACTTATCTTGTGTTTTTCTCCATTTTCACCCATCACTTTCCTGTACTCAAAAAGTTCAAAGAAAAGTTTTAGGAGTTTTCACTCACATAACTTCAAACGCGATTTCAAAATAAAATAAAGCTGAAGAATGAGAGGGAAAAGGGGTTACCTTCTTTTCTCCACAAAATAATTGTTGAAGAATGCAAGTCTCCTTGTTTGCAAATCTTTGCACTTATTAAGATACCCTCTCAAGAATGGTCTAAGCAAAGGTATAAAATCACCATAATTGTAATCAAAGCTTTGAGCTAATCTACTTCTCTCTGAATTGAACTTAGTTGCCTCAATAAACAAAGGATCATCTAAAGACTCAAATTTGTCATCGAACATCATTCTATACATAATATTATATAACATCAATTGCAAACGTCTCCTTATAACAATTCCCTCATTTTTCAACTTTTTCAAGTCATCAACAACTAGGTCCATTTCATTTTCCCACATATCACTATATTGGTGCACAACTTTGTTAGTGAAAAATGGTACTGTCATGATACGTCTCATTTTTCGCCAATGCTCACCATATATTGTGAATACCATGTCTTGTCCATTCCCCGTAAATATATCGAACACAACGTTACGTGGACGTGACCCGAACTCAACCCCTTGTGTGTGTAGGACTTGATTAGCTAGCTCAGGGTTCGATACAACAACTAAGTTTTTCGACCCGAGTTTGAGTAAAAGTATCGGACCATAGGTTTGTGACATGGTCGCTAGGAGTCTATGGTTCAAGTCGTTACCGACTTGAAGCCAATTACCGAAAATGGGGACGGGCCGTGGGCCCGGAGGGAGGGTGTTTTGGGATTTGTTGGCATAGAGGAAGTAGAAAATAAGGGGAAGTATAGGGAGTACAACAAGTGAAATGTTATTGAGAGGGAATGATAGTAATTTTGAATATGAAAGAAATATAATTGTAAAGAGAATGAAATAGATGGTCATTTTGTTAACAAATTTGGCCATGTTTTTTTAATTTGTAGAGATGAATTATTATGAGAATAGGCATAAGGTGTTATGTGTATATATATGAAGTAAAATTGACAACATGGTGGGGGTAGGAAAGTTTGGTGTCAAATGGTTTTGTGTATAATCCATGGGCATTGTTCAAATTCTAGGTAGGAGAATGTACATAGTGGCTATCTATTAACCAAGTCAAAACTAGTGGACTCACTCATGGTTGGTAAAGCCAAAAATGTCATTCATCTACATTTAAACATTTTTTCTAGCTAATCTTATGTCATACGTAAGCAATCGTTTGATCGTAGATTCAGATTTAAAAAAAATATTTTTAAAGATCAATTTAGTCGTGAATTATTTGATTAGATTTTGAATATCTGATCTTTGAATATTTTCAACTTTTTAGAAATCGGTTCCAAAACTATTTGAGAAATTTTACTTCTACTCACAAAATTTAATTTTTTTTCTAAGTAAAATATATGTCCAAACACGACTTGTAAAATTTATGGTTGCTTAAAGAATCCAATTGGTCTTGAACTAATTTCATTTTTAAGTTTTCCACATTTTAAGATGGCTGCCACAAATATAAAAAGTAAGAGTTTGAATTCTATGTAGTGCTGTAAAAAAATGTTTATATAATAAGGTCAATTTTGAGTAATTATAGATAATTTTTTAATAATAAACATTAATATATAGCATGTTAAAAATGATTACTAAATGTAATCAACAAATATTTGGTATTTCAACATATCTACTTGCCTAATTCCATTGATAAATACAATTCCATATATTCACAAAAATTAGTCAGATCATAATGAAAAGTAATTGGGTGTCAGTTGTACTGTCGTACTGTTATTTTATAAAATTTATATCATATTATTAATATTTATGTTATTTGATTTTTTATAATTAAAATTATATTTTTTTGAAACCATCTCATCATTTCGGTTTTTTTTTCAATATTGACATGATTCGATAAGTTTTTGATATTTTTTAAAATGACAAGTAGAAGTTAGAACACCATACCATGTATATTCTTATGAGACTTGACAAATTATATATTATAGCCGTTGTTTCTCTCGGTAAATTTTTTTGGAGAATATTTGCCTCGAGTCATAAGTTCAATATTTGATTTACAAGGCAAAACTTTTAGAGAACCTTTGCCTTTATACTTAACTTTTGTTATGAACTTATGTCCTGTGACATAGTTTATGCCACTGAGCTTATGATGTAGGCATAATTTGTGTCATTGCACTTATATATACAAACATAACTTGAGATACTAAATTTAAGCATTCGGTTCAATATTTTTATTTTTTTATTTTGCCTTCAAACATAATTTGTGTCACTACATTTATGCCTGAACATAATTTGTGGTAAAATGAACTTATGTGTAAATCATAACTTATAAGTGAGTTATACCAATGAACATATGCTTAGGACATAACTTATACTGTGAACTTACGTCGTGAAAATTTTCATTTTCTTTTGTCTTGTGATTTTTCTCACTATTAAAGTCATTTCAACCCTCTTTTTGTTACTTAAAATTCCTAAAGTAAAAATTAAAAATAAACAATTTTAAAAGGCAAAAAATTAAAAACCAGGCCAAACAGAGAAATTTGTGCAATGACCCCAATTTTTATGTCCAATTCTTTGGGTAACCAAACCGAATTTATCATCAATGCATCATATACTCCATCAGTTTTTATTTATATGTCACCATTTTTGATTTTACGTATATTAAAATATTAAGTAAGTTTACTATTCTACCCTTATTTAATATTTTTGTAGTTAATTTTTCAATCAATGAATATGAATTAATTTATTTTGATTAATTAATTTGACTAATGAACATGTCACTTAGTTTTTTTTTTATGTTGGTCAAATACATATTTTTCAAGGCTAATAACTCATAAGGGTAAAATAAGAAGAATATTGTAATTTATGCATTGATTTTATGAAATGACAATATTATGGACCAACTATTTATAAGAAGAATGACATATAAAAAGAAACGGAGAGAGTAAAACTCAAAATATATAGGTTTCCTCTTTGAGAAGGCCCATCACCCAAATACCAAAACATACATTTACATGGTACTCTCTTCGTCCCTTTTTATGTACTGTGGTTTTTATTTTTAGAGTCAAATAATAAAAATTTTAATTAATATTTTATGATGTATTTTTTTATTATATTAATATGTAAAAGATTATAATTTATAGTATTTTTTATATATATTTTTAAAATTTTTTAATTTAAAACATCAAATTAATATAATTTAATTTAACTTTTGAAAATTAATTGAATTAACTTTTTGTAAAGTATAACATGATAACTAAAAAATGAGGGAGGAAAATAGATAAGAAGTTGAAAGTGGATCCGGCGATAGGCCCAGTTTTAAGTTTAGCGGCAGCAAAATTGTGCTTGAGCTTCTCAGGATAAGTCACCAATGGCAGCTGGGTTAGTTGTATCCATAGCCGTAACTCCAAAATTGAGGCCATTTTCCTTAATTTCCCACCAAAATCAATCTTCTGCACAAAAGGTACCATCTATCTTGGCTATACTCCCCTCATTTTTTTCCTTTTCTAGAACTAATCTTTGAAGCTAAATTGAATTAAATCTAACTCAAATTAGCTTGTTTGGATGGTTTTTATGTATCATTGTATTGTATTGTACTGGGTTAAGTACATAACACACTCCAACTTAAACTTGTATAAAGTTGAACACACGGAGGTGAGTTGCCAAGTAGGACACCACATAGACACAAAAGACATGTGACTACTTGTTCAACTTTATATAAGTTTAAGGGCATAAATGTGGATGGAGACCAAGTTAAAGTGCATGTTTATTTATTATACCTATTGTTTTGAAGAATACATGTTTGGATAGATTATATAGTTCCCGTTGTTACACAATGACACACATCAACAAGGATGAAACGACAGTAAAGAAAAGTAGGAAGATATGAGGTAGAGTTATTATAGAAAAAGTAGGGCAATGGATAAAAAGGATTATTAAATAGTAAGCAAAGACAAAATGAGAAAGAAAATAAAGATAACAACGCGATCACACTAAATCGGTTGTTACAGAAAACGTGAGGCTTTTCGTTGTTACATAATGATGGATTTAACAATACAATATAATTAAATTTTAAGTAATAATCAAATCAAATATTGTATTGAAAGTAGCAATACAATTAGTAACAACTATCCAAACAATCATTGCATAAATATTTTCACGAGGTTGCTCTTATAAGGAAGTTGCATGTTGTACTGATCGCAGAGACTTTGGCGCATGAAACAGGGAGGGAATATTGATCCACGTGGTAATTACGCAGATTGTGCTTCACTGATACAGGGGTTAAGTAGGAAAAAATTGCCTGTTGCTGCTGAAAGGCTAGTCCTTGAAATGAAATCTGAGGGTTTTGTACCTGATAGCTCTACCTTGTCAGCATTGATGCTATGCTATGCTAGTAATGGTTTATTTTGCAAAGCATTAGCTGCTTGGGATGAAATTATGAACAGTTCATTTCTGCCGGATGTTCATGTAATTGCAGAACTGATTGATATCTATGGCTGCAAAGGATATTTAGATGTTGCTGTCAGAATATTGCATCAGATTCAGTTGAAAGATTCCAACCTGCTTCGTGATGTTTATGCTCAGGCTATCTCTCGTTTTGGGAAAAAAGGGCAGCTTGAATTGATGGAAGTTATGCTGAAAGAGATGGTTTCCATGGGGTTCCCTGTTGATTCTACTACTGGAAATGCCTATGTTATTTACTATAGCAATTTTGGCACGCTGAGTGAAATGGAAGTTGCATATGGCCGTCTTAAGATGTCAAGAATTCTTATAGAGGAAGAAGCGATCAGGTCGATATCCTTGGCTTATCTCAAGAAAGAGAAGTTTTATAGTTTAGGTCAGTTTGTAAGAGATGTCGGTCTTTGTAGGAGAAATGTGGGGAATCTACTGTGGAACCTGTTACTTCTTTCTTATGCTGCCAACTTCAAAATGAAAAGTTTGCAGAGGGAATTTGTGAGAATGGTAGAAAGTGGATTTTTTCCTGATCTTAATACTTTTAATATTAGAGCTTTGGCATTTTCAAAGATGTCTTTATTTTGGGATCTGCATGTAACCCTTGAACATATGAAACATGAGAAGGTAGTTCCTGATCTTGTGACTTACGGTTCTGTTGTTGATGCATACTTAGATAGAGGTCTGGGACGAAATTTGGATTTTGCTTTACAGAAATTGAATATAAATGATTGTGTTACAGTAGCAACAGAACCGCTTGTATTTGAGGCAATAGGGAAAGGAGATTTCCACTTAAGCTCGGAGGCACGTTTAGAGTTCAGTAAGAAAAAGAATTGGACGTATGAGGAGCTTATCACCACCTATCTCAAGAAATACTTCCGCCGTAATCAAATTTTTTGGAACTATTGATGATGAATAGCTTCTGAGCTGGAAGTTCTGTGCAATTGCATTATGCTCAGTTATTTGAACAAGTAAGCATGTTTGTCATTGGTTACTGAAAACAAATTCAACTCCATGAATGTGCATAAGTAACTTCTGATATGCGAGACAGTAATATACTAATATCCACCTTGGACATGTTGCATAGTATGCCATAATATGCGAGAAAGATGAAACAGTTTCTTAAAAAGTATTTGATTCTAACAAGATTATAACATTTTGTTTTCTGTCTGTCCAGTTCTTCATATACACTGGTTTAAGTGGTTTATCGTCCCTGACTGCAGCTACCCATTCACTGATTTGATCAGAAAGGATATAACTGGAAGCTGCATTTGTGGGTTAGTTGCAATTTAAAATTCTAAACTTTCTTTTGTTTTTTCTCTTTTCATTTAATCATCATTTATGCTTTTTTTTGGTCCCTTTCTTGCCTAGCTATCCATTCAGTAAGCTCACCTGAGTGTCACAATTTAGTGGATAGGTTAACAGATGCTAACAACAAATCAAAAACAAACTGAAGATTAGTAACCTGAAAGAAGACAAACTCCTGCAGATAAATGAAACTCGAGGAGGATCTTCAGTTACAGTTTCCTCCGAGTGGAACCGCTTCATGTCTCCAAAAACTCCCAGAAAATTAGCACTTTTCTTAAAGCTTTATACACACAAACACACACACACACTCAAAATCTGCCTTGATGTGGCGAGGGTTGGATGGACTTACACCTGAGTATTAGTAGCTAAAAGGGTGAAGATTGAAGAGAGAGACTAGACTCAATAGATTAATGAGTGGGTGAGAAAATATGAGCTCACAAATCCATCAATGAATTCAAGCTAAGAGAAAAGAGAGAAAGGAGGTTGTATTGATCATTATTTTCGTGTGTTACATTCAAATGAGAGCATTGTGCTAAGTCTTATATCCCCAATCTACAAAATATCTTGTAAATGAATACTAACAAACTATGCCAGCTCATCACCAATTAATGAGTAACCAGTCAACTAACTATCAGATTAGTAACTAACTAATGGAATGAATAGTAACTAAAAGTAATGGACCAGATTCATTGTGATACATCCAAGTAATGGACCAGGTTCATTACGTGATGCATTTGGATAGTGGGCCTAGAGTAATGTTAGTGGCTCAATGGGCTGAACTGAGAGAAACCCAGAGCAGCTTTATGGGCTGAGTTGAGAAAGAGAAGTGCACAACAATAGAACATGGAAAGAGAAAATGGTTGTGCAAATGGGCTCACGAGAGTTCGGCTCTAATATCATGTGAAGAATATGAGCATCTAACCCAAAACCTTGGCAATAGGTGGTCCAGGACTTTACAAATCTCTTCGAAAACCCATGCACAGCCTATGAGGGACAAGTGTATTCTAACGGATACCTAACAAACATCAGACTCAAAGCAAACATACCATCATGTCCAAGTTTTCGTCCCTATTAATTTGTATTGCTTATATGAATTTTTTTCTTTCAATGTTTTGGTGTGCTATTTTTCAACAAGTTTGCATGGATCCTGATAATAAAATTGATTTTGGACCAAACTCAAGCCCTAAAGCTAGCTCATGAGGTGAAAATGGTCCAAAATCATATAAGGAGACTTACCAATCCCACAGTCGATGTGGGAACTCAACACTCTGTATGCTAGGACTGGACATCTGTAGCATGAACAATATTAGATGGGGGGATTTACATCTGATAAACCTAGAGAATTGTGATGGGCCTAACTCTAATACCATGATAAGAAAAATGAACTTTGGTCCTAACTCAATATCAAAAGCTAGCTCATGAGGTGAGGATTGTCGAAAACCATATAAGAGATCTCTGTCTGTTCAGGGTAAAGTGGCCTCTTTGATTTGGACAACCAGTAACGATAAGAAGTTCTCTGTTAAAAGTTGTTACAAGGGAAACATTTCATTTGGATAGTACTTGGCCTTGGAAGATGATTTGGAAGACTGAAACTTTAGTTAAGGTAGCATGTCTGGAATGGATTGCAACCTAGGGTGCATGTCTACTCAAAATAATTACAGAAGAAGGGCTTTAATTTGTGTAACAGATTCTATTTATGCGAAGAAGAACAGTAAACACTTGAACATTTACTTCTCTACTGCAGATTCTCTCGACAAGGCTGGGAACTTTTCCTTAGCGTTTTTGGCATCTCATGGGTGATGTCAAAAGTTATAAGGGTCTATTAGTCATTAGAAAGCTGGCATGTTCAAAGGGTTCCTAGTAGGCTGTAACAGATATGGAAGACTATCCCACTCTGCATTTCTTGGACAATCTGGCTGGAAAGGAACAAGGCTTTGTTTGAAGGACATAGAGATCACATTTCTAGAGTTAAAAATAAATGTGGATCTGTACTTCTGGTGTAATAACAATATGTTAGTTAATCTAGATTAGTACATGGATTTTCTGATGTTAGGTAGAAAAGAGTAGCAGATTGTCTAGTTGGGTTCTGTTTTGATTCTTGTATCCTTCTTGGTACTGTTTCAATAATAGTTTACCTTATCAAAAAATAAAATAATAGGAGACCGAATACCCAGTCCACAACTGACGTGGAACTCTGCCAACAAAACTTAATTTTTCGAGACAACTTCATTCCATGTGATTTTAGGTCTATATTGTCCCCTTTTACTACCTTTGATCATCATAATTTCGGTTGAAAATATAGTTAACAAAATAATAGTATGCTTTCTCTGACAACTTAAGTTTCTAGATTAAGTCGGTCACATATTTCAACATGGTATCAGAACTAACCGTCACCCATTATCAAAAAGAATTTCCACATTCTTGGCCAATGAAAAAAAGAATTAAGCTCACAAGTGAGGGGGGCGTGTTGAGAATATAATTAAGAAAATGAATGTGTGCTCTCTCTAATAGCTTAAGCTTTTAGATGAGAAGGTCACACACTTCAACAGTTTCACAAATATGGACCGGTGCATCTGAGGTCGGTATATCACGTGACAAGCTAACAACCTTTTCTCATTTTATCCTCAACATGCGCTACTTTTACCTTTTGCCAAATGTCATCATTTTTATTTTTTTCTAATCTTGTATGACTGCACATCCGTCTAACATTTGCATTTCTCCTTACGCTTATTTTGAAAGAAAAAAAAACATTTTCCAAGTGTTATAATCACAGTGCTTGAATTTTGTGGTTTCACTAAAAGAGTTGGATGTTCCATCTTGTCCATCTTCCAACTTGTTAATCTTCTGGTGCCAAATTTTCTTGGTTAGAGCTAATGAGTTCAGGAAATTCGTATTCCTGCATTTTTATAGTGTTACTCATGCCACATGACCTTAAGTATATAGGATCTTAAAGGGAAAAAAAAACTTTTTTATAAAGCAAAAGGAAACATGGTATCAGAAGTCTGTCAACTTTTATGAACATAGTTTAGTTAAAGCATCATTTTCTTTTTGCAGGATAAATAACAAGTAACTGTAGCTGCATGAAACCAGCTATCTTCAGCTACCTAGAAGATGAACTACATTAAAGAAGCTGCTTGTGGTATCTTTGGTGTCAACAGTATCTTGGCTCCTCCAACTTTTTTCTGTTATATGCATATTCTTATTCACCACTTGATTTTGTGCTTGATGAAAAGGGGTTGCTTGAGCGGCTTTTATTGCTATCTGATCCTGAAATTACCTGCAAAAGATCATGACTTGTTATGTGTTTGAAGGTTCTTCTTCATGGTGGGTATGCCAATCAACATCGCTGACATTCTTCCATCTGCAGCATTCACATGGTATTTTCTTGAAGTTGAAACTGTTTTCAGTTTGTTTTACAAAGATGTTCTTATATCACTTACTTGAGAGGTAGATCGACTTTCAGTAGTTGGGCTTCTTGGGCTGCTTCCAAAATGCATTGGTTGCATTGCTTCTTCAGCAAGTACACGTAACCTGTTAAGTTCAGGCAAAATTACAGTGCCAAGATCTGGTCGATCTTTACGCCTGAGTTCTGCACACTTGAGTGCTAACTTGGCAAACGTCAAAGCCTCTTCCATAGGCCAGTCAGGAACTGCTGGATCAAGCATATCAGCAAAAGTGCCTTTCTCAATTGCCCTCTCAACATGGTGGGTCAAACCCATTGGAGGTCTGGCTGTAATTATTTGGAGAAGCATTATTCCAAATGAGTATATATCAGATTTTGTTCCCAACATCCCAGTTTGCTGATATTCAGGATCTATATAACAAAATGTTCCTGCTGTTGATGTCATTCGGTACTGTGTCACGGAGTCAGCTATAGAAGGGGGGACGAGCCTAGCTAAACCAACATCGCTGATCTTACTTACATAATTGCGGTCAAGCAAAATGTTGCCAGGTTTAAGATCCCGGTGCACTAGAGGTTCTGGCTTGGTCTGGTGAAGGAAAAGGAGGCTAGTTCCAACCTCTGCAGCTATACGAAATCTTAGTTGCCAAGGAAGAACTTGAGTGCTTCCTCTTCGGAAGAGGCGATCATCTAAGCTCCCATTGGCCATGTACTCATACACTAGGCAGCCAAATTCAGGGCAGGCTCCAAGTAGAAGAACCATGTTTGGATGCCTTATGCAGCTTAGAACTTCAACCTGCATCAGAGCAAATGAAAAGGGGCATGAGAGAATATAACCTTTTCGGGAACTACTCTATGACTAATTTTGGATTTGCTTGGTATGTTTTTCTTTTCTTCTTTCTTTTCCGGGTGTGTGGCGGGTGGGGTGTAGTGTGGCATCGTCAATTTTGTAATACACACAATCTAGAGACTCTATAGCTCCTATTTCACATATTTTGATTTGTTGAACACTGATTATGGTCCAAGAAGGACACAAGTTTTTATACAGATGCTTAGTTCATGACGCCAGAACACTAATATTCTGTTTTCCTGCAAGATAAACAACTCACATATGTTCTCTAAATGTGTTCAAATCATAGTTACTTTCTTTTGACCAAAGGAAGAATTCCTCAGTTTCATACCTCTTGCTGAAATTGTGACCTTCCCTGAGCAGCATCTGGACGGAGAACCTTAATCGCAACCTGTGTGTGATCCAAGTAACACTTGTATACCGGCCCGTATCCACCTTCTCCAATTTTACGAGTTGCTGCAAAGTTATCTGTTGCTGTTTCAATCTCCTCTATTGTGTACTTACGATAACGGCAATCACTCTGTGCAAGGGCATCCAGTACCTTCTTCTTCTCTTCAGATTCCTTGAGTGCCTTCCTTTCTGCACTGATTCTTCTCTGTGCCTCTCGTTCGGCGATCCTCTGTGCTTCTTCTGCTGCTTCAAGGGCTGCCCTGCACTTTGCTTTTTCTTTCTCTGCAACAGCCAGTGCTGCTTCCTCTGCTAGTCGTGCCTCTTCTAATTTTTGTTCTTCTTCTACTTTCCACCGGTGAAGTTCCATTGCCTGCATGAAAAAAATTAGGCTACATTCCAGTTCACAAGAGAAGGTACTTTCCAACATATTCTGATACACTAATGTACTATACTTTGATAAAAAAAAAGAAATTTTCACCACCTCAAATTAATACCTTATGTTTTGCTGAAAGTGCTTCCTTGCATGCTGAACTGTACATGTCCATGGTCTGCTTGAGTTCCTGCTTGAGTCTTCTCATCTCTGCTTCTATGTCTTCCTATATTAGAGAAAAATATTTATCATTTATCTTTTGTATTTGGTGCTAATAGTAGTTGGTAAAGAAACCTTCGCTGTCACAGCTTTAGTGAAACATAGGAAAGCTTGAATGACAACACCTTCATAACAACAAAAAAGTGATGAAATTCATATCTTAGAAGCATGAGGAGGACAGGTTCCAGCAAATGATTAGAGTTTGTTGCACCATATTTATGTTCCTATACTTTTTCTGGATTTATTTGGTTAAACTTAGATTGCTTTTGTGATATTGTATCTAGTGTGTTTCAACAATTTTTTGCAGATACTCCTGTAGTTGATGTTGAAATGCATACCATGTTGCTGGGTGAAGACCATGATCCATTGCCACTATCAAAAGAATTTGATGAGAAGCCATTAGCTTCAGATAACCTGGTTGCTGAGAATGATGATCCAAAGCTTAATCTGCTCTCTGTTTCTGAGCTGTTTGAAAGTCGCGGAGCAGAATATTTAGCATCTGTGTCTGAGCTGTTTGAAAGCCGAGGGGGAAGACCCAAATCGTGACTGCTGTCCATAGAGATTGGAAATGTAGAGCTTGGACGACCAGAGCTCACAAATGATAAATCAGATTCTGCCACTGAGAGGTCTCCATATGATCTGTTTATCCCTTTACCTCTGTTGAATGGGGACCTGTTGAAAGAGATAAATATAAATTGAGTCGTGTTATGTTAATCAACCATTTGGAGTAGTACATTTTGCACTTCCTCTTATATATTGCATGAGGTACTGTCTGCTTCCTGATTCTCTGAAAAACTTACTTGATGCTATCTAAATCGTCAGCTGAGCTTCGTGATGCGTATGGTGACCTAATATCAGTTACACTTCCTGTTGAAATAGGACAGGTTAAACCTGTTCTAACAGTGTTCAATTGCTTTATGACAGAAATTAACGCAATATGCTGCAGGTGGAAAAACAGACCTTTTGTGTCGCTGCTGATTTGTGCATAACGTGTATCAGCGAAGCCAAGCTTAGCACCTAGAGATGAGGTGGAATGATTCTGCTGCACGGGAGTTGGTGAACTGGGAACTGGAGAAGATGCATTCTTTGTCGATTGAACTTTGCCTTTGGCAATCACATAAACTGTGCAAAAGCCAGGTATGACTTTGGACACCGCAGTTGGGACATCCATCGTCTTGAATCTTTTAAGTCGAAAATGTCGTAAGTAGCTAGATATGAAATAGTGCAATGTTGTTGAATACTACAACTTATTGGAAACAATAGAAAATAGTACCTGCTAACAAAACCGTTCCTTGATGCAGCGCCCACCACCAGATTCTCTATGACATTGGCTGTAACATAGTCACTTATGGAGGTCGCTATGTCTATGCCTTCAATTACAACTTCATTGACTTGAATCTACGACAAAGAGAGATAAGATGATTCAGAAAATGAAACGACATCTGCAAGAACACGAGGAAGATTGAACGTGTAAGCAGCAACGTGCACTTACATTCTTACGGTTGCAGAAGCATCGGAAAGGTAAGAACAACTCCTTTGCTTGACTATCAGGATCACTTCTATATACTCTGGGAGTTCCATCACTCACATCTGAGAAAGGAACGTTGTTCGAATAATAGGTTTAAAGCCAGAGGTGGATATAGGCTTTGAATAATAGGTTCAACTGAACTTAATATTCTCGATATGAAACATAGATATATATGTAGAAAGAAATCACTTTAGTTTTAATAAATATTAAATTCTAAATTCATAATTTGAGAACTACATAGCTTTAAGATTGAAAGCATCACGTTTAAATCTTGCATGTGTCTATCTTTTGAAGTCAGAACATATACCTCTCTTATCAACAAATAAATAAAAACATCCATGCCATTTTTTCCGGTTGGGATAAACACCACGTGCAGGTAAGTTTTCACCCTTTTCTATATAGAAAAGAAATGTACCTCCATTTTACCAAAAGAGAGAATGATAGGATAAACCTTTCAGCCAAATCATTTACCAAAAGAGAGAATTCTTGAAACAATTGAAAATGACACAATAAAAGATTAAACGCAAAAAGAAGAACAAAAACACAAAACTAGCAATGTACATCAATATGAATGACATCAAAGAACCAGAAAAAAACATCAATATTTCCTATCGATTTTCGTCGATTTTAAAAAAAATAAATTCAAAATAAGATTATATAAAGGTAGAAAAAAAAACCTGCATTAGGAAGGGAAACAGAAGGTCTAACTTTAACATGAAGAAGTGTAACATTTTTGCCTTTTCCAATTAAAGTATCAACAGCCCATTTTAATGCATATTGGCTTCCTTTATCTTTATCTATTGCAACTACTGTTGCCTTGTTTTGATCTCCAGTAAAACTCCTTTGGCTCATTATAATATATGATCTTTTTCAACAAATTTATCCACAAAATCACAAACACAATAATAATTATTGAAAATATTCAATTTAAGATCAATTCTTAAATTGTTTCTTTCAATATGTATAGGGACCTCAAATAGGTCCCAAGTTTCTTTATGTTTTTTTTCCCTTTGCTTAGTTTTTTTTCTTCTCAATATGTTTTTAAAAAAAATTTGTTGTTGAAATTCTTTTATCTCTATATGTATATATGTTAATTCATTTTGGAGGCTCTAGGAGTTTTGCCCATTTATCAAGCTCGTCCAGGAATTTGTTTTTTCATTTATTTAATATTTATTTTCTTTTAGGGTTCTAAGCTTTAGGGTTGTCTTAAAACATTGACTAATTCTTGGACCAGAAAAAATATATATTTTACTAGAGAAGACGTGGCATGGAACAAAATGGTTTTTTTTTTTTTTTTTTTTTAAAATGTTTATAGCTGTGATTTTATTATTTTTCCAAGTTAAACGGTTCAATGTAGCATAAAATAATAATAGGTGGCAATTCGTAAGATCTTGAGATACTAATAATTATTACATGTCATAGTATACTACTAACAATATGAAAATATAAGTACGTCCATTTACCAAATTCATGTAACGTGAATTTAAATACTTTTGATTAAGGTGTTCATTATGATTTTGGAAAATGGTGTAATAAGTTATACTTGATCTTCATATTTTTATTGGTCTTTAATTTGATGACTAGGCATGTCATGTCATCTAACATGTGACATGATTTTAATTTGTAGTGGCACTTTCATTTAGATAACATACTACATTATTTTACATATAATAACATCAATCTAGGTCTCTAGGATAAACTGATATCTTGGGCTGAAAAATGAGCTCATATTATTTGAAGTCCAACTCAATAATATTAGAATTAGAGAACAACTTAAGCTTTTAAGGATTTTTGATGTCTAGTTTCTATTCTCCATAGCCTTCTTTTATAGGGCTAAAAATTTAACTATCACTTAAATGTGAATTAACAATACACTATTTCGTAGCGCGTGCCTATATATTCTAACGCTGAAGTAGTTGATTGACGTGTAACTCGAGATTGATTGTCATTATGACTGCCCAAGTTTGAAGGCTCCTTGCGACATAGTAGGAAAAAACCTTCTCTATTCTCCCTTGATTACAAACAAGACGTTTCTTCGTATTTTGGTCTCTCTACGTATCGCGGTATGCTTAACTCTTTTCACCCTATATAACAACAATCATTTTTATTATAGCAATATATATTCTTAATAAAATTACTCCTTTATAACATCTATCTTTTTCTTAGTGATACAATAGTCAACCATCTTTATACAAATAAAATCCTTAAGATTATCACTAATAAGTGTAGAGATTTTGGTAAATATTTTATTAGTTTAACATACGGATTTATGATAAAAAGAAATAGTATTACTATTCTTATTATTTTTCAACTCAATCTTTATACAAAGTGTTGATTTTTGTGCATCTTTTTGGTCTTTAAACAGTTAATTTTTTATTTTATTTTAATATCAAATACTCAATAGTCTTCAATACCATTTTCAATGTTAACATGTGCCATTACTTGGAAAGAGTGTAATGTGAGTAACAAATTACTAATTTGATAAAACCAAAGAGAGGTTAGGAGGTCAGCGAAGGCGACGGTGGTGCATTTAGCATGAAGGTTAAGTAATTAATATTGTTCCATATTTTTATTTGTTATTTTTAATATATTAAAAAAATATAATTATTCTCTTGTTTTATTCTTAACATAATTATTTATTTCTCAAATCTTTTCTTCAGAGAGACAAGACTATACACCAATTAATATAGGTATATTAATCATTGTTTCTTAAGGAAGAAAAAATGAACGGAGAGAGTATTTTCTAATATACAAACCTGAGTTGGAATCCAGTTCCAATACAAGCAGTTAAGTTTCCTTTATTTTAAGCTTAGTTAAGCAAAATGAGTTGGAACTTTTGAAAGATAAAACATACTTTAGGTCTAACTTAACCTAGAATTTAGCTCAAGAGGTAAGGACCGTCCATACCATATAAGGATGTATAATTTCCCGTCCCAAACCAGATGTGGGGCTGAACACTCATTCACATGTGGACTCTGGAGCATGGACGATGTAAGATGAAAATTCAATATCAAATAAACAATGAATTAAGAAAATCAAGACTTCAATATCATAACGAAAAATGAACCTTCAACCTAACTAACTGACTCTCAAAGTTTCATATTCCTATCAATCCATCTCTTGATGAGGCTGATAGACACAATAATCTTCGTTCTTCTGTTGTTTTTCCTCATCGTTACCTGAAATACAAAGAAATAGTCTCTCATACGCAGCAACCATTTTCGTTGCAGTAAACATCTTCAACCCTCTCTCCCTAGCAAACCCGCCTTTTTTCTCCAAATTTTTCTTTCCCCCTTCCCAAACTTGATACAAAACTTTCTTCAATTCACTTACTGTAGGTGAAAATGTATAGCCCATATCTTCGTTGACAATAATAGAACCAGTAAAACTTGCTAGTTTTGTCGCCATCACTGGCTTACCTGTTAAAAATGCTTCCAATGGTACTTGATCTAAACCTTGAGCTCGTAAAGTTGGGTGTACAAATATATCTATTGCATTATAAAACTCTGCCAATTGAGCACGTTCTAATGGTCCTAAAACCATCACATTTGGTCCTAGCTCTTTGTATCGATCACCCCATGGACCATTTCCAGCTATTAGGACGATCACACTGTCCTTAAATGTCGAGTTCTCTAGGAAGATTTGTTGTAAGGCTTCAAACATTAATGGATGTCCTTTATCTTTAACCAATCTACCCGATAATCCTAGGATTATCGATGACCTTGATCTATCTTGGTTGATACCTAATTTCAATAGAAAATCATTGCCTTTTGAGACATCTGGTTTAAAAATTTCCTCATCTACTCCATTTAAGATGATATGAACGCGTTCTTCTGGGATCATATAGATCCTTTTAAGTACATCTCCAACGTGATCACTCGTGGCAACATGATGAGCATAGTATTGAAAGAACTTTACCTCTTCAACAACTTTCATCATTTTGCCATCACTGATCACTTGTTGTGACGATGAATCTAGAGGATTTCTTACAAGTTCTTGTATGATATCAGAATGTATAGTCTCATAAGCAATTCCATGCCAGCTAACCGCGACATTATTCAGGTAACTACTTGATTTTGTTAGTCTGAGACCTACACTCTCTGAATGTATAACATCAAAGGCCTTTGTTGCGTTTTCTTCTAAAAATTGCTTCCAAGCAACAACTTGATTTAGATATCCTGAACCTATAGGCCTCGAGATGTGAAAATGGAGATTACTCATGATACTTGGAATATTCGCGGATGAAGAAGTTGTGAAGATGTGAAGGTCATGTCCGCGTTTAGCTAAGGCAAGATAGAGTGTTAAGGCGTGTCGTTCCATACCTCCAGCTTGATTTTTTTCTGGCCATTTCCTAACAAAGAGACCAATTTTAAGGAGTCTTGTCTGAGGTGTACGACGTTGTTGTTTTGATGAAAAGACAAGTTGGTTCCAAGCTTTTGGAAATTTAAGGAGATTAATTGGTTCCATTGATAACACTTCTTTGTTATTTTCTACTTGATTATGACAATAGCCATAACCAATTGAATAAGACCAATAGAGAAGAGGAATGGATGAGAAGATTGATAAAAAAACAAGAATAGAGCAAGAAGATCTGAAATTGAAAGAAGTGGTTTGATGTTTTGCCATGACAAGAAGATGGAGTAGGAAGCAAGAAGATATTAAAGTGTACCATCACTATATCAAGCGTTCTAAGAGATTAAATGTAATTTATCTTTGTGATATGACTCAGTTTCTGATACTTTCCTTATATTTTAAAATCAAACACTTACACCCATTATATCACTATCAGAAATAAAGGTTTTTTTCCATCGTAAATCACTAAAAAAATTTGTTCTACAAATATGATTTGACATAATACATAAATATACTCTTTAACTTGGTCTCAATTCATATTTATGCCCTTCAATTCTGGGTGTTCACAAGTAGACACTTAAATTTGTATAAAGTTGAACAAATAGAAATACACGTCCTACGTGCACACCCAAAGTTGAATGATATAATTGTGAAATGAAATCAAATTAAAATGCACGTTTTTGTATTGTGTCATATGATTTTTTTACTTATTTTTGCTTAATTAGTTCACTGAAAAAATGCATAATATATGGAAAATAGATTCTTATGGAATAGTAGGAAGTGTCCTATTTTTTTTTTATATGGAAACATGACTATTTTTCTTTTCACACTAATTCAATTAAAATATATTAGGAAGTGTCCTAATTCTTTTTATATGGAAATATGACTATTTTTTTCTTTTCACACTAATTCAATTAAAATATATGTAGAAATAGCTACTTGACATTTTTCATCAGGAAAATAGTAATTTTTTAGTAGTGGAAATCTTACATTTACAAACCCCCATGAGATTTATGTGTAACCAAGTATATTCAAATGTAACTATTAAACAACAATTAAAACTAAAATAAAAATGTTTTTATGAAGATAAACGAATTTATTCGTGCCTTCAATAAAAAAAGAATAATTTTCTTTAAAATGTTTATCTTTTGAAACTTATAAATATAGGAAATAAGCATAACTACATATTTTAAAAATGTTTATCTTTTGTAACATATATCTGTTGGGTTGTGAAGGGGGGATTAGGGCGTCCGGAAGCTTACTATTTGTAAATCATATAGTTGATAAATCAGATAACAAAAACTTATACTAAAAATCAAAATATTATTATATCAAAACTACATTGAAACTTTAGAGAGAATAAATCTCCCCATAAACAAAAGTCTTAAACAACTACATTGTGGATGTTATTGTTTTTTGTGTTAGAAGAAACAAACCTATATTTATAGAGTCCTAAAACCTTTTCTTACTAGAAAAAGAGTCATAAACCAAATATGAAAGAATATTGTATTTTCCTTTCAAGAAAAGTAAAAACATTTATGGTAATGTTTTATTTTTTCTTTAAGGAAAAATAAATCTTAAATTATGATAAGAAAATCAGGGCAAAACCCTAACAATATCAACCATTAGACATTAGTATTAACTTTCTCGCACTTTAAAAATATGTAAATTATTGTAATTTAATTTAATTTAATTTACGTATTTTATTGCATATATTTAACTGTTTTTTATGTTATTCTTCTACTTCAAAATTTATCTTATATATACATAATTAGATAAATTTTTACTTATGTAGAGTTTTTTCATTATATAAACGGTTTAAATATTCTTAGAAAATAAGGATGTCAGGGGTAGAATTTTCTTAATAGTTAAAATAAAATAAAATATAGTATTGAGGGTATAAGTATTTAATTTTAAAATATAAAAAAATTATTGGTAACTGAGTAATAATCCAGTACAAAAGTGTTGAGTGTAATTAACACTTTATTTTTTAATTAAAATAGTGTCTATTTCTGTTGCAGATCTAGCACGGAGCTTTATGTTGACCAAAATGATTTATATTTAATCTGCGCACATTTCTCCATAAATTTAAGTATCGTGTGGTTTTTTACTACTCTTTTTCGTCTTAAATTATTTATCATAATTCTTTCAAATAATTATTTTTTAATAAATATATTAATTTAAAAGTTGATAGTAATTAAAATTCAAAAGCGTATTAAAAAGTCAAATAAGGAGCTCCTTTGTCTTCTTTTGTATCCATAGGCTGAGGAGCAAAAGAAGGAATCCGCCCAAGATATAATAGACATATATCTCGTAATCCGTAGTGAACCTTTTAATTAGTTCTCATATTTTGTCTATTATTCTTGTTTCTTGAGACTTTTCGAAATTTAATAATATAAGATGTCTAGGTACCCTAAATAGGTCGTTTTTTTTTATAATGAATTTAGCTTTGTTTAGTTTCTTTCTTTCTTCTCCCTCATAGTCAAAGCTTCCTCCGTTTTAATGTTTTTTATTTGATTTGGAATTTAAAAATATATAGAAATTTTTAAACTTTGTGATATTAAATTAAAGACATGTAAATAGATTAAAATATTTTTTAATGTTATGGTCTTAAACATGGAAAGTTAATTAAAGAGTTGGTTAATAAAGTAAATAATATTTTTAAAATGACCCAGTAAGATAAACAAATTAAAATTTTAAGATTTGCTGTCTGAAACCTAAATCTTCTTTGCCCATTTATCAAGCTCGTCCAGGAATTTATTTGATATGTATTTTGTATTTATTTTCTTTTATGGTTCTAAGTTTCTGATGGTTATCTTAAAATTAGAGGTGAATTTAGGATTTTCGTTTTTTTGAATTCAGAATTTTATAATCATCATTTGTTAATAACTGAGTTTAAATTTAATATTTGTATATATTTAATAAATTTCTTTTAAAAAAATACACAATTTCAACAATACTAAATTCGATTGAATCCGTACCCAAATTTTTAGCTCCGCCCCAACTTAAAACATTGGCTTGAGAAGATGTGGTATGAAAACAATTTTGCGAGAGGGAATGCTTTTTGTTTTTTTTTTCTTTTATAAAGAAAAAATAACGAGATTTAATGATAGCTATGAAAATAAAAGCGGCTATGTTAGATATTAGGTTTGGATCATGGATCGTCCAAGTAGAAAAACCCGATCCGACCCAATTTTAATGGTGAGTTCAACGATTTTAGCTGCAATTGAAAGATCCATAATTCATTGTTCTTGCATGCTTTTGGATTAATTTTTACAACCCCAAATATAATAAAGTTTCAAAAAAGAAAAAAAGTGAAGGCAACTAGCTAAACTAGATTCATCAAGGACAATTTACATGTTCTTTGCTTCAATTGAATCACAACAAAAAAACACTTAAACTTCATTTTTTCTATCTTTTTTTTTTGTTTTTATATTTATTTATTTTGTGGTTTCATTGACCAATGTATACGACCCCCAACCATGCATCAAACAAAATAAAAGTCCCATTCCATATTTACCATGATGATTTTTGAACAAATAAAAAAATGTTACACACGAACTATGAGTATGAATAACCAACACTCTTCAAATGTTCATAGAAACTTGAGTATAATCATCGGATAATCCTCTTGTAGAGTAAAAATCATCATCCCCATCTCTTTCTTTTACTTCCTCAATCCTTTCCATTGCTTCCTTCATATCAAACCTCTTTTCCATATCAAGATCACAACAACCCAAAGCTATCTTCAATAACTTCATCATTTCCCCCTCTGAATTCGTCGTACCTCTCATTTCCTTCTCGAATACATCTACCTCCGTCATGTCCTCATTTACCACGGACCTTACCCACGTAGCCAAATCCGTGTCACTCCCCTTGCCTTGTTGCAAGAAATTAGACGGGAATTTACCCGTTATGATCTCGAGGATTAATATTCCAAGCGTCCACACATCGTTTTTACGTGTGATACGACCACTATGTTTGAATTCAGGAGATTTGTAAGCAATCATGTGTTCTTGAGCGTGTTCTAGGTTTACTACGGGTAGTAATGCATAGTCCGTGAGGAGGGGCTCGTAGGATTCATTCAGAAGCACGTTCGAGGACTTGAGGTGACCATGGGGTGCTGTCAAGCTTGGTAGCTCGTTGTAGAGGTACAATAGTCCTTTGGCTACTCCCTTTACAATTTTCAATCGAGTTGGCCAATCAAGACTTGGTTGCCCCCGCGATTTATTACCTAAAAAAAAACCAATATGTTTAATGAGATGATCACAGAGTTCATCATATAGTAAAAACTTAATATCTTAGATGAGATGATCACACGTCAGATCATCACTCTAATAGAGTAGGTAGAGAGATCAACAAATGAGCCCTCTTCAAAGGATTTGAGTTGCATATCTCAACTCTGTTTTGAAATGAATTGAATAAAACAAAGGTTAAAATAGATTGAGTTAATATAATAAACTTTTAGCGCAAATCATGATTTTATGATCTAATTTTAGCGCGGAAACTTAAAAGTATGAAATACGTACCATGAAGATGAACTGCAAGGCTGACATTGTTGACATACTCTGAGACCAAAAGCTTTTCCTCTTTCCTATAGTAAAAAGCTACAACAGGAAGCAAGTTCTTATGACTCAACCTACCTAGCCTTCTCATATGCTCATGAAAATCTTCCTTGCCTACATTATTCATTTGCCTAAATCTTTTGACAACCATAACACGTCCCATGCTAAGTGCAGCTTTATAAGTCGAACCAAATACACCGCTACCCAATATTTCAGCTGAAGCCTTTAGTAGATCTGGCAAATCAAATTTTTCAATATCATCTTTTAAGAATAAAAGTTTTTGTATTGCTTGTACTTCAGGCCTCTTATTATTATTTAGTCCACCGGTCCCCTCTGGAGACTGGTCAGGAGCAGGAGCAGCCATTGCTTGATTGCTGCCCTGTTCCATTTTGTTTAGATCTGCTGCTGAGGGCGCTCCTGTTTGGTTAGTAGCGCCCCCTGCAGCTCCAGAGAGTGTAGGTGTTGGTCTTGTTTCTGTTTCGGGTGTCTGCTTGCCCCGACGAAGAATGATGATAACAACAACAATTGCTGCTACTGCTGCTGCAACTGCGATAACCACCAATATAATTGTCCAGAGAGCTACTTTTGGTTCACTCGTGCATTTCGATAATGGACCATCACAAAGATCATTACCTGTATTATTTTACCAAATGAACAAAAATGAGACCATTAAAATTTAGATATTTAAAAACTATATAAAAATTGTTATGAACTACAATTCTTCTAATGTCAATATGACGAAGAACTATTGTTAGAATGTGGGTTAATGCGCCATATGGGGAATGTGCTGATCGTCTGCTAATATGGACTTTGACAATCTTTCCCTCGTGAGCTAACTTTTGAGATTTACTTAGACGCAAACGTCATATCTTTCTGTGGTGTCAAAGTCAGGTTTATCCCCGTTTTGGGCTCCACGCTCCAGTTTGACATGGGCGTGAAAGAAGTGTTAAGAGTCTCACATTGATTGGGAAATAGATTGATGATCTGATAATTTGAACTTGATCAATCCTCTCCTCATCATGAGCTAAATGTAGACATTTATGTACGTCGTAGCTAGATGAGTGTTAAAATGATTTCAAAAAATGGTATTTATCCTACACATGAAAGAGCAATGTACAAAAAAAATAAAATTACCTTCAAATGCTGAAGGTTTGAGACTAGCAAGGCCATGAGGAATTGGACCCTCAAGAGAGTTGTTAGCAAAATTCATATCCATAAGTCTCTCTTGAACAAAATCAGGTATTTGGCCTTCAAATTTGTTGTTTTCAAGTCTCAATTCTGTAAGCTTAGGCAATTGACCCAAAACAGATGGGATTTTACCACTAAATTGATTATTAGCAAGATGAAGTTTTTTTAACCAATGCATCCCTTCAAAAAGAGTATTGTCAATTTGGCCAGAAAACTTGTTATTTGTGAAATAGGCCGTTTTTAACCCTGCAAGTTTACTTAAATTCGGTAAAGGTCCTTCAAGATTATTGTTCATAACACTTATGGTCCTAAAATTAGGCAAATCTTTAAGAGCATCCACATCTATTGTCCCACTTAAGCCTTTACTCTCCAATTGCAACCCGAAAACGAATCCGTTTTCGCAAATAACATTATCCCAATTGGGTTTATCTGTATTTTTATCGCAAGGCGATACTTTCGTATTCCAATTAGCTGTTGCGCCATTTTTCTGCAAGGACTTGCTAAATCGAAAGAGGATTTCTGCCTCAGAACTATCCGATTTGATCGGGACAACGACTAGTAATAATATCACAACGAGGATTAAGAGATAGTGGTGGTGATGACGATACTGGCGATTATGATTGCTATAACGATAAGCCACCGACATTGCATAGACTAGTTGTAGGGGTGCGCACACTTGTAGGTGCGCGCCCTTTACAAAGGGCAATTACAAATGAGAAAATACTATGATTTAGAGGGCATGCAAAAAGAATTTCAACATCTCTAGGGAAATGGGATTGTGTGGGCATGCATGGGGAAGCACAAAGAGGAGAGAGATGGGAGGGAGGTGAGGGAGAGAGAAGCTTAGAGTTTGAGAGGTGCTAAGAGTAAGCTTGGAGAAATGGACAAATGGAAAGTAGGGAGTTCAAAGTTGACAATGTCATCTATGGTCTTTGGTGTTACTTGAGAAAAATATGCTTTGCCATTGAATTCAATTATAATTCAAATAATATATATTCATCGCCTTCAAATATTTTAACTAAAGATCAAGGATATGTCATGCCTGAATTTCAATAAATATGAGTAATCTATTAAATTGTTATTTGAATTTTATAATTTTAAATATATTACGTTAAATGTAAAATTTAAATTTTTTTTTGAAATATAAATAATAACATCATTTTTTTAAGTACTAAAAAAGAAAGTAGTACACATTATTGAAACAAAAGGAATAGTAAAGAAACACAAAAACTAGTGTAATTTATATCTTTTCCTATTAATATTGTCGAAATATTTTGCTTTGAGTAGATAGAATGAAATCATGATATTTTTTCAATCACAATTTATGTGAATGGGTTTGGAGTGAAGGGTTAAAATATTGAATTTTCAGTATGAATTCAAGCATAAATTCTTCAAGTTTAGTCTTATATATTCAAAAATTATATAGATATACTATTACCTTCAAGTTGTGTGAATGCATTTTCTTTTTAGTTTATTTCAAAAAGAACATCTTTATAAAATTTGAAAATAATTTAACTTAAACTTTTTATTTTATCCTTAATGACAAAATATCTTTTTGCCACACAATTTATTTATTTATATTATTAAAAAATCATTCATGTTACCCAAAAGTTTGACAATTAAATTATCCTGCACCCAAGGGTGTGACCTATTGGTCAATGAAGTGGTTAAGAATCCTGAGGTTTCAGGTTCAAAATTCAGTGGAGACACAAAATAATAGGTGATTTTTTCATATGTTCTAGTCTTGATGGAGAGAGTAAGTATTCTCCTATTGTTGCCTGATTGATTTCAATAGTCCTGGATAGTGATGGCAAATGAATAGGTTAAAAATGAGTTGTAATTTAGCCCGCTCATTTTAATATGAATTAGATAAAATACAAGTTAGACCCATTTTTGGTTATTAAAGCATTTGCTCTTGTAGAGCAACCTTGAATTAATCAATACCATATCACTGAATAGCACAATATTTGAAGCTATTTTTAAGTATATGCACATATTTATACAAATCACACCATCATTTTTTTTCTTGTAAATATGTCACTAGTGTTTTTAATCAGTAACACATTATGATTTGTATAAGCTAACGTTTGACCATAGATTTTCAAATATTTTTGGCAAATATTATTTGGGTGAAAATTTGGGTGAAATTTCACCATGTGTTTGACCATAGTATTTGGGAAATATATTTCACTTTTTTAGAAAAAATATGATTTATACCCATAAGTTTTAAAAACTATCAAAACTAACTATAAGTTTGTATTACAAGTCAATTGGATCTTCGTTGCAACAAATAACAAGTAGTGTCCATGACACTGGAGCAATGTGGTAGTTTGGAGTGAGTGCAAAACATCATTTCATATATCGTGAAGTAGACAAAACACATGACTTTGTTACCCTGAGCCGATTGTTCATCATTTTCATCAACAATCATATCATCACTTTCATATTCATTGAATATTTCATCGTTACTTTGGTATTCACGTAAAAATTATGTAATACAACGCAAACAACTACTATAGAGAGTGTTTTTGTAAAAGAAAAAAGTTTAGTTAAAAAATTCAATTTTTAAAAGATCCCAAATAATGAGATTTGGCTCAAATACTAGAAAAAATTAGTATTTGAGAATTTGGAATATTTATCAAAAATATTTGCCAAATAATGATAAATTGTATGAATAAACACTATTTGCCAAATTTCCCTCCAAATATTACTTGAGAAATCTATGGTCAAACGGGTCATAAATATGACGCAACAAATAGGATAAACTATAAAGACAGAGAATAAAATCAAACAACTGTAAAGAGGAATTTTTATTTTTTTTTCTCCTGCAACAAATTTTAAGAAAAAAAAACTGTCAATAAATATATGAAAGATGAAAACTTTGATAGCTCCAAGTCTGCATCTAAAAGCTTGAAAAAACCCTATATTTTGGGATTTGGCTCTCCTCCATTACCCCTTACCTTCATTTCGTCAAGTGCACTTCTAGATGAGAGGTATGTGTCTTATTTAAAAATTAAAGGTCAAAATTATATTATATTAACAAATATCATAACCATAGTTAAGTCAACTAATTTTAGAAAACTACTATCTAAATTTGATAAGAATTACAATATATTCCATACAAAATTTGATATTTATTAATATCATTAATTTCATCTTATACTTAAATATTAAATTGTATGATATTTAATGTGAGAATCAACTAAACAATTTTCTGTACTAGTAAACTTTATTCTTGAAATATTATACTATGTTGAGAAACAAAAAAAAAGTGAAGAATTATCATGTTGAAAAAAAACCATAAAATAAAAGAACACAAAACAAAAATAAAAATAAAAAGATAACATTTTTAGAATTAAACGATACCAAAATTATTCCAAGGAGAAATGTGGTTATTGTACGTTTGAAGGGAAAAAATATACGTTTTTATAAAAAAATTTTTTTGTGAAATAAAAGAAAACATTGTTTTAAATGCAAATGTTTTTGAAGATTATTATTTAAAAGATTAAATATAAACGTTTCATGTTCTACAAATTTATTATTTAAAAATATAAAAATATAAGATGAAATTAATGATATTAATAAATATCAAATTTTGTATGAAGTATATTGTAAATTTTAACAAATTTAGAGAGTAGTTTTCTAAAATTAGTTGACTTAACTATGATTATGATATTTGTTAATATAATATAATCTTGACCTTTAAACATTTAATAAGACATATGTCTCTTATCTAGCGGTGCACTTGACGAAATGGAGGGAAGGGGTAATGGAGGGGAGCCAAATCCCATATTTTGAGAGTTGGGAGAAAAATCTGCAACTCCTATAATTATTCATATTTACCCATAGTTTATTCATAAATACTCAAATTTTAATGGGTCAAATATGAATATAAGCCCAAGTATTATCCATATTTAAAAATTACTCATTCAACTCATATTTAATGGGTGGGTTAGTGAAAAATGGGTATGAATTGCCGCCACTAAATTCATGACCCAAAATTGAACATTCTCTTCTGCCAAGAATAAAAGCAGAGTAAGTGAACTTTATTGTAAGTAAAAATGTATGTCTATAATATAGCTTAGAGATATTACACAAATAAAAGATTTCTCTTGTAGAAAATCAGATTTTAACTTGAAGGATTCAAATTATTTTCATTAGAGTTCTGTGTGACTTGAATTTAGAAGTGTTACATTTCGTGATTTGATTTTTCATATAAGTCATTGGCATATTTTTCAATTTCTTAGTTAGAATTGTATTGACCTTTCCACAAGCTTTGTCTGGTTTGTGGGGAGTATATAGAAGTTGAATTTGGTATTTAGATATTTTTGTATCAATTGATCTGACGAATTATCAATGATTAATTCTTAGATTTTTTAAGGGACGAATAAATCAAAATATTTAACTATAACATCTCTGTTATTTCCTTAAATTTTTTGTTAACAAACAACTATTAATATCAAAGCTATCTTAAGAACAGATCCGCGAGGTGACTGAAATCAGCTTTTCTCAAATAGTTTCTCTTGACTTTGATGGTGAAAATTATCAACATAGTTATGTAAGAAAGAATACGACGGAATGACCTGGGAGACCCTTGTACTTGACTCTATTTGTAAGTTGGACCCTCCTACTTATTAATGTGCCAACTGAACCTCTAAACTTATCAGAACACAATACTTTAAACCCCTTTGATCATTGACCGAACTTAAGTGGCATTGATAATGCTGAGTTGGAAATTTACGTGATTACACGCGTTTGACAACGAATAAACAAGGTATTTTACATTTAAAATATTTAAATAATAATAATAATAATAATAATTATCAATTAAAAATAAATAAAAACCCTTCTTCCTCAACCATCCCTCTCCCACCCCACCCCACCCCCACCCTCTCTACTTTGTCCCCAGCCCCCCTTCGCTCTTCTTCTTCTTGGAATTTCATCCACCACACCCACTCTTGTCCTCTTCATTCTGTAACATCCCGAAAAACAAGTAGGTGAAACTAGTGCCTTACGTGAGAGTGTTTGAGTTTGGTGTGAGGTTTAGAAGTGTAAAATGGTTTCCCGAACTTAGGTTGAGGGGTTTAGGGGTCTAACATCAAGGTACGACTCCCCAAGGACCAACCAAAGGGGTCCTTGAGGAGGACCCCAAAGCAGCCCTCAAAATTGCCCATTTACAAGACTACGGATGGGACCTACTCGACGTAGGTCCATCCACGCCCCGTGGAACCAAGTCGTGGGTCAAGGGCCAAAATGTAGAGATGCAGACCAGCACCCACGGACCTGCAGGATGAGGTGTGACCCTGCTCACTGTCCGTGAGTCCTGGGTCGTGGATGATGCCTGCACAAGCTGCCAAGGGTTCGGCCATGGTAAGGTTGAATTAGGTAATTTCTATTTTAATTATTTTAGTGTGGGGACGGTTTATAATGTTTATTTAGATTTACATAAGTATTTTAAACCATTAACCACCCCTTTACACTTTATAATTTCCAAACCCAAAATCAAAACCAACTCCCCCTCCAATATTTCTCTCTCAAAAACCTCCATTGCAGAAGAAGAAGAAGAAGAGGTCAAGGTCTATGGCTCAAGAACTCAACTTTTCAACTCAATTTCGTGAGGAATCTTCATAAGGTATGGTGTCTTTTCATCTATGGGTAGCCTTCACCCATAGAGTCCCTTCAAAACTTGATATCAAAGCTTCCAATTTCCCCAAAAAGCTAGGGTTTCAATCTAAGTCACGGGTTCTCTTTCAAAACGTTTCCAATGGTTGATTTATGATGGATTATGATTGAATTGATGATTTATGATGAAATCCCCCCATGAACCCATGAATCCCTCATATTGCTAAATTGTTACTTCATTACGTGGGTTGATTGATTAAGGAAGTATGTGAATTGATTATGTCTTTATTGATTGAGTTTATATGATGACATATGATTTCAATTGATTAAGAATGAAACATGTGGTTGAATTACCTTGAGAATTAGGTATACATGATGATCATGTGAGGCGTTGCTTGAGAGTAATGCTTGAAGCATGAAGATGACTTCTAGGGCTTTAAGGGTAAAAACTAATTTGAATAAACTAAGGATGTTAAGGCTTTAAGAAGGAGGCTATTATGTATGTTGAATTGTAAATGACATTATTGTGAAAGGGCTTCTCCCACAAGACCTATAATATGAGTACACGAGTTTATACATGAAATGAATAATTTACTTGAATCATGATATTCCCCTTATCTAATGTAGTAATTCTAGATGTTTGGGTTGAGTTTGATTCATAGACCTTAAAGGGCAAATTATGAGGGTTGTGCATGTTGATAAGAATTGTGCAAGAGCTTGTGACTCACTTGGAAAGGGAAGATTCTATGATTATGATATTATGTGTGTGTTTTATGAGCACTTTGAGAGTGAAGTATCTATGATGATAATGTTATTGTTGTGTCATTGAAAGGACAATCACTCACACCCCATGCATGGACATGATTATAATGTGACTAAATTGTTGTTGAAAGCCTATTTCTCATATGCACCCTTACACATGACTATGCATGAAATGTACATGACCATGATAATCTTCTTGTGTTGATTGAAAGGCTATTCTAATGAAAACACATGATTATAATATGAAAGTTTTCCTCACATAATTAATGATGATTCTAAGGTTGAAAGTCCATTCTCACCTATTGAATCTATGAGTTATTTTATGAATTGTGTTGGGTGAAGGGTTTAGACACGCTTTTATGCATGTAAATTCAATTCAAGGCTAAACATGTAATTTTAGGAAATAATGCTTAGCACCGAGTGGTTATGGAAAGTGAGGTAGAGGCACTCCCGTCAATTCAAAACGTCGAGTTCTTTAAAGATAATCTCATGAGATGGAAGCTCCCAGTCAATAATTCTAGAAGCAATCTCCGCATCCTATAACTATGTGCCCACACAGGTCTTTAGCTAGTGGATTCACCTAAAAGCTAATACATTTAGTTCTATCTTAGGCAAGTAGGACATCTCTTTTCGGTGTGCGACATGACACCGGATTCCATGTAGCTCACATGGTTTATGTCGGTTAAGGCTATTTTCCCTCCATGAACAAGAATAAGAAAAAGAACAAGAACATGAGTTATGTACTATGGCTCCTCAAGATGTTCTAGTTAGTATGACTGGGGTATGATACTTCATTCATGCATTGCACAAGTAGGCTTTGAGAGCATTCATGTTATGTTTCTCTTATGACATGATGAATTACGAGTTGATGCATGATTTATATGAATTATGTACATGAACATGAACTATACTTATGACTTCTCAATGAGCTCTACTTAGTGTGAGTGGGGGTATGGAACTTCACTTATGTATTGCACAAGTAGACCATGAAAGGGGTTATGGTGTGATATCCTTATGCTATGAAGATATATGAATTTATAAATGTATGACATGGATTGTTGCTAAGAGTGTCTTTCCTTGTTATAAGCTATGAACATGAATGTTTTCCTTGACTATGAGTATATATTGACTATGGATGAGATCAAAACATGATAAGTATGAGCATGATGGCCTAAAAGTGGTACTTATTGTAGATAGGATTATGGGATCATATCTATGCATTACACATGTATAACCTAGGGTTACTTATGTGATGGTTCTATTATGATGAGATGAGCTTGGTATTTAGCTGTGAGTGAACTATGTCTTCTGATGATTGGGGTATGCATTATGTTTATGTTGGAGACTATGCTTGTGAGTATGATGATATCCTTTATGCTATGGTGAATTGTACATGAGTTGTCCTATGAGCTACTTTCCCTAACTATTTTAAAGATGATGTTAAAAAATTGGAATATAACATGGTTTCAACTAAAATGTTCCTTTTTGCATGTTTTAAGGATTTTGATATATGGCTTCCATACTTGGTACATTTTTGTGCTAACCCATATTTTCTACATTTTCTATAAATGTAGGGTTTCGTGATATCAACTTCCACCCTTCTGGCTAGGATCATAGTAGATCAAGAAGAAGAAGATTGGTGAGTCCTCATAGTATTTGAGGGCTTGATCATTATGTCCTATAAGTCTTTCTTTATGTTTTAGACTTTTGTAAGGGTTGTGTCCCTATGATTGTTGTTGACACCCAATTTTGACCGACCTTTTGCAATTTTAAGAATGCTATTCGACTAAATACGAATTTCTTGAAAATATTTCGAGTTTAACATTTTAATCAATTTTGTCTAAAAATTATACATTTTAGTATGTGTGCTTTATAAAATTATCATAAATATTATTAAGATATTTTTAAAATTATTAGTAAAACTCAAAGTAATTATTTTATTCAAATGTTTTAAAATTTAAGTGATTTTAATTTTATAAAAATATTTGATATTTGTAGTATTTTAATTGAATAGCATTTCTTAAAAATTTTTCCTCTAAATCATTTAACTTGTAACTTATTTTATTCTAATTCCTTTCAATTCTAGTCTAATCAATTCCAATTTTATTTCAATAATAACCATTCTCTCATTGCAATTCTAGCCAATTTTGTTTCAAATTTTAGCCATTCCAAATACAACCAATTTAAAATCTGATTTAAAGCCCCTCTCTTTTTAATCTTAACCGTCCATCTCATTTCATTTAAATCCTAGCCGCTCACCTAATTCTAATCCAATGGTCAATATTTAACTCTATTCTTTCATATTTTTAAACTACCAAAACCTAACCCTAAAAAGATTTAACTCATTTTTCTCTTCTCCTTCCTTCCGCCTCCTCCCTTCCTCTTTTCCGGCGAGCTCGAGCAGCACCCAGGCGAGCGAACCAGCAGCTCCAGCCGGTGACAGCGACTCCTCCAGCAGTCCGGACAGCCACCAGGCGCGGGAATCAGCAGCAGCCGGTGAGAAACACAGCAGCAACCAGCGAACTCCAGCAGCTCTGGACAGCAGCAACGAAAGTCTCCAGCAGCTCCGGCGAGGCATGCGAGGCGGCAAGCTCTTAGCAGCAGCCGCCGAATCTCTCTCCTCCTCTCCTCTCTTTTCCGATTAACTCGACATCAACAGTAGCAGCAGCTCCAAACATTTCCGACCAGCAAACTCCGGCAAGAAAACGACGCCATGATGATGAAAAAATAGAGTTTGTTCGGAACCTCAATTTTTGTTTGGCTTGAAGACGGGCCTGTTAAGACCCGTCCGGGTTAGTCCTTTTAATTTATCCTTTAATATATTCTTAATTTGACCTACGTGAAGGCTACTAAGTGCTGTGACTTTCATCCTAAATATGAATAACTATTTGTCATCTTTTGATGTTAAGCATGCCCTCTTTGTGATCTTCTCATTTCATGAACTAGGTATTGTGATCTTATATTAATGTCATTCAATCCGATTTAGAATATCAGTATTCCTCCTTGTTGTCTGCTACTTTATAGATATTAATATGTCCTTTATTTTGATATTATTGGGATTGTCGATTCATGACTTAAGTTGTTAATATGGAGTGATGTGATGTCTTTAATTGATTATTTCCTTTGCTAAGTTGAATGGTTTTTATGTACTGATCCGGTCTTGTTTCAAGTCACCCCTTTCGTTCATCAAAGTCGGATGTCGTGATTTGCCCTTAATTTATTTACTTCCCTTTATGCTCTCGTCTAGATTCTGCCTAAATTGATCAACTTTTGGGAATATGGCATGTTCCAAGGTATTTGATTGTTTGGTTATTATAGCAATGTTGATTTGAATTGGTTTGTTATATATGTGGAGTTATTATATAACAACTATATATTTGGATATATATGGTATGTGTGTTGAATTTGGATCTAATTTATTCAAGGACATGATCCTCATTTAGATAATTTTATATGCTGACCAATTGACTTAATTATGGTAAGATTGATTAATTGTCTTACTGCTTTATATAAAGTCGGATAGATTTTGCTTATGGTAATGAATACTGCTACAATACTATTGGTGAATATTTTGGTACTTAATTTGGGCAATAATTATTCTTTCCTTGTAATATGTACCTCCTTGTATCTTATGTTATTTATTGACTGCCATAAATTATTCAAGCTTGCCTTAATCTAATTGCACCTGATTTATTCTTTAATTAACTCACTGGTGGTAATTTTCTGATTAGGACTAGCTGGGAAATAAGCTTACACCTTGTGCTAATTGATTGTAAATCGATTTATTTCTTTATTTAGAATTTGCTTACTGTTGACGAGGTAAAAGATACGGTAACTTAGCATGAGAAGGAATAAGAATTGGTAGGAAGTACTTCTTTTCCTTTTATATAATAATTATTTTCTCTTGCTTGATTAAATATTGATTATATTTGGGTTGTTTAAATTAATTTTCCTTTTCCTTAATTATGGTAGACAGATTCTTACTCAGTTTATATTTGGTAATGTTTTTTTATTTAGGTGAAATAAAATAAAATAAATCAGCATAATTAATTTAGTTCACAAATTTTAAGCTCTTTTTGTTTAAGGAAAATAATAATGATTACTAAAAATATTCTCTTCCCTTTTCTGCATGGTTCCTTTCTACTATATAATCAGACGCTTCCTCTTCCATCATTCATACACACCTTACTCTCATATCCGGACATCTCTACACCTCTCTCGACATTACTCACATCTCAACTTTTGGCTCACATATTCTAATTCTAAGTAAAAATAATATTGCTCTCTCTATACTATAAAAAGAATTAAGATCTTCCGGTTAACTAAAGTTCATCTCTGTGTTGCTGTTTTGCTGTGTTCGGGTCATTCTCTGGGTTAAGTTTGTCTCCATTGCTGATTTAATAAACTGCTTAATCGGTTAGTATATCTCTATACATTTAATTTTCTGTTTCGCATCAATATTATTTACTTGTATGCATAAATCCAAATGGATTTTAATAAATAAAGGAAGCATACGAGTCAGTTTTCTATTCCTTTCCTATAAGTGTTTACGTATGTGTGATTGGTTGTTACAATTTCTGTCTAAATATGTAAATGGTTGCTATTGTGTTGTTACTTTTAGTGTATTGTTCTTATCAATTAACAGGTTCCGAACTTGAAGTTTCAAGTTGAAGAGTCGCCAGGAGACTAGATTATTTAATGTATTTTGAATTTGTACTTATCATTTATGTCGGTTTGTAATATTTGTATAAATTTGTAAACTCTCCTATATATATGATATAACTTGGGGGTCATCTAAGGGGGGAGGGGATTTACATGCTACTTGTTCACTTTATTGCAACTTAATTGTGTAGAAAGTATGCCCATAGGTTGTGATCGTTTATCCGCTCATTGTTTGTTAATTTGCCATTTAGGTTAATTGACCACTTAAATTCTTGTTTAAAATATCTACCGTCGTTTATTTATTTTGCTTATTTGTTTGTATTAATGCATGCCTTGACATTTTAGCATATAATAATATAATATAAAACTTACATGTCTCCTGCCTTGTTGATTCTGGATCACCTTTATGTATGAGAACTAATTTATTTAAATGTTATTTAGTAATCAATCTACTAAGCAAATTAGAAAGTACGCCCATAGGAACTACTTTAAGCATTTCAATAATTGAAATAAGTTTGTTTTGAATATGTCTTACTCACTAATAAATGACTTCTGTTCTCTTACATATATAAAGCATACCACCTAGAATTCATGCCTATAGGATTTGATTAGTAAGTTGCTAGTAAAATTGTAACATGGTAATTAGTTGGGTTAAATAGTTTTCAGCATGTTCACAGTTAGAAACCATGCCTATATGATCTAAACAATTTTAAATATTATTTTAAGTGTAGCGTGAATGCATACAGGTTTAAATAGTTGCACTGTATGTTTAAGATCAGAAATTAATTCCAGTCTTCACTTAGAAATCATGCCTATAAGATTAAATGAAAACATAAGATAATCTTCAGCATGTTTAATTAATCACATTAAGCAACTTTAAGCATGTTAATCATTTAATTAGCATATTTATAGGCTTCTAATAAATTTCCCGTATGTTTCTTTTAGTCTGCTATGAATTTCCTCTATCTAAAATAAATAATTTCTACAGCGAAAGCATTAAGACGGTATCTTTCCCACTTCGCAGGAGAGCAAGCAAATTCTTTATGGAAGTTTTCATGGCCTTCCTCGTCTCCAAAACGTGAATATAGAAACTCTAAAGAAATCCATCCCTCTTTCAGACAAAGCAAATTCGGATTATGATGCATGCCCATTTGCTTTAGGAAGGACCTTGGAGATGGCTTGTGTGGCACAATCATTTCACGATCTCTGTAAGGGAGACCAAGAAACCCACCAATCTCTTCAATCGTCGGGGTTAGCTCAAAATCCCTGAATTTGAACACTAGCCTCTCAGAATCCCAAAATTTCAACAGTGCCTTGATCAAGTGCCGGTCTGACTCGACGGAGATTAAAGCAGTAAGGCCACCTAGTAGTTCGTTTGCCTCCAACTCTCGATTCCTTTCAATATCCTTCCACCAGACCTTCAAAGTAGGATTCACTTTGACTACCATTTGCGTGTTTGGAAAATGAGGATAGGCCATGACTCTACAAACAGACAACAAACAAAAAATCTAAACTCTATATTGGCAAACTTGGCTTAATTTAATTTTTATGACCACATTGACACATAAGTATGCAATTTGTCTAAGGGTGTTGGGGTCCTTTAGACAATAAGGTAGCTACTAATCACGCGGATTGACACCAAGGGTCAAACCGCCTAGGGCTTATGCAGCATGTATGACCTAATCAAGATTTCTAAGAATTGGCTTGACACGGACTTGAAAGGGGTTCTATGCGAAAAGGCTCGTGGTTTCACGGTAGTAAAACTATCCGTTCCGTCCACGCATATGCCGACTCTCTATAATTGGGTATTTGAAGAGAATTGGAGTAGTTGTGAGAGGTGCAAAGGCACAACATCACGGTAACAAAATAAAAAAAAGGAAGAGGGTCCCAATTGGGGGAAGTATGAGCGGAATGACAATTTATCAAAGCGGTAACATTTAGCATTTAGATTGAAAGCGGTAACACATAGGCAGTTTTTTATTAAAACAGTAAATAAGTAAATAAATACACGCATAAATAAAAGGAGGTAAACAAATAATATAATAGAAAATCAAGCGAATAAGGAAAGAAGGTATGAGATCATGCAAACAAGTAAACAAAATAAAGGAAACGGGGAAAGGGCGAAACATGAAAATAAACAAATAAGGAAGAAGAGAAGTGAGTGGAACATGAAAAACAGAAAATAAATAAGAAAACAAATAGACAATGAAAAAAAATAACCGCTTAACATGCTAATAACCAAACAAATAATGAAACAACCAAGTAAACCCCATATAAGCAAGAAACACGTAATGGTTAGAACCTAATATCCCCAACAGAGTCGCCATTCTGTCGCTCCCCGTTTTTTCTCTAAACAGGTTCTGGTGCACGACCTAACGACTCTTTTGGGTTTTGGGTGATTGAAGAGTTGCCACCTAACGAATTAAGGCGCGTTAGGGCACCTATCTAACCTAACTAAGTCTAGATAAGGTCAACGAACCAGAGATCAGGGTAAGGGTTCAAGTTACCTCGAGGGGAAGGTGTTAGGAATCCCTCGAGGTCCACAAATGTGGGTCCCGGCCGTGTCTCATGCAATATGTGGGGGTTACAAATAGCAAATGAAGTGACCTTAAGCAAACAAAAATATCAGCAATGAAGATCCACACTTAATCCAGACCCGAACACAACAAAAATAACAAGTAGAGAAGAGCTTTTAGGTTTACTGGAAAACTTAATCTTTAAGAGTCGAGAGCAATATTATTTTCTTGGTATTTTAGTATGTGAGCAAATTCGGATGTGAGAGTGATATATTTTAATTCAAGTATGGGCAATATGAGAGATGTGAGCAATGTGAATGTGTAGAGAGTATTCAACCGTGTGTGTGTTCGGGTCTGGATTAAGTGTGGATCTTCATTGCTGATATTTTTGTTTGCTTAACTGGTTAGTATTCTTATTTAGCACTTTTACTATTTTAGATCCATACATTTATATAAGTTGTAATGATGATGTAAGTCCTTCTACCCTCTTCTATGTGTATGCCATTTGTTGTTCATTGATATTGTACGCATTTGCCCTTCTTTGATTTAACTCGTATTGTTAATATGTGAAATTTATGCTATATTGGTCATATTTGTGGAATGTTGCCTTTTTTTAGTTTAACAGGTTTTGAACTTGAAGGTTCAAGATTTAGAAGAGTTGCCAAACGAGCCGATTTTATTCAATTTATATTTATTTATTTATTTTTGTATGTCATTATTTTGTAATAACTCATATAAACTCCTAACTCTAACTCTATATATAAAGAAACTTGGGGATCGCTTAAGGGGAGGGGGATGTATGTGCTAACTGTTTATTTATTTATTTTGCTCATGTGTGATTGTTATAACCTGTCTATCACATTAATCGTAGAATTGTGCAAATGTGTGGTTTAAAATTAACCTTTATTTACAGCTTTATCTAATCAAGCAATTTAGCGTAAATGTACGCCATAATTCGTTGTGATCTTGACCTTTAGAATCTCGCCTTGCATGCCAATGTTGTTAAAATGTAGGAAATTGACTGATAAATTATTAGACATCATGCCTTAGGTTCTTTTCTTGAATTTTATTATAATTTTAGCATGCCTAAAATTGAATAACATGTTATAGATTCCTCCTGTTCATTATTTAATAATTTATGCATCATGATTGCTCATTTTCTGCCATTTAAGATAATTAAGTACTTCGGCCGGATTACAACCAATTAAAATTAATCTGCGTAATTAGTTATTTCTTTGTTATCGATAAATTTTCTTTGCGTGTCTATCATTTAGAAATCATGTTTATAGGTTATTAAATTGTCAGCATGTCACTAAAAGCTGGAATTGTAATTCAAATGTTAGGATCTTAATAAATTAAGTTTTAATGATATATCTGTTGCAATTTTGACATGTTTAGGAATCAGAATAAATAACTCCAGCATGTTTACATTTATAAACCATGCCTTTGGGTTTCTGAATACTATATCTTATAGAGAAATTATGTATAAAGTTTTGATAATTTGCGCACTTAGATACCATGCCTATAGGAGCTATAATAATTTCAATCTTTCAAATACTTAGAAATCATGTCTATAGGGAAACTTCTCTCCATGTTATTAAGACAGACATTTGCTTGTTAAATTATATTCTAATAACTCCCCGTATGTTTATAATTGAGATAAGAATTCTATGCATAGTCTCTGCCAGTAATTTATTTAGCTGTAACTGTCCTAACATGCTATAACAAAATAAAATTGACTTACTTGCATATTTTCTAACTAATTTGCCCGTATTAAATTCTGTCCAAATAATTATTTCTACATTTTTTGAACTGCCACTTACATTAATTTCTGCACTAATAATACCATGTGTTACTATTAAGAATAAAAATAAAATAAAATACATATCTTCTCCATTTGTTACTTGTCTTCCCAATTAAAATCGGCTACTGATTATACTCTGCAACTACTAAGCTGCTGTAAATAAAATAAATTTAAGCATTAATAATCTGTTACTGTTTCTAAATATTTTGCCCATTTGCATTATTGTAAAGTGCCTCATTTTTAAGTTAATTATTTACTGAGTCAGTCTAATAAGCTCCTCATTACTTGTAATATTTTCTGCCTTTTAAAATTAATTAAATGTTATATTGAATGTTTGCTTGTCTATGCACACACTTTACATGCGACATTTTTACTCTATCTGTGTTTGCTAGCATGTATAAACTAATCTAGAGGCCAATATGAGACCATACATGCTAAATGCTCGTCCAAAGTGTTTGACTTGGTGTCTAGGTGGGCCTATTATATTTTATTTTGTCTAAATTCACCCTAATAGCAGTCTAATGCCTCTTGGACCTTATGTGGGGACGCTAGACACCTTTTAAAGACGAAAAGCGTGTGGTGGTGGGGTAGGGGTAGTTTAGGCCCTATGGAGATGATGACATCGACTCGGTCTAAATGACAAACTTTGGTTTTGTCTGTCCCTACGAGAAACCGACCGAAATAAAGAAAGTCGAGTGCTGATCCTAAAGTCCTTCAGAGTCTCCCTTTCCTTTGTCTCTTTATTTGTTTATTATTATATTTATTTGGGGTAGTTTAATTAAAATAAAAATGTTTGCTTATCTATTTGTGTAATTTCTATCTCCTCGCTTTTCTCCTTATTGTTTAATATTTATTTGTTGACTTATCACTTAGTCTCGCATGCCTATTTAATTAACTAAAAATAATTAAAGTGCCCTTAATTTCTTAATATTGTCATCACATAGTCTTGCATGATTAATTAAATAATAAATAAATAAAGTGGTCTTAATTATATAATTTATTTATCACTTAGTAACCATGCTAATTAAATAAATAGCAAATGAAGTGACCTTAAATGCTACTTGTAACCCCCACATATTGCATGAGACACGGTCGGGATCCACATTTGTGGACCTCGAGGGATGCCTAACACCTTCCCCTCGAGGTAACTTGAACCCTTACCCTGATCTCTGGTTCGTTGACCTTAGCTAGACTTAGTTAGGTTAGATAGGTGCCCTAACGCACCTTAATTCGTTAGGTGACGACTCTTCAATCACTCAAAACCCAAAAGAGTCGTTAGGTCATGCACCAGAACCCGTTTAGAGAAAAAATGAGGAGCGACATAATGGTGACTCTGCTGGGGATATTATGTTCTAACCGCTACGTGTTTCATGCTTTATGTGGGTTTATTTGGTTATTTCATTGTCTGTTTGATTAGTAGCATGTTAAGTTGTTATTCGTTTTCCTTGTTTATTTGTTTTGTTATTTATTTTTTGTTTTTCATGTTCCACCCCTTTCCCTTCTTCCTTATTTGTTTATTTCCATGTTTCGCCCTTTCCCCTTTTCCATTGTTTATTTAATTGTTTGTATGATCCTATACCATCTTTCCTTATTTGCTTTATTCTCTATTATTTTATATGTTTACTTCCTTTTATTTATGCGTATATTTATTTACTTATTTACTGCTTTCATAAAACTGCCTATGTGTTACTGTTTTTCACCTAAGTGCTAAATGTTACTGTTTTGATAAACTGACATTTCGTTCATACTTTCCCCAATTGGGACCCTCTTCCTTTTTTTTATTTTGTTACCGTGATGTTGTGCCTTTGCACCTCTCACAACTACTCCAATTTTCTTCAAATACCCAATTTTAGAAAGTCGGCATATGCGTGGACGTAACGGATAGTTCTACTACCGTGAAACTACGAGCCTTCTCGCATAGAACCCCTTTCAAGTCCGTGTCAAGCCAACTCTTAGAAAGATTACTTAGGTCATACATGATGCATAAACCCTAGGTGGTTTGACCCTTGGTGTCAATCCGCATGATTAATAGTCACCTTATCGTCTAAAGGACCCCAACACCCTGTAGACAAATTGCATAATTATGTGTCAATGTGGTTATAATAATTAAATTAAGCCAAATTTGCCAAAATGGAGTTTAGAAATCGTTTATTGTTTTGTTTGCAGAGTCATGGACATTTTCAACTCTCCAAACCCGCAAATGGTCGTAGATGTAAACTACAAGCTAAGGAGCTGGTGGATTGATATCAAGAGAGACCGTGAAAAAGAGATTCGTCAGCTGTTGGGCGGTCTTACTTACCTCATCTTTGTAATACCAAACCCTCACTTGATTAGGGCCTTGCTAGAATTTTGGGACCCTGTGAGGATGGTCTTCAAATTCGTGGATTTCGACTTGGCACCAACGATTGAGGAGATAAGTGGTTTCATTGACATGCCATACCACGAGTGTGAAATGATAGTACCATATAAGCCATCATCGAGGGAGTTTCTAAAAAGTCTGGGAATGAAGTCAAATCCAACCTTGCCTTCTCTGAACCTTGGGTGGATTCATTTCGACTTTCTGTATTCACGTTTTGGCTGAGATGATAGTTACTACTCTTTTATTGATGAGTTTGAGTGCTCTGTCGAAGAATGGAAAACATATCGCCTAAATGCCTTTGCCATTGCCCTATTAGGATCCCTGGTTTTCCTAAGATAAGGGGAAAGATTGGCACACACTTGGGTTGTGTGGTTCGAGATTTAGCCCAAAGAGAGGGCAAACCTAGGAAGACCCTAGTACCCATGATCTTGGCGGAAATAATGAGGAGTCTGTCAGCATGCGTCAATGGTCGAATATTTTTCGAAGGATGCAACATATTGTTGCAATTATGGGTTATTGAACACTTCTACATGCGGTCTGACATTGTAGACATCTTTCTAGGTTACGGCAATAAGATTGATAATCATCCAAGACGAATGGTAGCTTTCACCGCCCCTGTAGGATTCGTAGACTGGCAGATATTCTTGACCAAGCTCGAGAGCTACCGCATCCAATGGAAATTCCATTGGTTGTCCACCCTTCATTCAATAGTAAGAGGCGATGATCGATACTTCATTGAGCTCATTGGCTTGAAAGGTGTGCAACCATACACTCCTCTTCGAGTACTCCGTCAATTTGGGCGAACTCAGGTAATACCACTCTGGTCCGACATGGAGCAGTTTAAGTATGAATTTGGATTAGATAAACCCCAAGTCCACATCATACTTCGAAGATGGGAGCGAGTGTTAACCATTCCTATGGGTGCACGACAGGCTTTATGCACACGTGAGTATTACATATGGATCCTAAAAGAGGTCAAAGATAGAGATGTGAGTGAGGAAGGTTACTATGGGCTCACTGATGAAAGAGAAAACATATGGGCACGCAACGTGTTGAAGATCAAGAATGAAGTCACTCCCTGTACAAGAAGTCAATTGGCGCCAAGCTCTTGGAACCAATATATTCAAGATTTTCAGAATTTAGGATGACTTTCCCATTGTTACCCTATTTTCCCTTAGTTTATTTCAGTTTTGTTTTTCAATTATGATGTATTGTTCGAATTTTATAATAAATAAAGATCGTTTTTATTTCTCTAACTCTAAACTCCAATTGGCAAATAAGGCTTGAATTAATTATTGTGCATCACTTATATGTCGTCTTAGGCCTACCTCTGGCTCAACGAGGCTCTTTGCATTTAGGGTGTTTTTCTTAAAACAATGTGTTTGTTATCTCAATTAATGCAACGCTCTAACTTGGGTTTTCTTTTGTTTTTACTTTTATTTTTTACCCTTCCCCAATGGTTGATCTGTAGACCATGGTTTACCACACGAGATCAAATGACGCTCTGCCTTGTCTTCCAAATGAGAATCACAAAGGGAAGAAGAAGGCGACTAATGAGAAGGTTCTGAGTAAGACTATTGAAAAGAAGCATCCTTCAGACGAGTTGGTCTCAAGCTTGCAAAAGAAAATAAAGTAATTAGAAGAAGAAGTGTCTGATATGCGCGGGTGGGCCAAGATGTTACTCTCTGTCGATCCCACTCTGGAGACAAACATAGATAAATCGTTTGTCACAAGTCAAGCCACTCTCCAAGATAATCCTCCACCCACTCACTTTATTTCTCATCCTTCACCAACTCACCCTACTTCGCAAAATCAACCAAGCTCCATTCAAATGCCTCCAAAGAACACTCACTTTCCAAATTACCCATATCCTCCTCAATATCATGATTATGGCTCCAGACCTCTATATCTTACGCCGAGCCTACCGAGTCCTCCCTTACAAGCTCTTCAATATCAAACACCTCTACACAAAGTCCCTTGGTATTGTGCGCCACTTCAAATGCCTCCATATCAAATACCTCCATCCCAAAGGCCTCTTCTACCATATCAAAAGCTTACTTATCCTGTTCACAATATTAAAACCCTCACTCAAAAACATATTCGCAAAAATCTATTCAATGTGGAGAAGAGGCCCATCAAAATTTATACTCCTTTGACTGAGCCCATGGATAAATTCTATGAAAAGTTGAGGATTGTTGGTCATATCCCCCCTGTCAGTGAAATAAGGATGAACACACGTGGAAGGTGGATTGAAACTTCTAAGGTTTGCGCTTACCACTCAGGGATGAAAGGACATACCATAGAAGAATGTCGTGATCTGAAAGACAAGATTCAACAATTGATTGATACCAAGATCATACGCTTGGAGGACTTGGCACCAAAGAAATCCCAAAAATGAGCATGTCGAAGCTCATTTGAAGCAGTTTCCAATAAGAGCCTTGAGCAATTAGAGTTTATGTTTTCTACATTCAGGCACCCATATTAGAATATGGGCAATAAAGTTGGTCATAATATGTCATTTTCAGTATTGGTTAAGAATGTTCTGTTTTATGCTCTCTGTATTTGGAACTACGTCAGACCTGATTCCCGTTTAAGAGGGGATACGTAGGCGCTCCTTTGGAGTTCGGTCTTATCATAATAAAAAAACTCATTTTCCCCTTGGACTGTGTAACTGGGGCAGAATTTTTGAAAAGGTCTCAAAAATTCTTTCAAAGAGCATTCTCCTTGCTAAATCTCGATACTGGGGCATAATTTTTGAAAGGGTTTCAAAAATTCCTTCAAAACATATTTTCTTGCAAATCAAAACTGGGGCAGAATTTTTGAGAGGGTCTCAAAAAATTCTTTCAAAGAGCATTCTCCATGTTAAATCTCGATACTAGGGCGGAATTTTTGAAAGGGTTTCAAAAATTCTTTCAAAGACATAATTTCATGCAAATCAAGACTGGGGCAGAATTTTTGAGATCCTCTCAAAAATTCACAACAATCAAGCTACAATCTACATCAAAAATCAGAATAGCAGAGGTTCTACACTGGGGCAGAAAATTTTGAGGAGACCTCAAATTTTTTGACAACACTTCAAAAGATATTCTAGCAGACGTCAAAGGAGCATGCTACGTTGAATCAGGGATACAGATCAACCTCCCCTTAACTAACTATTTTTCTTTGAATGTAGAAAAGACAGGTACATATACAAGAAGCAACTGCAACACTACATGAAGGATCAATGTGCCAATATATCCGACAAATCACTAATCAATAGCGAAGGACCAAACTCATCTATATTGATCTAAATCGCCAGTCAAATGGCATATTGTCCTTTCGACGTGATGAAGGATCAAATTACTCTATACTGAGACTAAATCGACAGTCAAATGACATACTATCCTTCCGACAGGATGAAGGACCAAGTTGTTTTGAGCTCGACAAATCGCCAATAAACGGCGCCCTATCCTTCTAACATGAATGAAAGACCAAGTTATTTTGAGTCCGACAGATCGCTAATTATTGGTACATCTTTCCAATCAGACGAAAGAATCAAGCTACTTTATATCAAGCCCGACAAATCAACTGCACTCACTCCTTATAATAGGATGAAGGGTCAAAGCTACAATATTCCGAATTCGTCAACAAATGACACTCAATCCTTTCAATAAGACGAAGGTCTATGCCTCAAATCAACTATTGCATGTGCCCGAGAATTACATCATTGCATGTGCCCCAGGATTGCATTGTGCCCGAGATCTGCATGTGCCCGAGAATTGCATCATCTACATTTGCCCGAGAATTGCATCATATGCATGTGCCCGAGATTGCGTTGAGCCCGAGATTGCATTGTGCCCGAGATCTGCATGTGTCCAAGAATTGCATCATCTGCATGTTCCCGAGAATTGCATCATATGCATGTGCCCGAGATTGCATTGTGCCCGAGATTGCATTGTGCCCGAGATTACATTGTGCCCGAGATCTGCATGTGCCCGAGAATTGCATCATTTGCATGTGCCCGAGAATTACATCATCTGAATGTGCCCGAGATTGCATTGAGCCCGAGATTACATTGAGCCCGAGATTGCATTATGCCCGAGATTGCATTGTGCCCGAGATCTACATCATCTGCATGTGCCCAAGATTGCATTATGCCCGATATTGCATGTGCCCGAGATTGCATTGTGCTCGAGAATTGCATATGTCCGAATAAAAAAAAACAAGCTACAAGTATCAACAGATTCCCGAATTACAGATACGCTTTCTTTATTCATTATTTTATTCCTAAGGCGTCATGGTCTAAAGGCATCATTTTCATGGCCTGCGGACATCATATCATGGCCTAAAGATTTACTTTCTGCTTATCATGATCCAAAGGTGTCATAGTCTAAAGGTGTCATTTTTCATGGCCAGAGGACAACATTTCATGACCTGAGGATATAATTTTTGCGTATCATGGCCCTAGACATCATAGCCTAAGACATCATGTTCATAGTCTTACGGCAAACATCATTGTCGATATGGGAAATTGCATCATGCTTACCTTCATCATTTATTCGATATAACTGCTCTAATCACTTTATTTAGTAATATTATAAGCTACAGATTTGCAGAGACTAATATTTTGCAGGCAAGACCAATCTCCCTCTCGACCACAATTATCGTACTTACATCTATCACAACAAGGCCATACCAATTTCTTTGTTACTCATATCACCGTTTTTCATTTAGCCCTTGGCTACTAATGTTACTTCTCTTCATCGGATCCCTCGCTCTTAAACAGGAAATTGCTCTGTCATACCTTTCTCGCTACTCTTATCTTATTCATTCAAGCAAATATCGTTCCCGTTCATATACCGTACCGCTCTTTCAATTCTTAGGAGTTTCGTCTGCTCCTAAGTCCAGAACTACACACGACCTGATTCTCGTATAACCAGAGATATGTAGGCGGCTTAATACAAAAGTCTCGGTCGTACCCTTTTCCAACTCTACATCATTTCAATTGATCCCACTGACATCTCTCGTCGGTCGGACAAAATTGGCTACTAAGTCAACGTTGGTTGCCCGACAATTCATCCTTCATTCTCAAGCAACCAAGGGGCAGCTGTTGACACCCAATTTTGATCGACCTTTAACCCTTTTTGGGAATGCTAGTCGATTAAATACGTATTTTTAAATATATGTTGAGTTTAGAATTTTAATCGATTTTATCTAAAAAATAAAAAATAAAAATTTATATATTTAGTATGCATGCTTTATAAAAATTATTGTAAATACTATTAAAATATTTTTATTATTAGTAAAACTAAAAGTATTTATTTTATTTAAATGTTTTAAAATTTAAGTGATTTTAATTATATTAAAAAAATTATGATATGTGTAGTATTTAATCGAAATAGCATTTCTTAAAAATTTTACTCAAAATCATTTAACTTATAGCCTATTTCAGTCTAATTCCTTTCAATTCTAGCCTAATCAATTCCAATTTTATTTCAATAATAACCATCCCCTCATTGCAATTCTAGCCAAATTTATTTCAAATTTGGCCATTCCAAATCCAATCAAATCTGATTTTAAACCCCTCTTTTAAATCTTGACCGTCCATCTCATTCTGTTTAAATCCTAGCCCTTCATCTATAATTAAATCAACGGACGAGATCAACTTTTTTAACCTTTCCTATTTTTAGTCCTAAGAATGTCAAAACCCTAAAAATCTATTTACTTCATGCTCCCTCTCTCTAGCGCCGCTCCCCTCCCTTCTTCTCCGACTAGGACCGACGAGGGCTCCGGCGAGGTAGCGCTGTGCAGCTCGCTGTTCTCTCTCTTTCCGGCGAGCCCTCTCTTCTCGCTCTTCCTTTATTCTCTCCTCCCTTCGCTCTTTCTCCTCTCCGCCTCTCTTTCCCGTCGCTCTTTCTCCTCTCCCGTCTAGCAGCAGCAGCCAGCAAGAGGAGCAGCAAGCCACCGGCTAGTATAGCAACAGCAGCCGGCGAAGACAGCCAGCCAGGCGAGCAGCTGCTCCAGCAAGCAACAGCTGCCAGTGAGGAGAAGCAGCAACTCCTCCAGCAGCTCCAACTCCGACAGCAACTCCTCCAGCAGCTCCGGACAGCCACCAAGCGCGAAAATCAGCAGCAGCCGGTGAGAAACACAGCTGCAACCAGCGACAACCCATGATAGCAACGACGAAAACTTCGACCTCGGACCAATTCCGACAAGTTTTCCGAAGATTTTATGACGGATCATTATCGATCCGTCCAGGTATATCTCTCTAATATCCATTTCGTATTTTTGTTAGTCATGCATGAGGTAAAATTAGGCAAATCTTTACTTGGTCATATAAAGTAGCTTAAATTAATTTTTATCTAGTTATTCTAATGGTATTTTTGCCCAAGATTTATATGTTCCATTGCTCCTCTCGAGATTAATATGAAGATCTCGTACCTTTCTTCGAATTTGCTTATTATTGCTTGGTTAATCTTGTTAATCCTGATATTTAACTCATCGATATTAGTTTGCCTTGTAATTCAATAGATCAACTAATCGATATGATATGCTGATTATTAGAAATGGTATATGATTGCATGTGGTAATTGTCATGCATACATTTTGGTCGTTATGGTCTGGGTATTGCAGCTTAATTAGTCTAAATTAATTGAAACCCTTGATTTGGAATGTGCTTATGGTAAGAATATATTGGTTTCAATGTGATTAATATTTGTTATGGTAAGTCTCCTAGTTTTCAATAATAATTAATCAGAATTGCAGATTCCTTGTATTTTTTTTAAAAAAATAATATTATTGTCATCTGTAATTGATTTTGTTTTACTGACATATTGTATTTTTAGAAAGGCGATGTTTGGTTAAGGTAAAAGAATGGTTGATTTTACGCTCTGCTTGTTAAGGAAAATATATATTGACCCAAAACTTATTCCTTTCCTTAGATATTTATTCTGTCAACTTGTGTGTTTTATTAATATAGCGACTATCATTGATGCCCTTAGGCGTAATTAGATTTTAAAATTGATTCTTACTTGTTTATTTATGGTAATATAACAATAAGTAATTATTTGACCTAGGTGGTTATTGTTTTCCTTATGCATACTAACCGGTTCTTACCTTATTATTTGTAACTTTTAATTATTTCTTGTCTTATTTAGTTGCTCCTATGTTTGGTAAAAAATAAATGAAATAATAATAACAATCTTAAAATAAATCTAATTTCGGCTCTCCTTTAAAATAAGGAAAACTTATTATAATTGACTCATTATTTATTTCCTTTCCTTATATTTTATGCCCCTCTTCTACTATATAAATTAGACTCTTCCCTCATTCATATACTCTCATCCGGACATCTATACACATTCAATTTTACTCTCATCCGGAACATTGGCTTACATTCTAAAAAATACTAAAAAAAATTGCTCTCTACTCTAAAAGAAAAGAAATAATACAAAGGTTTTTTTGAACTCTAAGAGGATTCTCCATTCGATTTTGCTGTGTACGGGTCTATTTGAATTAAGTTCGTTTGCATTGTTGATAATTATACTCTCCATAATCGGTTAGTTCTATTCCATTAGTTTGTTTTCGTTTTACATATGTTTCTTTGGAATGCTATGCATGAATAAAATAAAAGGGATGCATCCAAGTTAGCTCCCTTTACCCCATATCTTCTATGTGATATATTTGGGTGTTTTGCTTAATTGATTGTGAGGCTACGTGTATGTGGAATAAAATTTACTGCGCACCTTTGTTGTTATTCGTATTTGGCTGTGTTTTCTCGCTTTAACAGGGTTTTTGAGCTTAAAGATGGAAGATTTGAAGAGTTGTCATGAAGGAAAACTTTAGACCTGCTGATTTTGTTTACTTTATATTTTGTATATTATCTAATTACTATTAGTTGTCTTGTAATAATTTGTAAACTCTAACTCTCTCCATATATGAAATAATTTGGGGATTGTCTAAAGGTGGGAGGGGTATACGTGCTAATTGTGTCTTTTATTTCATTCTTTTATATGTGATTGTCATAAAAATCTGTCTATTTCGCTTAGCTAAAGTCAGTAATTGTGTTATAATAACCGGTCTAATCTCAAGCCTTTGTTCGCATGAAATTTTGTTTTACCTTAATCTGACATAGATTAGCACATGAAATTCACGATCGGGCAGTATGTTTATGTAATAATGTATGTAGAGATCTATGACTAGCTTTACTTTCAGCATGCCTAATAATTTTTATTTTAGTGACTTTAATTATGCTCATGAATTCTAAAATAACTTGAGTCTAATAACTTTTGCATGTTAAAACTAAGTAACATTTAATTTCAGAGTGTCAATTAATCAGTCAGTTGTCTGTAACCCTCCGTATGTCAATAACTTTTTAGCTTGTTCATGTAGAAATCATGCGCATAATAATAAGTGTTATTTTATATGTTATTTGGTGTCTAGATAATCATGCCTATAGGTTTCTGAATATTATTATATCTTTATATAGAAAGTATGCCTATATAATCAGTAATTAACTTCAGCATATTCACTTAGAGATCATGTCCATAGAATTTAACTAATAAAATTGATGTCTAAATAATATATGTTCAGTAACTCAAGCCGGCCATTTAATATTAAATTCTAATTAATCTGCTAATAATATTTTCAGCATGTTAAAATTGAAACAAATTTGACATGCTTGTTTGCTACCTACTGTTGAATAAATTTCTGTAACGTAGTTATTTTTTGTCACTCAAGCAAAATCAACTAAGTTTCAGCATGTTTAACAACCTAAGCTTCCTTGGTTTATTAATCAAATCTTAAATTACTGATAAAATGCAGCATGCTAATCATTTAGGAACTATGCAGGTAGATTGTAGATTTGATTTATTTAAAGTAGTATGCCTATAGGTACTATGCATTTTTTTTTAAAATTTTTAATCACTTAGAAATCATGTATAGGTTTATAAATCCGATTCTTCAGCATGTTAATTAACTAAGTAGCATTTCGTTATAAATTTTGTCACTGTTCAATGGCATAATTGTTTTCTGGCCATTCAGAATAAACATTGATAATTGACTATTGCTTTTCTGCCCATATTTCTATCTAAATCAATCTGCCCGGATAAAATCAGCTACTAATAATTTATTGCATATGCTACTTGCTACCCTAATTCAACTCCGCTTTAAATATTAATCTCTGCATCACAATTTTGCCACTTAGAATTAGCTATTGATTAACTCATGCATCTAATAAATTGATTGCTATCTAAAATAAATATCTGTATTAATAAGTTGACTTGCTACTGCTCTAAAAAATTTCATGTACCTGTGATCCCCTTTTGCCATCGTTAAAATCAGTTTACAACTGCCTCATGTCATAATTATTTGCCCTTTCATTAATTAATTGTTATATTTGTTATAATGCCCGACTGTATATCTGTTTATATGCACACACTCTAGCATGAAACCTTTCACTTTATGTGTGTTTTCTAGCATGTTTAAATTAAAATTTAGAGGATAATATGAGACTTATGTGCTAAATGTCGTCCTAATTGTTTCACTTGGTGTCTAGGTGGACCTATTAAGAATTTTATTTAGTCTATACCCACCTTAATAGTAGTCCAATGCCTCTTGGACCTTAAGCGGGGACGATAGGCACCTTGTAGAGACGTTAAGCATGCGGTGGTAGGGTAGGGGTAGTTTAGGCCCTATGGATATGATGACATCGACTCGGTCTAAATGACAAACCTTGGTTTTGTCTGTCCCTACGAGAAGCCGACCGAAATAAGAAAGTCGAGTGCTGATCCTAAAGTCCTTCAGAGTCTCCCTTTCCTTTGTCCCTTTATTTGTTTATAATAATTATTTTTTTTTGGGGTAGTTTAATTAAAATAAAAAATGTTTGCTTATCTATTTGTGTAATTTCTATCTCCTCGCTTATCTCCTTATTATTTAATATTTATTTGTTGACTTATCACTTAGTCTTGCATGCTCAATTAATTAATTAAAATAACTAAAGTTTCCTTAATTGTTTAATATTATGTTATCACCTAGTTGCATGTTTAACTAACTAATTAAAATAATTAAAGTGCTCTTAATTGCTTAATGTTGTTATCACCTACTTTTGCATGCTTAATTTATTAAATTAATAAATAAATTGATTTTAATTGTTTAATATTTATTCATCACCTAGTAATCACGCTAATTAAATAACCAAATAATGAAGTGACCTTAAATGCTACTTGTAACCCCCACATATTGCATGAGACACGGCCGGGACCCACATTTGTGGACCTCGAGGGATGCCTAACACCTTCCCCTCGAGGTAATTTGAACCCTTACCCTGATCTCTGGTTCGTTGACCGTAGTTAGATTAGTTTAGGTTAGATAGGTGCCCTAACGCGCTTTAATTCGTTAGGTGACGACTCTTCAATCCTCCAAAGCCCAAACAAGGAGAACGAATAACAATTTAACATGCTACTAATCAAACAAACAATGAAATAACCCAGTAAACCCCACATAAAGCATGAAACACGTAATGGTTAGAACCTAATATCCCCAGCAGAGTCGCCATTCTGTCGCGCCCCGTTTTTCTCAAAACGAGTTCTGGTGCACGACCTAACGACTCTTTTGGATTTTGGATGAAAAAGAGTCGCCACCTAACGAATTAAGGCGCGTTAGGGCACCTATCTAACCTAACTAAGTCTAGCTAAGATCAACGAGCCAGAGATCAGGGTAAGGGTTCAAATTACCTCGAGGGGAAGGTGTTAGGCATCCCTCGAGGTCCACAAATGTGGGTCCCGGCCGTGTCTCATGCAATATGTGGGGGTTACAAGTAGCAATTAAGGTCACTTCATTTATTATTTATTTAATTAACATGGTTGTTAAGTGATAAATGATATTAAACAATTAAATCCAATTTAATTATTTATTTAATTAATTAAGCATGCGAAAACTAGATGATAACAAAATTAAGCAATTGAGAGCATTTTAATTATTTTAGTTAATTAGATATGCATGCGAGACTAAGTGATAACAGCATAAATAAATATTACACAATAAGTAAAGAAATGAGCGAGGGGATAGAAATTTGCACGATTAGATAGAATAAACACATTTTATAATTTTTATTAAAGCTACCCCAAATATAATAAACAAAAAAAAGGGACAAAGGAAAGGGAGACTTTGAAGGACTTTAGGATCAGCACTCGACTTTATTATTATTATTTTTTATAGGCTTCTGTGTAGGGACTGACAAAACCAAGGTTTGTCGCTTTAGCCTGAGTCGATGTCATCATATCCATAGGGCCTAAACTACCCCTACCCCACCACCACATGCTTTTCGTCTCTAAGAGGTGCCTAGCGTCCCCGCTTAAGGTCCAAAAGGCATTGGACTGCTATTAGGGTGAGTATAGACTAAAATAAAATATAATAGGCCAACCTAGACACCAAGTAAAACAAATAGGACAACACTTAGCACGTAATTCTCATATTGGCCTCTAAGTTTTATTATTAACATTCCAGCAAACACAGACAAATGTGAAAAGATCTCATGCTTAGTGTATGCATGTACAGAAACTTCTTAATAATGTGATAAATAATTTAACAAGGACAAAGGGATTATGACACAATGCAAAATTATCTATTTTTATTTAATAGAGCATGCATGAATATTTATCTATTAGTTGATTAGAGGGGGCAAAACAATTAATCATAATGCAGAAATTAAAATATATCGAGCAGAATTTTATTAGGACAGCAGATTTAAAAAAATAGCAAAAATAGCTTATTTATGAAATAGTAGATTAGACTAATTTAAAAGGTTGCAGAGATTATTACAGAAAGCCAATTTTAGTTACCAATTGATTTTTTTAAAAAGACAGAAATATTAAAATTGCAAGAGAGTGATTTAATAGCTCTATTTTAAAAGGTAGACGAATTTAATATCACAGTTAACAATGCAGGAGCAGATATTGATTTATTTTAAGTAGAAATTATTTATTTTAGATAGAGGAAATTCATAGCAGACTAAAAAAAAACATACGGGAAATTTATTAGAAGCCTATAAATATGCTAATTAAATGATTAACATGCTTAAAGTTGCTTAATGTGATTAATTAAACATGCTGAAGATTATCTTATGTTTTCATTTAATCTTATAGGCATGATTTCTAAGTGAAGACTGGAATTAATTTCTGATCTTAAACATACAGTGCAACTATTTAAACCTGTATGCATTCACGCTACACTTAAAATAATATTTAAAATTGTTTAGATCATATAGACATGGTTTCTAACTGTGAACATGCTGAAAACTATTTAACCCAACTAATTACCATGTTACAATTTTACTAGCAACTTACTAATCAAATCCTATAGGCATGAATTCTAGGTGGTATGCTTTATATATGTAAGAGAACAGAAGTCATTTATTAGTGAGCAAGACATATTCAAAACAAACTTATTTCAATTATTGAAATGCTTAAAGTAGTTCCTATGGGCGTACTTTCTAATTTGCTTAGTAGATTGATTACTAAATAACATTTAAATAAATTAGTTCTCATACATAAAGGTGATCCAGAATCAACAAGGCAGGAGACATGTAAGTTTTATATTATATTATTATATGCTAAAATGTCAAGGCATGCATTAATACAAACAAATAAGCAAAATAAATAAACGACGGTAGATATTTTAAACAAGAATTTAAGTGGTCAATTAACCTAAATGGCAAATTAACAAACAATGAGCGGATAAACGATCACAACCTATGGGCATACTTTCTACACAATTAAGTTGCAATAAAGTGAACAAGTAGCATGTAAATCCCCTCCCCCCTTAGATGACCCCCAAGTTATATCATATATATAGGAGAGTTTACAAATTTATACAAATATTACAAACCGACATAAATGATAAGTACAAATTCAAAATACATTAAATAATCTAGTCTCCTGGCGACTCTTCAACTTGAAACTTCAAGTTCGGAACCTGTTAATTGATAAGAACAATACACTAAAAGTAACAACACAATAGCAACCATTTACATATTTAGACAGAAATTGTAACAACCAATCACACATACGTAAACACTTATAGGAAAGGAATAGAAAACTGACTCGTATGCTTCCTTTATTTATTAAAATCCATTTGGATTTATGCATACAAGTAAATAATATTGATGCGAAACAGAAAATTAAATGTATAGAGATATACTAACCGATTAAGCAGTTTATTAAATCAGCAATGGAGACAAACTTAACCCAGAGAATGACCCGAACACAGCAAAACAGCAACACAGAGATGAACTTTAGTTAACCGGAAGATCTTAATTCTTTTTATAGTATAGAGAGAGCAATATTATTTTTACTTAGAATTAGAATATGTGAGCCAAAAGTTGAGATGTGAGTAATGTCGAGAGGTGTAGAGATGTCCGGATATGAGAGTAAGGTGTGTATGAATGATGGAAGAGGAAGCGTCTGATTATATAGTAGAAAGGAACCATGCAGAAAAGGGAAGAGAATATTTTTAGTAATCATTATTATTTTCCTTAAACAAAAAGAGCTTAAAATTTGTGAACTAAATTAATTATGCTGATTTATTTTATTTTATTTCACCTAAATAAAAAAACATTACCAAATATAAACTGAGTAAGAATCTGTCTACCATAATTAAGGAAAAGGAAAATTAATTTAAACAACCCAAATATAATCAATATTTAATCAAGCAAGAGAAAATAATTATTATATAAAAGGAAAAGAAGTACTTCCTACCAATTCTTATTCCTTCTCATGCTAAGTTACCGTATCTTTTACCTCGTCAACAGTAAGCAAATTCTAAATAAAGAAATAAATCGATTTACAATCAATTAGCACAAGGTGTAAGCTTATTTCCCAGCTAGTCCTAATCAGAAAATTACCACCAGTGAGTTAATTAAAGAATAAATCAGGTGCAATTAGATTAAGGCAAGCTTGAATAATTTATGGCAGTCAATAAATAACATAAGATACAAGGAGGTACATATTACAAGGAAAGAATAATTATTGCCCAAATTAAGTACCAAAATATTCACCAATAGTATTGTAGCAGTATTCATTACCATAAGCAAAATCTATCCGACTTTATATAAAGCAGTAAGACAATTAATCAATCTTACCATAATTAAGTCAATTGGTCAGCATATAAAATTATCTAAATGAGGATCATGTCCTTGAATAAATTAGATCCAAATTCAACACACATACCATATATATCCAAATATATAGTTGTTATATAATAACTCCACATATATAACAAACCAATTCAAATCAACATTGCTATAATAACCAAACAATCAAATACCTTGGAACATGCCATATTCCCAAAAGTTGATCAATTTAGGCAGAATCTAGACGAGAGCATAAAGGGAAGTAAATAAATTAAGGGCAAATCACGACATCCGACTTTGATGAACGAAAGGGGTGACTTGAAACAAGACCGGATCAGTACATAAAAACCATTCAACTTAGCAAAGGAAATAATCAATTAAAGACATCACATCACTCCATATTAACAACTTAAGTCATGAATCGACAATCCCAATAATATCAAAATAAAGGACATATTAATATCTATAAAGTAGCAGACAACAAGGAGGAATACTGATATTCTAAATCGGATTGAATGACATTAATATAAGATCACAATACCTAGTTCATGAAATGAGAAGATCACAAAGAGGGCATGCTTAACATCAAAAGATGACAAATAGTTATTCATATTTAGGATGAAAGTCACAGCACTTAGTAGCCTTCACGTAGGTCAAATTAAGAATATATTAAAGGATAAATTAAAAGGACTAACCCGGACGGGTCTTAACAGGCCCGTCTTCAAGCCAAACAAAAATTGAGGTTCCGAACAAACTCTATTTTTTCATCATCATGGCGTCGTTTTCTTGCCGGAGTTTGCTGGTCGGAAATGTTTGGAGCTGCTGCTACTGTTGATGTCGAGTTAATCGGAAAAGAGAGGAGAGGAGGAGAGAGATTCGGCGGCTGCTGCTAAGAGCTTGCCGCCTCGCATGCCTCGCCGGAGCTGCTGGAGACTTTCGTTGCTGCTGTCCAGAGCTGCTGGAGTTCGCTGGTTGCTGCTGTGTTTCTCACCGGCTGCTGCTGATTCCCGCGCCTGGTGGCTGTCCGGACTGCTGGAGGAGTCGCTGTCACCGGCTGGAGCTGCTGGTTCGCTCGCCTGGGTGCTGCTCGAGCTCGCCGGAAAAGAGGAAGGGAGGAGGCGGAAGGAAGGAGAAGAGAAAAATGAGTTAAATCTTTTTAGGGTTAGGTTTTGGTAGTTTAAAAATATGAAAGAATAGAGTTAAATATTGACCATTGGATTAGAATTAGGTGAGCGGCTAGGATTTAAATGAAATGAGATGGACGGTTAAGATTAAAAAGAGAGGGGCTTTAAATCAGATTTTAAATTGGTTGTATTTGGAATGGCTAAAATTTGAAACAAAATTGGCTAGAATTGCAATGAGAGAATGGTTATTATTGAAATAAAATTGGAATTGATTAGACTAGAATTGAAAGGAATTAGAATAAAATAAGTTACAAGTTAAATGATTTAGAGGAAAATTTTTTAAGAAATGCTATTCAATTAAAATACTACAAATATCAAATATTTTTATAAAATTAAAATCACTTAAATTTTAAAACATTTGAATAAAATAATTACTTTGAGTTTTACTAATAATTTTAAAAATATCTTAATAATATTTATGATAATTTTATAAAGCACACATACTAAAATGTATAATTTTTAGACAAAATTGATTAAAATGTTAAACTCGAAATATTTTCAAGAAATTCGTATTTAGTCGAATAGCATTCTTAAAATTGCAAAAGGTCGGTCAAAATTGGGTGTCAACAACAATCATAGGGACACAACCCTTACAAAAGTCTAAAACATAAAGAAAGACTTATAGGACATAATGATCAAGCCCTCAAATACTATGAGGACTCACCAATCTTCTTCTTCTTGATCTACTATGATCCTAGCCAGAAGGGTGGAAGTTGATATCACGAAACCCTACATTTATAGAAAATGTAGAAAATATGGGTTAGCACAAAAATGTACCAAGTATGGAAGCCATATATCAAAATCCTTAAAACATGCAAAAAGGAACATTTTAGTTGAAACCATGTTATATTCCAATTTTTTAACATCATCTTTAAAATAGTTAGGGAAAGTAGCTCATAGGACAACTCATGTACAATTCACCATAGCATAAATGATATCATCATACTCACAAGCATAGTCTCCAACATAAACATAATGCATACCCCAATCATCAGAAGACATAGTTCACTCACAGCTAAATACCAAGCTCATCTCATCATAATAGAACCATCACATAAGTAACCCTAGGTTATACATGTGTAATGCATAGATATGATCCCATAATCCTATCTACAATAAGTACCACTTTTAGGCCATCATGCTCATACTTATCATGTTTTGATCTCATCCATAGTCAATATATACTCATAGTCAAGGAAAACATTCATGTTCATAGCTTATAACAAGGAAAGACACTCTTAGCAACAATCCATGTCATACATTTATAAATTCATATATCTTCATAGCATAAGGATATCACACCATAACCCCTTTCATGGTCTACTTGTGCAATACATAAGTGAAGTTCCATACCCCCACTCACACTAAGTAGAGCTCATTGAGAAGTCATAAGTATAGTTCATGTTCATGTACATAATTCATATAAATCATGCATCAACTCGTAATTCATCATGTCATAAGAGAAACATAACATGAATGCTCTCAAAGCCTACTTGTGCAATGCATGAATAAAGTATCATACCCCAGTCATACTAACTAGAACATCTTGAGGAGCCATAGTACATAACTCATGTTCTTGTTCTTTTTCTTATTCTTGTTCATGGAGGGAAAATAGCCTTAACCGATAACAAAGCAATAACTAATTACGCAGATTAATTTTAATTGGTTGTAATCCGGCCGAAGTACTTAATTATCTTAAATGGCAGAAAATGAGCAATCATGATGCATAAATTATTAAATAATGAACAGGAGGAATCTATAACATGTTATTCAATTTTAGGCATGCTAAAATTATAATAAGATTCAAGAAAAGAACCTAAGGCATGATGTCTAATTATTTATCAGTCAATTTCCCACATTTTAACAACATTGGCATGCAAGGCGAGATTCTAAAGGTCAAGATCACAACGAATTATGGCGTATATTTACGCTAAATTGCTTGATTAGATAAAGCTGTAAATAAAGGTTAATTTTAAACCACACATTTGCATAATTCTATGATTAATGTGATAGACAGGTTATAACAATCACACATGAGCAAAATAAATAAATAAACAGTTAGCACATACATCCCCCTCCCCTTAAGCGATCCCCAAGTTTCTTTATATATAGAGTTAGAGTTAGGAGTTTATATGAGTTATTACAAAATAATGACATACAAAAATAAATAAATAAATATAAATTGAATAAAATCGGCTCGTTTGGCAACTCTTCTAAATCTTGAACCTTCAAGTTCAAAACCTGTTAAACTAAAAAAGGGCAACATTCCACAAATATGACCAATATTGTCACGACCCGGGAGCACCCCCAAGTCGTAACAAGGCGTACTCGACCCCGAAGGGGTCTTATACAAGCCACATAGTCATTCATTGCATCCATTAGTACCGGTTAGGCACTTCCCATAGTGCCTCTTGCCACAAGTGGTGCAAGTAGGTTTAGAAAATTGAGATCCACCACCTTTATCTTGGTTAACCTTAGGAGCACTTGAAAAATCTTGATCTTGAGCCCTCTTCTTGAACCTAGGTTGACTTTGCTCATCGGATCTACCCCTCTTCACATTCCTATTCATCCTCTTAAGTTTGGACTCCTCAATGGATTGAGCATACACTATGAGCCTAGAAATGTTCATGTCATTATGGAGCATTGCCGTATGGCACTCTTCCTTGACTAGGTCGGATACGCCGGTCACAAACCTACTCATCTCATCCCTAGGGTTTGACACCAAAGATGGGGCATACTTAGACAATTGGGTAAACCTCAAGGAATACTCTTGCACACTCATATTACCTTGCTGAAGATTGATAAACTCCTCAACCTTACACTCCCTCATCTCACGGGGAAAGTACCTACCAAGGAAAGCTTCCTTAAACTCCTCCCATTCTATAGGATCCGCTCCCACCGGCCTATTAGCCTTCCATTGAGTGAACCAAATTTGGGCAACATCTTTCAATTGATAGGAGGCAAGCTCCGCCTTTTCTCTTGAAGTCACCCCCATAGCACTCACTACCTTATACACTTCATCCAAAAATTCTTGGGGATCCTCTCCCACCTTAGAACCTAGAAACACCGGAGGATTCATCCTCACAAAGTCTCTCAACTTAGAAGCCATAGTACCCTCATTAGCATTCACCCTAGGCCCCATATCTCTAGTCGCTTGAGCCGCCATGGCTCGGGCCAAGATTAAGAAAGCCGACCTAATCTCTTCATTGGTCATATCCGGGGGAACCACCGGAACCTCATTCTCTTGCTCACCTATAGGAACTTGATTGCATTGCACACCTTGACCATTTTGCACAACTTGGGGAGGAACTTCCTCATTCACATCCTCTTCTCCTACTCTCCTTGCGGGTCTCCCTCTTGTATTCATATCCTATAAACACAAGAGAAGGATAAGGATAAGAACACTTATAGAACCACACTCTAAGGCATGACTTTAAGAATATGAAAGAAGTGTAACTTCTAGCATCCTATAGCCTCTCGCTCATAGATGTGTCGCGACTCACACCGATGAACAAGACTCTACTAAATGTGGCATGTGAGACATCGATCCTAAAAAAAACATTTCCAAAATCTTATGCTCTGATACCATGTTTGTCACGACCCGGGAGCACCCCCAAGTCGTAACAAGGCGTACTCGACCCCGAAGGGGTCTTATACAAGCCACATAGTCATTCATTGCATTCAATAATGAAAATAGTGCGGAATAATAAAAAAAACTTATTTACATCCACACATTTAAACTTCTTAAAACAACTTTAAAAACACACAGCGAAAATCTAAGTCTCACATGGCCATCTTAGACACAGTCGCAAAACATAAGTAGGGACACGGCCCTTTACAATCAAAAGAAGTCTATTACATGAACAAAAGAACTTAAAAGTCTTGTCCTCGAATCCATGAGGACATACCAAGTCTTGGAGGAAAGCAATCCAACACTTCAAACTAGCTAGGAGGGATCACTTGCCGGAACCTACACTTATAGTAAAAATATGAAGAATATGGGTTAGTACACAAAATGTACTAAGTATGATGACCATGCAAAACATGCTTAAAAAGGGAAATTTTAGTTAGAAACCATGCATTATGCCACCTTTTTGAAATATCATGAACAATAGCATAAAAGACATACAAGACAAGCATAACATCAAGTAAGTCATAATATCACCTTTAAACAATATCAACATGAAAACCTTTACCTTGGACCTTCACCTCAAGAAACCCTTATGCTATACCTCGTGCAATGTATGGATGACGTCCCATACCACCATCCATACTAAGGCACCACATTTAGGTCACTTAAAGTAACTTATCATTCCTTTCTTTCACCTTTGCACAATATTCATACATAAGAGGTATATCATTAATTAAGACATGACAAGGGGAAATAACTCGTAATATAACCCAAGTATAACATGCATAACATATTAAACATTTAAGAGCCAACATTTTTTAATAACCTCATTTAGGGTACATTCATGTCACAGTCATTAGGATTTAGAGAAACTCACTATGACCCTCTCCAAGCCTACTCGTGCAATGTATAGGTAGCATCCCATACTACTACCTACACTTTGTAGAACCTGTCAAGAAACCATAATGAAATCTCACATGATGGGAAGTAAGCGTTTAACCGACATAGACCATGAGAGCTTGTCATGGAATCCGGTGTCATGAATCCCCACACCGAAAAGAGGTGGTCTACTTGCCTAAGGAAGACCGGTATATATAGCTTAATGGATCCACTAGCTTCCTATGCGGGCACATAGTTTATGGGATAAGGTAGACGATCATTGAAACTCATGCCTAACTGTCGGGGGAGTTTCCATCTAACCAAATCCGCTCGGTGCTTAGCCTACATTCCCATAGAATAGTTCATTACTTTGACATCATCACACATGAAAGGGTGTCATAAGCCTACCGATTCAAGGTACATTATTTAACACATGAAAGGGTGCCATAAGCCTACCGATTCAAGGTACATTATTTAACACATGAAAGGGTGCCATAAGCCTACCGATTCAAGGTACATTTAGGAAAGCTCATTAACTCCTCTTGAAAGGGTGCCATGGGCCTACCGATTCAAGTCTCATCATTAACCTTTATGGAAAGGTGCCATAGGCCTACCGAATCCAAGGTTCATTACTTATCATTAATGGAAGGGTGTCATTAGCCTACCGATCCAAGGTTCATTATAAGCATGTGTGGAAGGGTGCCATAAGCCTACCGATCCAAGGATTCAACAATCAACAATATAATCATTTATACAAGAAAATGATGCATAAGCCCTACCAATTCAAGGTATACTTTATATTGAAGAATCCTTCATATTATATCATCAACATTCATGAGTGTCATCAACACATCTCTGGATTTCCATACATCTCGTAACTCAAACTTTAAAGCATCGATTCATCAATTCTCTATAGTTGAACATTTTGTCAAACACCTTGAAGGCATGTAATGGAATCAAAGAGCATGGAAATTAGGGTAGTAATTATGCAACCAAACCAGTGAACAACCTACAACAACACCTTTACATTCATAACATGATCACATTATCTTCATTGAATTCTCATTCATATAATGTCATGATAACACTCCAATTTCTCATACTATGCCTTTAAGGCCATAAGCCTCACATACCAATACACCAACAACACACCATAAAATAAGCATGGGTAATGACATACTTCAACAATCTAAAGACCTTTAAACAAGTTTGATTCATATACATTCATTATCTAGCAACCCACTTCATAAAGGCATAAACTAGGAATAGAGGGAAATCATGGGTTCATGGAGTATTTTCATCTTAAATCGTCAATACAACAACAATATAACCATAAAGTGCCATTAGAAACCTTTTAAAACCATTTGGTGGAAGAACCCATGAGATTGAGTGAAAACCTAGATTTTTCATACTTTGAAGTAACTTTGGATTTGACTCCTTGAATGGAAAATTAGACAAGGATCAAGACCACCATACCTTTGCTATGATCTCCCACGAAAATTGATGAAGAAAGCCTTGAATCCAAAGCCCTAGCTCCCACTTCTTCTTCTTCTTAAATGGAGGATTGTAGAGAGGGAAATGTTTTTAGGGATGGGAATGAACTAATGGTATATAGGAAATAATATAAGTCCTTTGAAAAAAATGGTCCAACACTTAGAAAAAATTTCAGGCGGGTGAACAGTAATGAACAGTAAAATTAGCTACTGGAATTTGCATTTTCTACCGGACAGACTTTACGAAAATGAGCATAACTTCTTCGTCCGAACTCCGAATGAGGTGAAACGAAGTGAGTTAGGTAGCTAACTCAAAGGGCTTTCCATGGATATATTATTGGCCACCCAAATAATTTGTGTGCTAGGAGATATGACCCTCCAAAGTAGACCCTCGAAAAAGGCTTCACTTGGAAATTTCGGATTTTGATACGGTTGCTCTAAAATTTGGGTTAGACCCATTTCCCACTCAATTTGACCCCCTAAACAAGAATATGAAGTCGGATTTTCGAAAAACGAAACGGATCATTTAATATACAGCTAAACAAGTTTCCGGTAACTTCCGAAGCACATTTTTAAGAACTTTTGGGTCAAATTCAAATATAATCATTTCATTAAGTTCTCGACTCCAAACTCACATGTGAGGCTCTAGTTTCACTCTATCATTTTCCGAGTCGTTACAAATATAGCATAAATTTCACATATTAACAATACGAGTTAAATCAAAGAAGGGCAAATGCATACAATATCAATGAACAACAAATGGCATACACATAGAAGAGGGTAGAAGGACTTACATCATCATTACAACTTATATAAATGTATGGATCTAAAATAGTAAAAGTGCTAAATAAGAATACTAACCAGTTAAGCAAACAAAAATATCAGCAATGAAGATCCACACTTAATCCAGACCCGAACACAGCAAAAATAACAAGTAGAGAGGAGCTTTTAGGTTTACTGGAAAACTTAATCTTTAAGAGTAGAGAGCAATATTATTTTCTTGGTATTTTAGTATGTGGGCAAATTCGGATGTGAGAGTGATATATTTTTATTCAAGTATGGGCAATATGAGAGATGTGAGCAATGTGAATGTGTAGAGAGTATTCAACCGTGTGTGTGAGAGGGTCTCCTGTTATACGGAATTATGAGCCTTATTTATATACAAAAGAGAGGGCACAACATAAAAGGAAAAGAAAATAATTAAGGAGACATTTATAATTAGTTTTCCTTATTTTAAAGGAGAGCAAAATTAGACTTATTTTAATTTATTTTCTACCAAATATAACCAAGTAAGAAATCTGGCTAAGCTTAATTAAGGTGAGAAAATGTCCACTAACACATTTTCCTTATTAAGAAGGAAGCCAAAATCAGACTTATTTTAATTTATTTTTTACCATATATAAACAAGTAAGAAATCTACCAATTTTAATTAAGGGAACATGCTCAATTTACAGACAAATGATATGTGAAATCAAGTAAGACAAGTGATAATTGATTCAAAGGGAATGCATGATTACAGCTCAAAATACGTCAATCGGGCAAGTAAAAATAGAGTGGCATACGGTAAGAATTAATTTTAAATTGTCAATTAGGTGACAAGTTAAACCAGCAAGCATTAGTCCAAATATAAGACAAAGAATCCAATAAAGATATCAACTAAAATCGGAAATATGGAGAAATTCAAGCAAGGAGATCTATATGTATATTTTTATGTAGAAGGAAAGACAGTGAAGGCTTATCGATTTTGTTACATCAAGAAGGCGTAAATATATTAATCATATCCTATAAACAGTTTACACCAACGGTCATTGTCACAAGAGCAATATTGATAAACAAATAATGGTATAATCACAATGATCATTTGAAGCTAATTAAAATCTCTATCCAAATCTGCCAAAATTAGATTCAAGATGGAGGAAAAATAAGCAAGAGGAACATTATGCAATTTCTTGCAATATTATTATTAATAGCAACTCTCAACTCAATCACATATAGCTTGAACATCAAAACCGTATTAAACCGTGGCAAAATTATACTTAAATACACACACAAGATGGAGTTCTAACATAATATACTAACGAAAATATTGCTATTAACATAGAACAGCAGCCCACATTATCAATATTTAAGTCTTAAAGGAAAGAGTTTATACCTGGGACAGATCTGTACAGATCTGTCCTTATCGAAATACTTTGTGGATTCGCCGGAGGTCACCTGCCGGAGCTGCTGTTCGCTGGCCAGAGAAGTATCTGCCAGAGTCGGAGCTTGCTGTTGCTGATGGCTTCTGCGGCTGCTGGTTGCTCAAAGCTCTCGCCGGTCGGAGGTGCTGCTGGTTGCTGTTTTCTCGCCAGTGGAGCCTGCTGCTGTTGCTGGTCCTGCTCGCCGGTGGCTGCTGGACGGGAGAGGAGAAAGAGCGATGGGAGAGAGAAAAAAAAGAGGCGGAGAGGAGAGGAGGCGGATGGCGAAACGATAGAGGCCAACAGCTGCCGGCTTCGTTGGTGGTTGTCTCGCCGGAAAAAATAGAGAGAACGAAGGTGAAGGATAAGAGGGAGAGGCGGCTAATCTTAGAGAGGAAGAAGAGGATGAAAAAATGTTTAGGGTAAGGGGTCTTTCTAGGTTAAATTGGAAGGTTTTGGGGGATCTAATCCAAGCCGTAGGATTAGTTTAAATGAGCGGTTAGGATTTAACTTAAAAGATGGATGGATGAGATTAAATGGAATAAAAAAAAATCTGAAAATTAGATTGAAAATTGGAATGGCCAAATTTGTAATAAAATTGGCTAGAATTGAAATGAAAGGATGGTTATAATTGAAATAAAAATTGGAATTGATTAGACTAGAATTGAAAGGAATTAGAATAAAATAAGTTACAAGTTAAATGATTTAGAGGAAAAATTTTTAAGAAATGCTATTCAATTAAAATACTACAAATATCAAATATTTTTATAAAATTAAAATCACTTAAATTTTAAAACATTTGAATAAAATAATTACTTTGAGTTTTACTAATAATTTAAAAAATATCTTAATAATATTTATGATAATTTTATAAAGCACACATACTAAAATGTATGATTTTTAGACAAAATTGATTAAAATTTTAAACTCGAAATATTTTCAAGAAATTCGTATTTAGTCGAATAGCATTCTTAAAATTGCAAAAGGTCGGTCAAAATTGGGTGTCAACAATTGTATTCAAATGTTATAGATGGTTTGAGACATAGTGTTGTAGACTCCCACTTGGTTTTTATAAAAAACTTCGATTGCAAAGAAAAGTTTTAAATTTATGCACTTTTTCCTATGTTCTTATGTTATGATATGCTATGAGGCTTGTATGAGGCTTTTCAGAGTCTTCTATGCCGTATCACATCTAGGGGGTAGCTTTAGGTCGTGACAAACATGGTATCAGAGCACAAGATTTTGGGATGGTTTTTAGAATGTCTCAAACCACGTCTAGTAGAGTCTTGTTCATAAATGTGAAGCACACCACATTTATGAATATGAGGCTATCGGATGTTAGGAAAACTTCACTTCTTCATTCTCTAAGTCGTGCCATAGAGTTTTGCTTTATTAGGTCTTTCTCCTAATGTGTGCCCTTTGGTTTTCAGAATATGTCTATTTCAAAGGCTTACATTGAAAGGAAGGAGGAAGACAATGTGGAGTAAGAGGTTCCCCTCCAAGCCCCAATTGTCCCTATAGTGGAGAATGTGTCTAATGAGAAAATTAGGTATGGTTTTCAATTGTTGACTCAAGTCGGGATAGAAATTCCAGAATTTTATGGGTCAAAAATGGAGGAAGACCTTAAAGAGTTCATAGATGAGATCTCTAAGGTGTTGAATTTTGTAGGAGTGACTCTGGTAGAAAATACGGAATTGGCCGCTTATCAATTGAAGGATGTTGCTCAACTTTGGTTTAACCAATGAAAAACAAGTTCGTTAGAAGCGGGTCCCATGAAATGAGAAAGATTTAAGAATGAGTTTCTTGATAGGTTTTGCCCTTTAGAAATGAGAGAGGCTAAGATACTTGAGTTTATTAACCTTCGCCAAGGTAGGATGAGTGTTGAGGAGTATGCTCGGGTGTTCACTAGGTTGTCAAGATCTATGTTGCACGGACTTTTCATATTTGCAGGCGAATCCGTCTCGATACAACACTGGTGCGGGGTGCATGTTGGATTCGGTCAGTTCGATCCGGACACTTTGACCGAAGCCAAGAAAAGATTTGGGGACGAAAAAAATCACTTTTCGGTGACGTAAAGAAGACAACGCTTGAAAAAGTACAGAGAAGAAAAGAAAGAAGAGAAAATTAGTTTTCGGCGACGTAAATAGGACAAAGCTTGAAAAAGTACAGAGAAGAGAAAAAAGAAGATAAAATCAGTTTCTGGCGAGGTAAAGAGGACAAAGTTGAAAAAGTATAGAGAAGAGAAGAAAGAAAAAAAATTTCTTGAAAAAGTAAAGGAAATACAATTTTTTTTTTAATCTTTCTTGAAAACATATGTACACAATACATACACCCCTCTAGAAAAAAAGAAAGCTCAAAAAGTCAATCAAGTAGAGTAGCGTCAGAAAATGACATCCCATCAGCCATCAACTAGTCAAAAAATCTTTTCATTCTCACCAACTTACATGTATAAAGAAAATAGGAAATGAGATGTTAGAAAAAAGTTTTTTTTCAGTTGAAAATACCATATAATATATATAAAGAAAATGAAATGAAGAAATATTACAATTTACATGTATAAAGAAAATAGGAAAAGAGACGTGAAAATGAGAGAAAGGAACAATATTTTGAAAGATAAATATTTTGTCCATATAAATAGGACGAGTTTATCACAACACATCTCTCAAATTTAGAATATCTTCATAACTATATTTTTATATTATTGAAAAAAATTACCGTATCCCCGCACCCGTATCCATACTAGGATTCGCGCTCACAAATCTTAAAATTTGGATTTTGCCGAATCCGACTGTCGCGCCCTGTTTTTCGCAAAACGGGTTTTGGTACACGACCTAACAACTCTTTTGGGCTTTGGGTGATTGAAGAGTCGCCACCTAACGAATTAAGGCGTGTTAGGACACCTATCTAACCTAAACTAATTCTAGCTAAGGTCAACGAACCAGAGATCAGGGTAAGGGTTCAAGTTACCTCGAGGAGAAGGTGTTAGGCATCCCTCGAGATCCACAAATGTGGGTCCCAGCCGTGTCTCATGCAATTTATGTGGGGGTTACAAGTAGCAATTATGGTCACTTCATTTATTATTTTATTTAATTAGCATGATGACTAGGTGATAACTATGATTAAACAATTAAGATTAATTAAATTATCTACTTTATTAATTAAGCATGCAAGACTAGGTGATGTAATAAATTAAAAATAAATATTTAAACAATTAATAAAAGAGGAGCGAGGAAACAGAAATTGCACAATCAAATAGAATAAATAAATTTTATATTATTATTTAAACTACCCCAAACAAATATAATAATAAACAAATAAAGGGACAAAGGAAAGGGAGACTCTGAAGGACTTTAGAATTAGCACTCGACTTTTTTTTTTTTTTTGATAGGCTTCCGTGTAGGGACTGACAAAACCAAGATTTGTCGCTTTAAGCCTGAGTCGATGTCATCATATCCATAGGGCCTGAACTATCCCTACCTCACCACCGCATGCTTTTCGTCTCTAAAGAGTGTCTAGCGTTCCCGCTTAAGGTCCAAGAGACATTGGACTACTATTAGGAGGTTTTAGACTAAAAAATAAAATAAAAGTTTTTAATAGGCCTACCTAGACACCAAGTCAATCAATTTGGACGAACATTTAGCACAGAGTCTCATATTGGCCTCTAGATTTTAATTAACATGCTTGCAAACACATATAATTGTGAAAAGATTTCATGCTAAGTGTGTGCGCAAACAGACAACATTAAGATAATAATAGTGGGTTTGAACAACAAAGTTATTACCAAAGAGTTTTAAAATTATAAAAGCATGCAATCAGTTAATTAACTGTTTTTTAAAAGTGCCAAAACATTATAACAAAAAGTAGATTTTATTATTAACGTAGAAAACTATTCTATTAGCTAATTTTAGAAGATGGCTAAAAATATTACAGCATGCAAAGTTTATATTAATTAATAATTAAAGAGTGGCAACAAATAGTACAACACGCAGAAATATTTTTTAAGATCGGTATGTAGAATCTGATTCATTTTAAGCGGGTTTTAAACAATCATTACCAGCATGTTATACAAGCAAAATTGATTTTATTGCAATTTATCTAAATAGGGGCAGATAATAGCATGCAGAGAGATAAATTTTATTTTTTTTTAAGTGCCAAAACAATTATTTCACAAAATTGATTAACAGTAGCAGAAAATATGCACAACAAACATGTGATTCGGTTGTTCAACCTGCTGGAAATTATTAATTTATTTTTGAGTAGCCAGAAAAATTCATTATGGATATTATTTAACGGTGAGCAGAAAATGCAGCATTATTATTTCAAATATTTAACATGCTGAAAATAATGATTGATTTTAACAAGCTGAAAATTATGATTGATTTTAACAAGCTGATTTATTTAGTTATAACATACTAGAAATATTAGCACCACAAAGTTAATTAAACATGCTGAAATTATTTATTGATTAGTCAACATCAATTTTGTTAATTAAATCCTATGGCATGATTTCTAAGACATTCTAAAATTATTAACATGCAAAATTTCAAAAGAGGAAACTGATAAGTTAACTTATTTATTAATTACTACAAACATGGTATCTATATGAACAAGTCGAAATTAAATTCGAATCTTAATACTTAAACACTACACCCAAAAAAAAAAATTATTCGAAAATTATATAAACCCTGTAGGTATGATATTTATATTTTTTCTAGTATGCAAAATATTGAGCAGGACATTCGTTCATTTCGCCACTTTTCAAAAGTTTATAAGAGAGAAATGATTTACTGAACACAACAAATAAAAAAAATAAAAATTATGTAACAGCCAAACACTTTAAGTTATTAATATTACGCTAAATGTACTACAAAGATTTATTGATTTATTTTAATATGTAATTAATTAATATAAGAAAAAGCGACCAAATAACGAGTTTACAATTTAAGCATTTTAAAGCAAATAAAATTATCAACAAGATCACTTTTTTTTAGAGCGAGGAACGAACAAGTATTTAAATCACATTACTATAGGCATGCTTTCTAACAAGTTGATTGCGATAATATAACAAATAGCACGTAAAGCCCCTCCCCCTTTAGACGATTCCCCCGAATTATATTATCTACAAAGAGAGTTTGAGAGTTGTACAAATATTACAATGCCAAATAAAAGAACATATTAATAAAATATACAACATTAACATAAACTTAAATATAATAGCTTCATCTGGAATTCTTCTAGGACACTCTTCGACGTCTTGAACTCTAAGTTCAAAACCTGTTAAGCAGAATAATACCCAAACACAAGGTCATAGCATAATAATAACTATATAGAAACATAACGAAACATTTACAACAAACACACGAATTTCAAACAATTCATAGAACACATAAGATCACACATTGACAAGGAAGGAGAGAGTTAGATTTGGTTTAGGGTTTGGTCTAATTAAAATAGGAAAGAATAAATTGATAAATCTGGACCCTTGGTTTGAAATCGGATGAAGGGCTGAGATTTTAAATAAAGAGATTGACGGTTAGGATTTAAAACTGATGTTCTGATATTTGGATTGAGTTGGTCCGAATTTGGCTATAATTGGAATAACAAGTTGAATTGGATTGACTAGAATTAAAATGAATTAGATAGGAATAAGGGCTATAATCTAAATAAATTAAATAGAAGGGGCTACCATTTAAATGATTTTGAGGAAAATTGAAGAAATGCTATCCAATTAAAATAATACAAATATTATGATATAGTTAAAATCACTTAAATTTTAAAACATTTGAAATAAAATAATTATTTTTGTGTTTTTTGCTAATAATTTTAGAAATATCTTAATAGTATTGATAACGTTCAAATATACTTCTTGAAAAGAAATATAAACGATCGTATGCAATATATTTACCCAACTATGAGTCGGGGTCAATCCCACAGAGAATATGGAAGAATATTGTCAATAGTAAATATTTAACCTGATAGTCGTTATAAAAATGGGGGATTTAAATTGAAATAAAATAAAATAAAAATAATAAAAAGATAGCTTTGAACTAAGTATTTATTTATATTCAGATTATGAAAAGTAACTAGGAATGTGTTCCCCATAGGCTCGTAACGCAGTAATTCTAATAATAGTAATTTTTTTCTAGTGTATTACATGCAAAGTGATAAGTTAGGTATCTCTAAATCCTTGGTCCGGCATCTAGAGAATTTCACCCCGCACCTTGGTCCGGCTACGTGCGTATAATTTACTAACCCTTACCTTTACCTCATATTACACATCATAATCGATGTTTGGCTTAGTTATTACTTCGCACCAATCGACACTAGCCTATTAGATAGTATCACACTAAATCTATGTTGATAATTATTTTCTTGTTAATTACCTCCTTGGTCCGGCAAGTAGTAACAAGGCGAGTTCTAACGTTGGCCACCGTTAAAAAGACTTCTAAACGAAAGAATTATCAATGCATGCAAAATACTAGTCAAGAATTGCTTATTTACTATTCATACTTTGTTAATTGCTCATGGTTCTCACAACCCTAGTTATGAAAGTTAGCTACTCATTATCTCAAAAACACAATCAAAATTTATTAAAATAAATATGCTTGTGTTAATCATAAAAAGTTAAGAACAATAGCTAAACTATCTTTTATTAATCACGAATACAAATAAATAATAAAGGAGAAGAAAGAATAAACCACAATTCTCCAGCATCCACGGAGGCTCTTCCAAAGTTCCTAAGCTAGAAGAAAATTTATATTATATCTTGTATCTTGGTTCTTGGCTTCCCTCTAATTATTTCCATGCCCTATTTATAGATGTAGGAAACCCTAAATAAAATAATTGAGTCCAAACAAATTAGGAAATCAAAACCCGAAAGGAATTGGATTCCTTTTTCTCCGCGTGTAGCTTCCAAGTTTGTGCGTGTAACTTCTTTTGATGTTGCTGCCTGATACGTGGACCAGCAGGTAAGTTTTTCTTTCCTTATTTGCATATAAATTATATTAATATTATATTAACTTATTTCCATTAAGCTGGCTGCTTGATTTCCTTCTTCAACTTTCCATCTTTAATTCGTTTTAGCTCCAAACATCTCCAATTTTCCATCAATTTAATCCTACAAATAAAATACACAATTTAGCACAATCCATAAAATTTATGCTCATAAAGGACAAATATAAATACTAAATGTGAGGCAAATAATGATTAAAAATATGTATTTTGACCTCACATCAACACCCCACACTTAAACTTTTGTTCGTCCTCGAGCAAACATTAAAGCTCATCCCAAAAAAAAATCATACTAGCAATGTCATCACTTTGGTTAATACAAACAATTAGGCCATATACCATTTTCAAAACATCACATAGATTTCTCAATCATTATGCAAGACATCCAAATAAACAACAAACTTCTAACCTCCTAACCTTAAGGAAGGACTTTGAACTCATCAAATTTTAAGCTTGCTCATTCACTCTCATCAAAGAAAGTTAATAAAATCACCAATCTATCATGAAACAAGTGCCCTCACAAGAAGAAATAGTCCACACACTCAAATTAAAATATTAAATATAAATTAAGGACTTCGCATCAAAGAACACTCTCACACTCACAATGAAAATTCACATGTATGCACAAAGAACCATATGCTTGCCCATTATGTACATCTCCACTAATTAAGCATGCTTGAATAGAATCAAATAGGACTTTAACGGGTTGTAATGTAGGTTAAGGGACGGGTAGGAAAACTATATAATAGTGACTTACACTTCCTTAAGCACTTTGCAATTTTAGACTTCATCACCCATTAATTTCTTCTCTTTATTTTCAGCCCTCTCTTCAACAATTATTTCACAAGTAATTCTCATTTCAAGAATGTTTCAATCCTTTTTTTTTTCTTTTTTCTTTTTTTTAAGTTTCCCTTCATAATAGCCACCATCAACTTACATATTTTACATGTGTTAAGGTGCACAATATCCTTGGAAGGACCAGGGCCATCATCAAGGTAACTTCTCTTTTCTTTTTCATATCACATTCTTTCAATGAGAGCTTTTAAACAGTTTGTAGCTATCATTGATTACCTTTTCACTCAACCATCCCTTTTTCTCAGAATTGATAATTAGAATAAGTCTATGATATAATGCTCAAGGAAGCAAGGTGCAAAAACTAGGGATTCAACAAAATAGTCAAGGGCAAAATATGGCTACCAATAAAAGGCTACAGGCTCAAAAGGGCTAACTAGTGATAAAATATCTGAAAAGGCAAAAATTTACTAGACAAATCAATGAAAGCCTATTATCATCTCCTAAACAAAGCAACACTTTTTATTTCTTTTCAATAACATGCAGGGCAAGTTCTAGACTAAGATGCAAAACATGGAATAAACAAAGTCTCACCACACATGGCACAAGTATCAATCAAGATGGATCAATTCCACTTCTAAGAGAGACTGGATCATAACAAACTACAAAATAAAATAAGCTATATACAAAGTCACAACCATGAGCTTAGATGTCAAAGAGTTTGCATTTTTTTTTAATCAAGCATTCACAAGAAAGTACTACTCAAAAATTAGGCCCAAATAGTAAGTATCACATAACTCAAAAGGGTCTTTTCTTTTCTCTCCAAAAAAATAAAATAAAATAAAATTTAAAAATAAAATTTATTCCTAAAATAAAAAAACACTCGGTTCAAAGGGACTATCTTCAGGAAAAGAACTAAAAACAAAAGCCAAGGAACCCATCCTCTTAAAAAAAAAAATGGTTAAAAAACTAGGAATTCATTCCTCCACCCCACACTTAAAAAGATGTTATGTCCCCAAAGCATTAGATAAAATTTAAGACAAGGGTTAGGAAAACTCCCTGAGGCCTTTAGGCCTAGCTAGTAGCATGTTCTCTTAATTTTCATCAAGGGTCGTCACCCCACACTTAAGCTCAAACATGCTCCCTCTTTTTCTTTTTTTTTTTTGTTTTTTTTTTTTTGGATACTCAAACTTCCCCTAATTTGCAAAAAAAACAAGAAAAGAGAAAAAAAAGTGATACTAATAAAATAAAAATAAAATAAAATAAGAAGTTACACTAATAATTGAGTTGCCTCCCAATAAGCGCTTAATTTAACGTCGCAGCACGACACCATCAATTTTACTATTTTTCCTTCCACTTTGAAGATATGAATTGCACCCCCAATTTTGAAACAATTTTTCTATTACGGTCAAGAGGTGGTGGTATAAAAATAAAGGTCCCAAGCAATAGATATTGCATTATGCACTTCTTGGATCCTAAGTGAGGAATGTAATTCTCCGATCTTGGAACAATAAATTCAAGAATATAGACACATTGTTCCTCCTCCATACATTCTTCTATAGGCTCAGATGGCTCGATTAATTTCTCATCATCTAAACATAATGTAGAAAAATGATTGGAATGAGGTCCAATGCGCCCTACCTTATGAATTGCATTATTTTTTACATCCTCATATTTATACATACTAGAGTTTTTAAAAATAATATTATCTACTTTATTACATAACTCTAGTGCACTCTTCTCAACAGTGACAACATCAGTAACAGTATAATTAAGCAATTGCCCCTCCACTCTTAGCTCTTCAAGTTGACTTATAAGTATTTTTTCTTCCTCACACATATTATTACTAAATTGTTGGGTTTCATATGATTTAATCTTTGCACTCAACTCAATATCTAAATAATAGAGATCAAATTCAAATTTATATTCAGAATTGCGCTTACATATTGATTTATAGCAAAGTATTAACAAATCTTCCATGTCCCCATACAACTCATCTAGTTGATAAAAAAAAACTAACTTATACGAACCCATAAAATCAGAAGGGCAAGAATTGCAAGAACATTTTTCACTACATATTTTTTTAGATGACATCTCAAGAAGAGTAAAAGAAATATGATAATAATAATAAAAAAAAATATAATAATTTTAAACTAATCCTAAGAAACAAAAAAGGACTACAAGTCAAAATAAATACTAAAGACAATTTCTAAGCCATAGTCCCCGGCAGCGGCGCCATTTTTGATAACGTTCAAATATACTTCTTGAAAAGAAATATAAACGATCGTATGCAATATATTTACCCAACTATGAGTCGGGGTCGATCCCACAGAGAATATGGAAGAATATTGTCAATAGTAAATATTTAACCTGATAGTCGTTATAAAAATGGGGGATTTAAATTGAAATAAAATAAAATAAAAATAATAAAAAGATAGCTTTGAACTAAGTATTTATTTATATTCAGATTATGAAAAGTAACTAGGAATGTGTTCCCCATAGGCTCGTAACGCAGTAATTCTAATAATAGTAATTTTTTTCTAGTGTATTACATGCAAAGTGATAAGTTAGGTATCTCTAAATCCTTGGTCCGGCATCTAGAGAATTTCACCCCGTACCTTGGTCCGGCTACGTGCGTATAATTTACTAACCCTTACCTTTACCTCATATTACACATCATAATCGATGTTTGGCTTAGTTATTACTTCGCACCAATCGACACTAGCCTATTAGATAGTATCACACTAAATCTATGTTGATAATTCTTTTCTTGTTAATTACCTCCTTGGTCCGGCAAGTAGTAACAAGGCGAGTTCTAACGTTGGCCACCGTTAAAAAGACTTCTAAACGAAAGAATTATCAATGCATGCAAAATACTAGTCAAGAATTGCTTATTTACTATTCATACTTTGTTAATTGCTCATGGTTCTCACAACCCTAGTTATGAAAGTTAGCTACTCATTATCTCAAAAACACAATCAAAATTTATTAAAATAAATATGCTTGTGTTAATCATAAAAAGTTAAGAACAATAGCTAAACTATCTTTTATTAATCACGAATACAAATAAATAATAAAGGAGAAGAAAGAATAAACCACAATTCTCCGGCATCCACGGAGGCTCTTCCAAAGTTCCTAAGCTAGAAGAAAATTTATATTATATCTTGTATCTTGGTTCTTGGCTTCCCTCTAATTATTTCCATGCCCTATTTATAGATGTAGGAAACCCTAAATAAAATAATTGAGTCCAAACAAATTAGGAAATCAAAACCCGAAAGGAATTGGATTCCTTTTTCTCCGCGTGTAGCTTCCAAGTTTGTGCGTGTAACTTCTTTTGATGTTGCTGCCTGATACGTGGACCAGCAGGTAAGTTTTTCTTTCCTTATTTGCATATAAATTATATTAATATTATATTAACTTATTTCCATTAAGCTGACTGCTTGATTTCCTTCTTCAACTTTCCATCTTTAATTCGTTTTAACTCCAAACATCTCCAATTTTCCATCAATTTAATCCTACAAATAAAATACACAATTTAGCACAATCCATAAAATTTATGCTCATAAAGGACAAATATAAATACTAAATGTGAGGCAAATAATGATTAAAAATATGTATTTTGACCTCACATCAAGTATTCACGATAATTTTATAAAGCATGCATACTAAAATATATAATTTTTAGACAAAATTGATTAAAATTTTAAACTCGAAATATTTTCAAGAAATTCGTATTTAATCGAATAGCATTCCAAAAATTGCTAAAGGTCGATCTAAATTGGGTGTCAACACCGACTCTCTGATTCACATTCGTCTTGGATACCCGCACCCGAGTTCGAGCAACTTAGGTCAAGATATGCTCTATCCATAGTGGCCGACCCTAGGATGAAGATGAGTAAGTTTGTGTCGGATGTGTCTGACTTGATAGAAAAAGAATGTCGTATGGCAATGGATAATGATATGCAGATTGAGTTGCTTGTGATTTATGCTTAACGGTTTAAGAAGAGAAACTTGAAGAGAGGTCTATAGGAACAAATTGGTATAGATTGGATGATGATAATTCCTCTCAAGAAAGGTTTTATGGACAAAGCTCTTCTAAAGTTCCCTCAAAGATTAACCAAGAGAGGGTGTCTAACCCAAAATCTCAAAGAGTGAGTGGTAGTGGACCTTATGTGATTAGGCCTACTTGTGCTAGATGTGGAAAAAGTCATGATGGTAAGTGTCTAGCCAGCATGAAGGGTTGTTATGGTTGTGGTGGAAGTGACCACAAAATGAGAGATTGTCTGATACTTACCGCTAGGGGAAGAGAGAGGAAGAAAATTAGGTCTGATGCTCTTCAAGCTAGAGGTGAACAAGAGTGTCCTCCTAATGTTGCTCCCGGTATGTGTTTCATGCTTATTTCTATTTCGGTAGTGCTTATCTTTTGTGACTTGATAAATTGGACATGATGAGCTTTTATGTTGTCCTTAGTATAAATGGGTTTAATTATGGTTATGTGTATTTGTTGGTAGAACCCAATTTAGCCATAATGAATTTTAGGATGTGATGGAGGATTTGATGAATAATGATGTTTAAGTGATGCCTAGAGATGTTGAGTGAGTAGACTCTTTTAAAAGAGGATAGAAGTGTAATTCTCCATGGTTTAGAATCACCTTGTGTGATAGATGTGAAATTTGAGTGATAACTTGCTCCGACCTTAGAAGTTGAGAGAAATGGTGCTTAGAAAGGTCCGTGTAGGTTTACTCCCAAGGGGGAGATAATGTGCTTAGATAGCAAGGTTGTTGAGTGTTCTAGATGTTCATGATTTGGATTGGCTTGAAATTCTTACCTTAAGAGGTGTAGTGAGCTTGAGAAGTTTAGTTCCGGTGGTAGGCTCATATGAAACCTTAAGTGATGTTGGTAATGTTGCTTGTGAGCTAGAGTTGCTTAATGAGAATCTCTCTAATTTAGAAGTACCGATTGGGATCTTAGACCGGCAAGTTAAGAAATAGAAGAGTAAGAAAGTGGTTCCAAGAGAATGTTGATGAGTGGTATTTTAGTAAGGGTTTTAGTTGAGGGTGCTACTTTACTTGGGAGGCCAAGGGCAAATGAGATGTCCCGATATCCTTATATTCCATTCTATTCCCCCTCTAGTTTGAAAGGAGTAGTATTTCAAGATTAATTGAGAGTCCCGATAACCTCATCCCTTACTTCTATTCATATCTAGCTTGAGACCAAGAGTTCCTTTTTGGGCTTGTTTTATGTTTTGGAGTCATGGGTGTTTTAGAAATTTCCATGATCTACTTATGTTATGCATGTTTTTGAGAGAATTCATGTTTTGTATAAAAAAAAATGAGTTTTCATGATTTATATGTTCCTCATGATGTTGTGCACTTTAATATGATGATGGCATATTTGACTTCATGAGATGATTTGATGAACATACTTTACTATGCTTTTGATAAAAGGGCATATTGGCTCCATAATGTTGTGTTGAGCTTGCTTTTAGTTGGAGGAGGTAGTTCCTCCTATGGTTATGTGATAAATGATGTTTAGAAGAGTTTGTATAGGCTTACTCCCAAGGGGGAGATGGTGTGCCTAGCTGGCAAGGTTATTATGTGTTTATGTGTTACCATGATTTCCTTATATAATGTATGTTCATGAAAACTTGTGTTTTGAAAGAAAATGAGTTTATGTGAATTGTTTTCCTCATGTTGTAGTGCTTTAAGTATGAGTTGTCTATTGTACTTCATGAGAATAATATATGAGCATGCTTTAGTTTGGAGTTGAGAGATTCCTCCTTGAATGAAATGCTTTTTGAGATTAAATTGCATATGTGCTCCACGAGAATATGTTGAGCATGTTATGACTAAGGAGATGGTAGTTCCTCTTTGAACATGACTAGTTATGAGAATCTCATGCATAATGGGTTGTTACATGTAGTTCCTATTTCCTTGTGTTGTATGGAGCATGTTTGGTTGGAGTTGAAGTTTCCCTTCATTTTTATGTGCATTTAGATGTTTCATGCATGATGGGCTGCTAGTCTTGAGTCTTTAATTCCAAGAGGTGTTTAGAAAAATCATTCGAGGACGAATGTTTCCAAGGGAGAGATAATGTAACATCCCGAAAAACTAGTAGGTGAAACTAGAGTCTTTCGTGAGAGTGCTTGAGTTTGGTATGAGGTTTAGAAGTGTAAAATGGTTTCCCGAACTTAGGTTGAAGGGTTTAGGGGTCTAACATCAAGGTACGGCTCCCCAAGAACCAACCAAAGGGGTCTTGAGGAGGAGCCTAAAGCAGACCCCAAAACCGCCCATTTACATGACCTACGGATGGGACTTACTGGGCGTAGGTCCATCCACGCCCCGTGGAACCAAGTCGTGGGTCAAGGGACAAATGTAGAGTTGCAAACCACCACCCACAAACCTGCAGGACGGGGCGTGACCCCACTCACGGTTCGTGAGTCCTGGGTCGTGGATGATGTCTGCACAAGCTGCCAAGGGTTCGACCATGGTAAGGTTAAATTAGGTAATTTCTATTTTAATTATTTTAGTGTGGGGACGGTTTATAATGTTTATTTAGACTTATATAAGTATTTTAAACCATTAACCACCCCCTTACAGTTCATAATTCTCAAACCCAAAATCATAACCAACTCCCTGTCCAATATTTCTCTCTCAAAAACCTCCATTGAAGAAGAAGAAGAGGTCAAGATCTAGGGCTCAAGAACTCAACTTTTCCACTCAATTTCATGAGGAATATTCATAAGGTATGGTGGCTTTTCATCTATGGGTAATCTTCACCCATAGAGTCCCTTCAAAACTTGATTTCAAAGCTTCCAATTTCCCCCAAAAACTAGGGTTTCAATCTAAGTTATGGATTCTCTTTCAAAACGTATTCAATGATTGAATTGATGATTTATGATGAAATTTTCCCATGAACCCATAAATCCCCCATATTGCTAAATTGTGACTTCATTATGTGGGTTGATTGATTAATGAAGTATGTGAATTGATTATATCTATATTGATTGAGTTTATATGATGCCATATGATTACAATTGATTAAGAATGAAACATGTGGTTGGATTACCTTGAGAATTAGGTATACATGATGATCATGTGAGGCATTGTTTGAGAGTGAGGCTTGTAGCATGAAGATGACTTCTAGGGCTTTAAGGGTAAAAGTTAATTTGAATAAACTAAGGATGTTAAGAAGGAGGCTATTATGTATGTTGAATTGTATATGGCATTATTGTGAAAGGGCTTCTCCCACATGACCTATAATATGAGTACATGAGTTTATGCATAAATGAATGATTTACTTGAATCATGATATTCCCCTTATCTAATGTAGTAATTCTAGATGTTTGGGTTGAGTTTGATTCATAACCTTGAAAGGCAAATTATGAGGGTTGTACATGTTGATAAGAATTGTGCATGAGCTTGTGACTCACTTAGAAAGTGAATATACTATGATTATGATATTATGTACGTGTTTTATAAATACTTTGAGAGTGAAGTGTTTATGATGATAATGTTGTTGTTGTGTCATGGAAAGGATAATCCCACACACACCCCATGCATGAACATGACTATGATGTGGCTAAGGTGTTGTTGAAATGTTATTTCTCATATGCACCCTTACACATGACTATGCATGAAATTTACATGACCATGATAATCTTCTTGTGTTGATTGAAAGACTATTCTCATGAAAATACATGATTATAATATGAAAGTTTTCCTCACATAATTAATGATGATTCTAAGGTTGAAAGTTCATTCTCACCAATTGAATCTATGAGTTATTTTATGAATTGTGTTAGGTGGAGGGTTTAGACACTTTTTTATGCATGTAAATTCAATTCAAGACTAAACATGTAATTTTGGGAAATAATGCTTAGCACCGAGTGGATAAGAAAAGTGAGGTAGAGGCACTCCCGTCAATTCAAAAGGTCAGGTTCTCTAAAGATAATCTCATGAGATGGAAGCTCCCCCATCAATACAATAGTTTGGGGTTTCTAGAAGCAATATCCATATCCCATAACTATGTGCCCACATAGGTCTTTAGCTAGTGGATCCACCTAAAAGCTAATACATTTAATTTTACCTTAGGTAAGTAGGACATCTCTTTTCGGTATTGGACATGAAACTGGATTTCATGTAGCTCACATGGTCTAAGTCGGTTAAGGCTATTTTCCCTCCATGAACAAGAATAAGAACAAGAACATGAGTTATGTACTATGGTTCCTCAAGAGGTTCTACTTAGTATGAGTGGGGGTATGAGACTTTATTCATGCATTGCACAAGTAGGCTTTGAGAGTGTTGATGGTATCTTTCTATTATGACATAATGAATTATGAGTTAATGCATGTTTTATATGAATTATGTACATGAAAATGAACTATACTTATGACTTCTCAATGAGCTCTACTTAGTGTGAGTGGGGGTATGGGACTTCACTTATGCATTGCACAAGTAGACCATGAAAGGGGTTATGGTGTGGTTTCCTTATGCTATGAAGATATATGAATTTATACATGTATGACATGGATTGTTGCTAAGAGTGTCTTTCCTTGTTATAAGCTATGAACATGACTGTTTTCCTTGACTATGAGTATTGACTATGGATGAGATCAAAGCATGATAAGTATGTGCATGGTGGCCTAAAAGTGGTACTTAGTGTACATAAGATTATGGGATCCTATCTATTCATTTCACAAGTATAACCTAGGGTTACTTATGTGATGATTCTATTATGGTGAGATGAGCTTGGTATTTAGCTGTGAGTGAACTATGTCTTGTGATGATTGGGGTATGCATTATGTTTATGTTGGAGACTATGCTTGTGAGTAAGCTGATATCCTTTATGCTATGATGAATTGTACATGAGTTGTCTTATGAGCTACTTTCCCCAATTATTTCAAAGATGATGTTCAAAAATTGGCATATAGCATGGTTTCAACTAAAATGTCTCTTTTTGCATGTTTTAAGGATTTTTATTCATGACTTTCATACTTGGTACATTTTTGTGCTAACCCATATTTTCTACATTTTCTATAAGTGTAGGGTTTGGTGATATCGTCTTCCACCCTCTTGGCTAGGGTCATAGTAGATCAAGAAGAAGAAGATTGGTGAGTCCTCATAGTATTTGAGGGCTTGACCATTATGTCCTTTAAGTATTTCTTTATGTTTTAGACTTTTGTAAGGGCTATGTCCCTAAGATTGTATTCAAATGTTATAGATGGTTTGAGACATAGTGTTGTAGACTCCCACTTGATTTTTATAAAAGACTTCGATTGTAAAGAAAAGTTTTAAATTTCTGCACTTTTTCCTATGTTCTTATGTTATGATATGCTATGAGGCTTGTATGAGGCTTTTCGGAGTCTTGTACGCCGTGTCACATCTAGGAGGTAGCCTTGGGTCATGACAAACATGGTATCAGAGCACACGATTTTGGGATGGTTTTTAGGATGTCTCAAACCACGTCTAGTAGAGTCTTGTTCATAAATGTGAAGCGCGCCACATTTATGAATATGAGGCTATCAGATGTTAGGAAAACTTCACTTATTCTCTAAGTTGTGTCATAGAGTTTAGCTTTATTAGGTCTTTCTCCTAATGTGTGCCCTATGATTTTCAGGATATGACTATTTCAAGGGCTTACGTTGAAAAGGAGGAAGACTATGTGGAGCAAGTGGTTCCCCTCCAAGCTCCTCCCCAAGCTCCAATTGTCCCTATAGGGGAGGATGTGTCTAATGAGAAGATTAGATATGATTTTCAATTGTTGACTCAAGTCCGGACAGAAATTCCATAATTCTATGGTTAAAGATGGAGGAAGACCCTCAAGAGTTCATAGATGTGTCTAATGTATTATTTTTTTTTATTTAGTTCTTTGGTTCTTATTTTTGTTATTAAAATATATTCAAATTAAGACTTGCAATAAGTTTATATGCATTGCTTTAGATTATTAAAGGTAAAACAAATCTTATGAAGTTTCTTTTATTTTCAATATATGGAATCTTTAATTAATAATAAAGAAGTTTTCTAACTTTCTATATTACAATCCTAGGGGCAGGTTATATTATTCACTAATTATAATTTTAGAGTTATAATTTTTGAATTCCTTTCACATGAAACTTGAATAAAATAATATCAATTTAAATGGAATATTAAAATTAAATTTATATTTAATTAAATCAAATATAAATTTATGAATAAGATTATATTTTATTCGTTGAGGAATAAAAGAATAAAACATGAGAAACAAACCAACGTAATGCTGGTTTTAATTATTGGTACTTCTAGTATGTATCTCTTTTTGACTAGACATTATCATATATTTGCCCATTAAGACAAAAGTATCAAAATATCAAAAAGTAGAAAATATAATACTAAAAACTAAATTAATCTTGAAAAATCAAAAAATCCAATTGTGATTAATCTTGAGGATGTAAGTTAGGATTCATGCTTTATTTAATTTCAAACAATTTTCACCGGCTATATGATTAATCTTCACATATCATGCTTCTACAATTAAATGTATCTTAGTCAATATTACACAAACAGAAACAAAAAAGTAGCATAAGTTCTCTATTATTTTTTCACGAAACTAAAGATTTCTACCCAAGCAAAAAGACTACTAAAAAGTATAAGACATACGATAAATGCGAAAAGTGGCTAAAATATATTTTTAATTAAGGTATCGCCTAGAAAATTCTTTTTCTTTCAGTGTGCTCTGAATTCTCCAAATTTATATGGATTTTAAGAGAAATATTTTTCTTTCATGTGATTATAAATTTATTCGTCTTATTTAGTAATATTATTGACCAATTAACTCCTAAAGGAGAAATCATTGTCTTTTTTTTAGAACTGCTTAACTATACACAGAAAACTACATTTCTTGATTATTTTCAGCATATATAATGAAAACTCTACACCTGAATGAAATGTTGGAAAAATTCAAGAATGTACACCTATTTTCTCAGTATTTATGCATTATGAGTACAAAGTCTTCTAAATACACACCACCCTCTTAACTTCATGACTTGTACAATTATATTGGACATATTATTGTTCTCCACATGATCTCCTCTCATATCACTTTATTTTTTTCAGGATGTAAGTTAAGATTCACGCTTCATTTAGTCCTAAGCAAGTTTCATCAGCTATACGACCTTACATATCATGCTTGTGCAATTAAATGTATCTCAAGTCAATATTACTCAAATGAAAATACAAAAGTACGTAGAAAGAATTTCTCTATATTTTCACGAAATTAAAAATCTCTACCTAGGTTAAAAGACTACTAAAAAGTATAGGACAAAAAGTAAATACGAAAAATGGCTAACAGAAAATAGGCAATTTTCTCAGTTTTACGTGTGTGTTAGCCCATGAATATTTAAGTGATATGGCTTCTTGTCGATCTTTTTGCAAAAACATTACGGAACGTACGTGAAGTCTCACCATTTTTACACATATTTTGGGCTTTTAGGAGCCATTTTATAGGAATTAGGTAGATTTCTCAATTTTCGTGTGTGTTAGCCCATGAATATTTTGGTGTTATGACTTTCGATCAATTTATTGCATAAAATTTACGGAACCCTCCGTAGGGATTTGAGAGAGAAGTACGTGAAACCTCACCATTTTTTCGGATGTTTTGGGTAATTAGGATCCATTTTACAAAAACTAGGCATTAAATGAATGTTTAACCAAGAGTTGACCGTGCGCTGTCCGCGGTCAACATCAACAAAAAATCAATTCCCTAACTTATTAATGTCTCTGAATGGACTCTCGGGATTCATTCAGGACCAGATAAAGATAAACCAAATATGTTACCCCACTAAATTCGACATTTCAGACTCAATTGAATCGTCGGATTTCTGAAAAAATATTGTTTTGACAGAAATACCTTTCGAACCTCTCTTTAGGCCTAAAGCTCAACTTCTCGCCTAAACACCCAACTTTCAACCTAAGGCCTCAAAAACCTTACAACCTCTCTACTAGCTCACACTTAACGTTCCGGACGCGATGAACTGACAAAATTTTCATCCGACGCTCGAAAATTAAAGTATAGACCGATGTCAACCCCATCTAGAATTCTCAACTCAAGAGGGGTCAAATCACTAAAAATACACCCGATCGAATCGGGGATCACACCAACCATTCTTGAAACACAAACTAAGCATGAAAACACTATGGAAAAGTGCAAAATGATCGTTTCACAATTAAAGCAAAATCACAAGAAATGAGACATTACCGAAATATTGTTTTGGGTCTCTTATGAATTGAGAATTGGGTTGGGTCAGTTAGTGTGATGGATTAATATTGGGCTGGAATTGAGAGGAAATTGGGCTCAAATTTGGGTGTGTGTTAAACTTGTCCCCAAGAAGGTTTAATTTGGTTAGATTTGTAATTAAGAAATAAAAAAAATATGGAACTAGTCAAAATGTCTAGGAGAATGATTAAAAATACCAAGTAACAAAGAATTCCTTTACAAAAGGCATACAAAGGAATGCTAACAGACAAAAGTAATGACATTATTGATCATTAGGAATACTTAACAGGTTAAACACCTAAGAACTGAGAACATATTAAAATACTAAAATTGAAAAGAACAAAGAAAATATTACACATAGAAATATATACTTAAATGAAAGTACAAATAACTGGAAACGGTAGGAAAGAAAACTGACACTTCTGTTTATTATAGAATCTTTTAATAAAGGAAAAAAAGTCCGATCAACATTTCTAAAGACCTTCATACTTTTAATATAATATAGATATAGATTAATGAAAATACCCAAAACTACTGGAAAATTGATTCAAATTTTTTTGAATAGACACATTATAATTCATCATTCAAACAATTATTATTATTACTCTATTTGACATAAAACTAAAGAAAGTGTGCATTACATTTGTGATGTACAAAACTATACATAAATTTTTTATTTGAAGAATAATTACAAGTGTAACAAATTATTCATGATACTCTTTTGAAGGTAATAATACTTGATTAAGATAAGCTCCAAGTGCCCATATGGGGAAAATATTTCTGTAGGATGAGTAGCTTATCATACAATTCCTGTTGAATACTCCTATTATTTCCTGCAAAATTGTAAAATATTATATTGTTGAATAATAAATATAATTTTGTGTGTCACTCTGAGATAATAAAAATTTAAAATTGCGAGTAAAAATTAAATGCAGAAAATACCTGTTGTGGAAAATCTCCATTTTCCATTTGAGAATTTATCAAAATTTTAGCAGCTCGTTTGAGTGGAGTAGGATCTCTTTTGCCCTATCAAATTTCGATAAGGAGTAGTCAAATTCACATCAAGTAAAATACAATTTCATTTTTCAAAATCACAAAAATCACGTAAAGATATTATTCAAATTTATACAATAGTATGGCATTTTTCCATATTAAAAAATTGTATTGATTCTCTAGTAATTCTGATTATTTAATTAATATACTAAATTAAAATAATTAGTGCTATTTAAATTAAGTACCTGGCCAGCTTCAATAAGAGCCAACATGGCCCAAGCTGTATTCACATTCTGTGGTCTATTCCCTTCAAGGTTCGTATAAACCTGTCGTGACATCAATTAACAATTATCTGTTATAACAATATTTCACTATAATATCATGTTCATTTTGGAACCAATTTTTTTGTTACGTTACATTATATGTTCTTTATATATAATAATATTTTGCGATAGCAGTCAAAAATATCTGGACAAACCATATTAATTGATGTGTACTTCAAGATTTGTCTTTGAGTTTCATTAAGTGACAAGCCTTGAAGCAGGGACATTTGTAGATACTGAAGTTTTGTGGGACTCTACAAGACGTGTTGAGTTGGGACTCTACAAGGTGTGTTCAATTCTAATTAGGATTCTTGGAAGCTACTCAACCCTAAACCCTAGTTCATGCGGTAAGATATCCTCTTAAAGAGGCATCTCAAATATTCCGCAAATTCATGGAATATTCACAAAGAGATCAAATTCAAATCATCCTAGTTCGAGAAATACTCTACTAATAGATAAATCTTACGAGAGAAGAAGGATAAATCTTACGAGAAAAGAATTGATGGATCAACAAATTTATACTCACAATCTCGAATAAAATTATGTTTCTTCGAAAAAAAATTGATGTGTCACCTTGTGTTGAGATGAGAGATAGCTTTCTCCCCAACCACCAGAAGGTTGAAGTTGTTTGGACAATAGGAAATGACAAGCCTTTCTGATGCTTTTGCAATTTTCATAAGTGTAGCCACCAGCAACCAGCCCACATATCCCAAACCATGTTCCATATGTGTAGCAAACTCCCCATGAACCATACCTTTGTACACAAATATAAATATCACGAGTTTAAGTTTTATGCATTAATCGTATGAAAAAATATTTACATAATCAAGTTAATTTAAAAATAATTATAGGTTGCTATAATAAGCATCAAATAGTAACCTCGTCATAGCAAAAGCAATTAACTTGCATTCATAGGTCTAACTAAGTTCTAACATGTAAGAAATTATAATTGAAGGTACTTATGAGTCTGTCCTAGTGGTCAATAATATAGTGAGTGATTTCATCCTTTCTATCCAAGTTTCGATACGGAGTGATTTCGTCCTTTCTATCCAAGTTTTGATGAATAAAGTTATTTGATACTTGTACTAATCGAAAATAGCAGATACTTTTGAAATAAGTCGAGATTTGCAAATTGACCCCCGAACACCACGATTAATATATATAAAAAAAAATGAAATTAGTTACCATGAGCCATCAGGAAGTTGAATAGTTTGAATAAATTGGAGAGCTTTGTTAATACATGCTTCTATTTCCTTCTCTCTATGTTTGGGGTAATTTTTCTTGAAGGATTGAAGAGCTTGAATTACTGCAGATGTACATTCCACATACCTGCACCAATTTTACAAATTTTCTAATAAAGAATTATATATAACATTCACTATATAGAAACTCCCATATATATAGGTCTGTCATAAAAAAAAAATCATTCGGTGTTCAGTATTTATATTGAAACTCAATTAATTTAGATTTACGTCACATAGTATCCATTTACGCTTTCTACCTAAGGACTTTTTCATGTTTAGAATCGAAACCAAGACCTCTAATTAAGAAAAGGAGCAGTCTCATCCGCTGCACCACATCCTTTTTTATACTATAGTTTTTAGAGGGTGTTTGGATTGACTTAAAAGTTGGTCAAACCTACTTTTAAGCCAGTTTTGACTTCTAAAAGTGTTTGACAAATATAAAAATAAGTTAAAATAAGTTTAAAATGACTTAAAATAAGTTTAAAACCAAAAGTAAGTCTCCTCCTATTTTTTATTTTTTGACTTAAAAGTCATTTAAGTTGACCTTTTATTTTTGACTCAAAAGCTATTTTTTTAAGTCAATCCAAACAAGCCCTTTAGTATTACAAAAACTTCTCAAGTTTTAACTTACATCTCTAATTTTTCTAGTTTGATAGCAGGACCTTTTTATTTGGGAATTCCTTTATTTCTACTGTTTTCTTTTCTTTTCTTTTTAAAAAAAAAAACATAATTTCTTCATATTTGTATTTTTCTTTTATACTTGATTAGATATATCAGAGACAACTTCTCTTCCTTTTCAAAGTAAAGGTAAAATTGCGTACAAATCTTCTTTCATAAACTCCACTTATAAAATCACACGAGATATATATTGTTATAGTTGTTACTATTTCTATATATGCAACATATAAACGTGTGGAAAGTCTTACTGGTAATCAATAGTGATGTCCCCAAATGTTTCCGATGGATTAATCATCTGTCAAATTGCCAAAAACAAAAAAAGAGATGACAAAAATAATAAAATCATTTGATGAATTAAAGAAAAAATATTTGCATAAGTTAAATACCTTCGTATTAATTTATATGACATATTTTTTCTTTTTAGTCGGTCAGAAAGTAATGTTACATTTCTATACTTATATATAAATAATTTAATTATAGAAATTTTATTTTATCTTTAAAGAACTTATTTATAATCACACAAATATCTAAGATTTATTTATTAAATCACAATTTCAAAAAAAAATATTTTAAAAATTCTTGTGTCAAGTTAAACTATGTCACGTAAGTCATATGTTACCTCAAGCCATGCATAAGATCTTGTTAGCTCGTAGGAAGCAAATCCACCATTGCTATTCTGAAATGTATATTTCAAAAAAATGAAAAAAAAATATTTATAATCATATAAATATCTAAAAATTTAGTGAGAGGTATGTATCCTAAGTGATTATCATCCATAATCATAATAATTGATTTTTCCATTGTTATAAAATTTGAAATTATTATCACATTTAAAAGATATCAAATAGTCAAATTCAGAAGATTATATTAAGTAAATTAACCTGAAGAGAAAGAATCAAATCAACAGCCTCACATAGCCTATGAGGTGCTATGACTTCTCCAACAATATCTAATGGCATCAGAGATAGCAAGATAGATGCCTGTAGTTCAGTTTAGCCAAATAAATAAATAGTTATGCTATGATAGAAGAGGTATATTTGAATAAAAAAAATATAACATGAATATATTTGAATCGAAACTATATCGAGAAATAATATATACCATTATTGTAATTAATTTTTGTCAGATTGTTTTTATCTTGTGTAGTAGATAACATATCTTAGAAAAAGCTTATCTTTGAATATAGGGAAAATTATGCAGAATAGCAAACATTTAGCCTATATTATGTACTATAACTATAGTTTAAGAAAATTGTTATTTGCGGCTACAGTTTTCCCAATTCTTGCTCTTTGTCTGATTTGTTTAAATTCATAATTTGTATAATTCGGTTCCTGATTGTATAAATTCAGAAATTTGTATATGCTTATCCTAGCTATTTGTATACGATTTATGAAAATTCATAATAAATTATCTTGTTTGTATATTGGCAAGCGAAATATACAAACGGAGTTATGAAAAATTCTTAAATGTATAAATACAGAATTTGTATATATTTACCCTATCTGTATATTCACAAATGAAATATACAAATCACAGTCTCCATAGCAAATGGAACTATAGCTACATATGGAGCGCAATTATCAAAACTATAGTTATAGAGCCTTATTATGTCTATTATGTTTGTTATTTCTAAAATTTTGTCTATTTATAACTTGCTCGGATGGTTTCTACTCAAAGATTGTGAGTTCGAGTCACCAAGAGTGCAGAAAGGTGGGAGCTCCTAGGGAGGAGCATTTTAAAAAAAGAATTATCTTTCTTTTGATCATATGACTTTACGGTGGACGGATGAGTATAACATAAACAAATTAGTATAATGAACAAGTAAAAATGATCGGAAGCAGTAAGTAATGGACCTTTAAAGCTTCTGCAGTGCAATCAGATACAATCCAACCATTATCTACAGTAGAGAAAGGCCATCCACCTCTAGAATGCTGCCTATACCACTTCTTGGCATCTCCATTACTATTTTCTCTAACCTTAATTATAATTAATTAATGCAGGATTATAAATATACACAAATTTATTAAAGCTCAATAGAAGAGGAAAAAATTAAATAAAAAAATTAGTGGGAACCTGTGAGGCTTTAATGAAGTGGTGTGCATTTTTAAGCATCACACCATATTCTTGAGGAAGATTTGTAGCTAGTATGGCTTGTACACCAAAACTAACATCCCATAGTTGACTTCCATTATATCCCTATAATCAGAGGCGAATTCAGGATTTGCAGACGATGAGCAGTACCATCAAAGACAAGCACATTTGACGTTTGTTAAATTTTTGAAATAAAATTTATATATTTGAAAACTATATAAAAAGTACTATAAGTCATCATAATAATTGGTAATTTAGAAAATTTAGAGCTAAAGAAAAACTTATTAACTCTCAAAATTCAAAATGTGCTACATAAATTGAGATAGAAGAAGTATTTTGTTTCACAAGTTCCTTTTTTTTTTTTGGAAAAAGGGTAAAAAATTTCCTTAAACGATGTGCAATGAACAAAAATGTCCTCTGTTTATAGTTTGGCTTAAAAATAACCTTACCGTCAATACTTTGATTCTTTTTTAATGAGAAATTATACCTTCATTTTCATGCCATCTTCAGCTAGCCATAGGTAGTCTTTGATTCTTGAGAGATGAAGTTTGATTGCCTGGGAATTTGGATCCTCTACCCAACAACAGAGCATGTTCAATACCTGTATTTTATTTTATTTTTATTTTTGGTGTCCAGCAGATTAAAATGTCAGTTGCTAATGTTGTTTTCATTTGTTTTTGTCATAATACATATTAAACGTACCATTTAACTTGGCATCTAGCATCAGAGGAAGACACACATTTATTTGTAGGGGTGCATGTTCACCCATTAACTTTGAAAATAATCATATATATATATATATATATATATATATATGTATCTATCTTGAGAAACTGACAAAAATTAGGATATAATTAATAGTGCACCTATAGAGGAGTATAGAAGTACCATTGTCCTGTTGGTTGTCCTGTTGGTACAAGCCAGATGAATCATGTGCAAGACTAGGGTTCAAATCTAACTAGATCCCTATTTCTTCATTTTTATTTTAAGTATATAGGTGCACTCAAAGTTTTCAAATCATGGGTTCGTCTCTGTCTAGCATCTATGTCTTCCAACTTTAGGAGTGCACAATAGGCACTTAAATTTGTAATAGAGTTGAACAAGTAGACACACACGTCATCCTGCTTGACGTTTTACGTAGTAAATTAGCAATTTATATCATATGTGTATTATGTCATCTAGGACACATGTGTCTATATGTTCAACTTTATACAAGTTTAAGTATCTACTTATACACACCCAAAATTAAAGAACATAAATATCAGTTAAGACCAAATTAAAAAACCAAGTGTCACTATAGTTAAACAAAAATTATAATACCTTATTGACAGGTCCAATACAAATATAGTTGGTATTTTCATCTTCATAATGAATATGTTCCATCACAGTGTTGAGTGCCTTTTTTCTTAGTTTGGAGAGTGGCCATTGCATGAGAAGAGGTTCTCCAATTTTGTGAAGACCTTCCCAAAGTATGTCTTGTACTAAAGGATGAGGGTAGTACAAATCTTCCTGAAATTAATTAAACACCATACATTATTTTATTAATTTGCGCGATAACTTATAGCTTGTCTAAACTTTTGAAAGTCACAAGTACTTATTTTAAAAAGTCAAAGTCTTTTGGTCAAACTTTTAAGTAATACTACTATAAATTGGTTTTCATAAATTGAAAAGAGTAAGGGCCGTTTGGATTAACTTAAAAAAAATAGTTTTTAAGTCAAAAATAAAAAGTCAAACTAAAAATGATTTTTAAGTAAAAGAATAAAAAGTAGGAGGAGACCTACTTCTGGTTTTGACTTATTTTAAGTCATTTTTGACTTATTTTAAGTTATTTTTTTATCCTGCCAAACACTTCATAACTTATTTTAAGTCATTTTTGATTTATTTTAAGTTATTTTTTATACTTGCGAAACACTTCCAAAAGTCAAAAACTGACTTAAAAGTAGATTTGACCAACTTTTATGCCAATCCAAACGGGCTCTAACTTAATTCTTCTCAAAAGCACTTTTTGTTTACCAATTGCCTCCCCAAATAGTTGTTTTATATTAGCAAAAATGTTTTATTAAAAATGATTAGTCAAAAATAAGTTGCAACTCACAAAAATATATGTTAGAAAAGTAGATTTGACTCAAAATATTTTTAAAATACGTATACTTTGGAAATTTGAACAAGCAGATTATTAATTTACTAGTTTCATCATGTTATTTTCAATTTCAAATTATTTTTAAAAAAATAAAATGGAAGAAATTAGAAAAATATACCTTAGCACATTGGTTTCTAGCCAAGTCCCAATCAATATGGTGATAGGGAATTGTATAGAGCTCTCTTCTAAGTGATAAAATGATGGAATTAATTGGACCGACATATCTCCTTCCATACAAATAAGACATTGCTAAATACACCATTCGACAATGACACCACATTCGACCTACCATATCATAAAAATAATAATATGATTACATATGTTCAATTATATTAGAAGCAAATTAAAATGACATAATCACATATCAAGTTTAATCTCACACTATTAAAATATGAGTCAAAATAGATGGACTAAGTCTTCTTTTAGAAAATCAATGTCAAATTGATGGACTGTATATCATCAGCTTTGTCTTTGTCGCTTTCATGAAACCGACAGACAGGATCAATTAGAACCGAATTTAAAACCTACATGTTGATGCTCACGATTTCTACAGCCATACCAATGATTTAGAGGAGATTTCTCGAAAAGTATTTAGTGCACATTTCGGTCAACTCTCCATAATCTTTCTTTGGCTGAGCGGCACGTATTTTCACGGTGCTCGTTTTTCTAATTATGAAGTGTGGCTAAGTAATCCAACTCACATCACCGGCCCCGTCCGTCAATTTTTGTTGCTTTCATGAAACTGGTGGACAAGGTCGGTTAAAATCAAGGTACAATTGATCCTTTCCGTCAGTTTTTTTAAAAACCAACGGACGGAGTTGGTTTTTCAGAAATATACATAAAAACTGTAGTTATTGGGAATCAAATTCAAGTATTTTCTATGACTTTGAACAATTCTACCACACGATCATACATGCTCTTTAATGAAATATTTCCATTATTTTTATTATTACTCTTCAACAGTAATTTTGTATTTTAAAACTCGACTTTATCCATAGATTTTTGTAAACCAAATAATAAAAAAACAGAAACAAATTAATTATTTTAAATAGACCATCGACTCAAATCACAAGAACCTGGGTGTATAGGAAGAAAGTAAGGGAGAAGCCATAATTCAGGCGGTAGTGGATTATTGCCACTCCATTCGTATACGCCAAGTACCTAACACAAAAGAGTCCCAAAACAAAAATTAAATAAATAAATGCTACTCTGTTTAAATTTTTAATTAATACATGTAGTGATAGTTTGGTACAATATGGTGTATGAAAAAAAGAATCATAATATATAATTTAGTACAATTTTATTCATTTTGATTGTATTTGAACGATATATAACTTAATATATCAATTATAGTGTATTATTTTACATCACCACTAATATAAAATAGCTAATTCATGTAATATAAAAGGACAATACTATCTTTTATCTTTTTCCTAGAAAACAATAAAGATCAAGCATTCATAATTATTGTTTAGTATAATAGATAAGGTAAATATTTTAAAGGGATAAGAGTCTGAAAAATATTCCAACTTTGGTCGAATTTGTTGTTGTAATACTAAACTTTCATGAGGACCTATTACCTCCCTAGACTATTTAATACCGTATTTTAAACATATATATTTGCCCACGTGGACATAAAAAATAATGCAAAATTATAAATAGTAATGTGCCCACGTGGGCACATATATACCTTTAAAATACATTATTAAATAGTTCAGGGGGTAAAAAATACGGTATTAAATAGTCTAGGGAGGTAATAGGTCCATATGAAAGTTTAGTATCGCAACAGCAAATCCGATCAAAATTGGGATATTTTTCAAACCCTTATCCCTATTTTAAATGATATCTTGTATAATCAGTTTTAATGTAATGAATCAAACATTTAATAGAAAAATAATTTTGATATTACTAATTTATGTATAATTAACATTTACATAATTAATCACCGCATTATAATTCTTTCTTACTTACAGAGAGCCAGAATTTTCCCCAAGACGGAATATAAGTGACACCACCATGTTCAATAATCCATTTTCTAGCTTTCTCCATGGCTTCATTGTTTACATTAATAGTTTCTCCATCAATAAGTCTTATTGCCACATAGTTGAGAGCTGTGCAAAACATGGTGCTATGTCCTTCTATATGCAACCCCCATCCTCCATCTTTATTCTGCATTCAACTATTTTTTTTAATATATAGTAGTAATAAAAACTTCAATTTACACATTTCATTAGAAAAATCATGACAAGCTACACTCTTTTGTCGTACAGTATTAGATAAAAATATACTCAGTGTTATCTCATACAATGAAACTGAAGAGACTAGAGTAATAATATACTCAGTGTAATCTCATACGGTAAAACTGGGGAGAATAGAGTGTACGTAAACCGAAAAATAATTAAGAATGTAAGGCACCTGATGATTATATAAATAACGAAGTATTTCCTTTTGATGCTCTTCTGATAAAACTACATTCATGGCTCCCATTATGAATAGACTTATAACCTGCAAAAGTTAGATCAAAAGACGAAGATTGGAACCATAAAAAAAGGAGGACGATATGAAAAATGATTAAGTTAAGAAGAGTTATAGAATCTTGATAAAAAAAATAGTCGTGCTTCAATACGGATATGAGATATCGAGTGGAAAATTTTAAAAAATAAAATAAAATCTATGTATAGTTTTGGTGTGTACATACATAGTTGGCAATTTAAACACTCACACATTGACACACAATAGTTAACATAGTTTAATTAATTCAAGATTAAATATGATTAATTATTCGAGTATAACAACCACCAAAATCAGAAACTTATCATTATATAACCGAAGGATCACAAGTGCAATATATATGTCCCTAATTTTTATTGTATCGGTCCCAAAAAAATATCACCTTTTTATAATCAAAATTAACTTAAATCTAATTTTTTTTTAATCCTTAATAAAATGATTTATAGTTACTAAGACTTGTTATAGACTACAAATTCCTTAAATTTTATATTAAGTCAAATTAATGCCACAATTTATGCGACACAGTTCATTTTTAGTGTGTCCCAAAAGAGAATGACATATTTCTATATTTAATATCAATTTAACTTTAAAATATTCATGTAACCTTTAATAAGATAATTTATACTCCCCAAATATTTGACTTATTATTGGAAGGGGTAAATAATATTTATTCCCTCTGTCCCAATTATGTGACACATTTCGGATTTTGAGATTTAAACAAGTCTATCTTTGACTGTAAATTTTTGGAAAAATGCATAAGTACCCCCCAGCCTATAGCCGAAATCCCTGAGACACACCTAACCTTTACTAAGGTCCTATTACCCCCCCCCCCCCCCCGCCCGCCCCTGAACTTATTTATATGTAGTATTCTACCCCTTTTTGGCCTATGTGGCACTATCTTTTAGGCCCAACGTATGTTGACATTTTTTTCAAGGATAGTGCCACGTAGGCCGAAAAAGGGTAGAATATTATAGATAAATTAAGTTCGGGGGGTAATAGGACCTTAGTAAATGTTAGGTGTGTCTCTGAGATTTCAAGCATAGGCTGGGGGTACTTATGCATTTTCCCTAAATTTTTCATATATCTTTTAAATATTTTGAATTGTCTATTATTGTGACTTATAATACTTTTTACAGAGTTTACAAAAATATAAATTTCATTTAAAAAAAAAACTGATGCTTTCATGCGTAAATTTTCAGTCAAATTTAAACCATTTGACTCTGGAAAAAACGAAATATATCACATAAATTTTGAGAATAGGGTCATACCAAACCAGGCAAAAGAAAGAGAGGGCCACCATAATCAGCAGGCCAATGACCATCATTAGCTTGAATTGTTGAGTAAAATCTCAACCCTCTTTTCAATGTTGTCTTCACTAATTCTTCTTCACTCTCTATTTTCACTTTTTCCAACATTTCAATTTGTTTCTCCTTTGCAAACTAATTATTATTATATAAGATTAATTATCATATATAAAAATCCATGGACTAATTAATATTATTATGAATATATTAATTACCTGAAGTCTTAATAGGAGATCAGAACTATGTTTAACATGAAACCAATTCATAGAAAAATGTTCACGAATATCTTCAATATGAGATCGTTCTTCCTCTGTTCCACTATTCTGATCGAATTCCCAATATTGCCTACCAATGTTATTGTTCAAACTTCTAATCCATGGATCGTTTCGATCTGACAACTTAAGCTTCCACATTGTTTTTTTCCTTTTCGATTGATTTATTTCTACACTTGTTAAAATCACAAAGACATCGTAAACACAAACAAATTTTGTAGCTAAATAGGAAAGGTTGTTGATAATCAGAAAAAAAAATGTTTAACTACGAGCAATTTAACGATGAATTAACATCTATAGAAAAGTTGTTCAAAGTTATTAATCTTGCAAAATCAAGCAAGGGAATTAACTACTAAAATTAAGAAAATTAGATATTATTTTCTCACCTTTTTGTATGGTTACAAGATTTTTAAAATAAAATTAAGTGCTCGAAATTTTCAGACATTCACAATAAAATAAAAATATACTATATGTCAACATATTTTAAGTTTGTAAACTTTTTTACTGAAATTGAACGGATGAAAGGAAACAACCCTAAGTTTGTCAAATATATGTTTAATGAGTAAACAAAAATTAAAATGCACAACCGTTAAATATTTAACTTAAAAGACAAAAAATACTATTCCCTTAAATGTAAACCTGGTTGGCTGTACTGAATTTTAAATTTTTTAAAATAAAAAGACAAAACTTTTAATAATGTATTAGTTTAAATAAATTATAGTACTTATAATATAAGAAAATGATGAAAGAGGGAGAGAGAGACTAACAAGAGTAGAGCAAGAAGTGAAGAGCTAGTTTAAAGAAAGAATGGTCTGTCTCAATTTATACACAACCTATTCTATTTTTTTAACTAATGATTTATAACAACGCCAAAAGCTATATATAAAAATTAATTCAAAAGGACTAGTAGCGTTTTAGGTGCGTCCATTTTATAAATTTTAAAAAGTAAAATAAAAATGTATCAAAACGTTCTTTATTCTGTTATTCTAAAATGACATGCAAAATAATTTTAAATATATTAGGTGGAAATTAGAATTTAAAAATTGTCCCAAAAGAGATATTCTTCTAAAAAACAAATTGAAATAGAGAAAGTATATTAGAAACAAGAGTCATGAATACATGAATCTGCTAAATCAGTTGAAAAACAAAGCCAAAATTAATTCAAGAACACTTTACAATATTAGCTTTGGTCAGTTAGTTTAGTTAATATATGGCTCAGAAAATATGTTTATTACGCTGAGGCAATTTGAAATTTAACGACACCAAATACTACTCGTTTGTTTCAATTTATTTGATTTATTTTCTTTCAATCTCTAGACTCTGATCATTGTACCTTCATCTGAGAGATTGAGTTAGCATAGATAAATCTTAAAGTGTTTTTTTCATCTGCATTGTTTCATCCGCACCCTTACCATGTCCAAAATAAATAGTTATAAAAAGTAATTTATTTTTTTATTTATTAATATTTAAATAATTTATAATAGTTAGGTACTTGTAAAACTATCATTTTATTTTATTTTATTTTATATATATATATATATATATATATATATATATATATTTTATTTATTTTTTTTATTTTTTTTTTTATTTTTTTTATTTTTATTTTTTTTTATTTTTTTTTTATATAATTATTTTAGTTACTTAGTCAAATATATGCAACTTGTCCAACTTAAAATGTCAACAGTCCCCATACAATACACGTTAAAGTATTTTTAATTAAATCGAACTCACAAAATTTCACTTATATTACTTAGTTTGTTATAAATATATTATATTTTTCACTCATACATAGTTAAAATAAATTTATAAATTAGATAAATTTTTAAATAGATAAACATGTAATTGAATAAGCTTACAATCAAGTATATAATTTAGCTTTTATTCTTCTATAGATAAAAGATTATTGTATAACAAACTTAAAGAAAAATAAAATCTCCTCCCTCCCCTAAGTTCTTTAATAATATTCTATTATATTTCATAACATAATTAATAAAGTATGAAGTATATTTTAGACGTTCATCTCAAATAGTACTATGCACATGTTATTGCAAATTAAACGTTCATTGTTGATTTTATGATACTTTTTGAATGAGAAGCCTTTTTTTATATGATTTCAAGAAATTTTCTATGTTGTTTATATGGTTTATTCTTTCACCCTCATATATTGAATGTTTTTTTTTGTAAAGATACAATAAATAATATTTGATTATTAAGAAATCATGAATATTATGTATAATGAATTTATTTTTACAATGAATCATTAAATTATTGAATTTATTTTACAATGAGTCAGTTAACAAAAAATATATTACAACGTCGGATCATACACATCCATTGTACTTTATGTATAATGAACTTATTTTTTTTATATGAATTCAATAAATATGATACATAGTTTAGTAAGATACAATGATTTGATGTATCATTGTACTTTATGTATAATTAAAAAAATTATATGAATTCTATAAATACGATACATAAATTGGTACGATACAATAATTTTTATTAATTCATGGAATCTCAAAACATTTTTAAAATTAATAAATTAATTTATAGATTAAATAAAACATTTACAAAATAATAATATTTTATGATCCACCTATATTACTTTAATAAGGTTTTACTGTATAGTCTATTTGGCTAAAATATTTATTTTGAAAAGTACTTCTCAAGAGTATTTATAAAGTGTTTAATTAATCAATTTAAAGTATTCTCTAATAGTTTTTAAGTAATCAATTTTGAAAGTATTTTTTATTAATATTAAAGCAGTATTTTATACTTAAATGATGTTGAAAAATACTTCTAGAAGAAAATTATTATTTTTCCAACCTATAAAGATGATTTGTATAAATTTGTTATGTTTGACAGTTTCATTAATTTCTCAATATCATTTTTCATAATGTTATTTAACTTTTCAAATATTTTACATGACATGAAAGCTCTTATTAAAGACTTGCATATAAATTCTTTATTTTTTTCCCTCAAAATATTACATAAAAAATTGACAACTAAACATTTTTTTTCTTGTTGGTTTTACAAGTTTCTGATGTGTATTTTTGTCGGGTCATTTTCTTCTAAATATTTTTAAAGTTAAATATTAGTTTACGAGAGAAGTATTATAAAATCATTCAAGTTGAGATTAATGACTAAGTTTAAGAATCCACATTTTAAAATATTATCATGAGAATGAAAGACCTAATAACGACTAAAATTCATTTAAAATCTCTCGAAAATAATGATTGTTTTTGGGGCCCATCATTTTTGCAATTATTTGAGTTAATTAGAGAAATATTCTTCCTTCTAGTGGTTGTTTAAAAAAAAGGGGTCAATTTTCCCTTAAACTATTTGAGATGAAAGAATTTTGTCATATATTTAAAATTGAGGATAAGTGCTCTTGATTTTGAAGATTTAAGAAAGAAATTATTTTGGAGATTAAGAAATTAATTATTTTAAATGATAATTTTTTACACAATGCCTATTTTATAAAATATAAAGTTTAGTTTCAATATTAATTTTTCAACTAAACATTTATTCTATTTTTTCTTTTCAAAACTATTATATTGTCTTTCAACTGAAATATAGGATAACTTAAACTTAAAATAAGTAATAACGTGTACCAAGATATAATTGAAATTGTTTTATTTTATTATATCATTCTTAGAATTAGTAAAAAACAAAAGTACATAATATTAAATATCATGTTCATAAATAATAATTCATAGCTAACATGCATGGAATCTGAAAAAGAACTTATATGCTATCTTTTTTATATTTTTAAATGAAACTTATATTCCTATCTAATTAAATTTATCACCCCCCCCCCCCCTCCCCCGGGCGGCCCCACTCCAAAAAAATGTATAAGAGCAAAGACAAAATTATTTCATTTTAAATAATGTAAAAGTAAAATTGACGTTTTCTTTCTTATTATAAAGAAGAATTAATTTAACTTATTTTGAATAAGTTTGAATATATTTTTAACCTTTTTTTCTTTAGTTTATAATTAAGAAGCACACGAAAAACAGAAAGAAAGATAAATAAAAATCTCAATTGCTCTAATATATATCAATAAAATTGATGAATAGTCAAAATTGGCGATTCTTCACTTATCATGAATACACGCTTGTGGACCTATATTTAGGATATGAAAAAAAAAAATTAAATTTGTCTTTGTACTATTATAAATAAATTATGTTTTTCTTTAATTATATTTTTTGATATATAATACATTAAATTAAATGTGTCGGGTTTCTAAATTTATATTCCAAATGGAATTAATAAAAATTGTAATTTTCAACTTCAAAGTTTTTTTTTTTTTGTGGAGGTAGGGTGAGGGTGGGGCAGGCGGAGCTAGGTGGAGTTCATGGGTTCGGACTAACCCAGTAGTTTTTTTATAGACCATGTATTTGTACTAGAAAATTAATTAAATATACGTATATTAATTTGTGAACTCCTAACAAAATTGATTGATGATTATAAATAAAATTTAAAACCCCAAACTCTTAATCTTGGCTCCACCTCTGGGGTGGGGTTGGAGGTTCCGATTTTTTTTAATTGATAATGTCTTCCTACAGCACATATAACTTGACTTAAAATATTTCTTTAATCATAATAAAATATAATTATCAAGGTGTTTTTAATTTTAAAAAATAACACAATGTGATAAGTGATGGCATTGTACTATAATATTCAATAAAAAATAATGAAAACGGATAAAACAAATATTGTTATTAATAAATCATAACAAAAATATCATAATCCAGAAATACTAAATGATGTAAATGTAAATATAAATATGAGTAACTTGATTAGCAAATATAATTATTCTGACCAATCAAATTAAAAATGAAAAGGTATCAAATATGTCAAGAATCTATAAATAAAAAAGGATGCCTTTTATGATGAGACAAAGAATTTAGAAAAATATATGTACCAAAAAGATTACAGAAATTTATTCGCAGCAGAGAACTACACCAGTTTGTACAAAATAAATTATAAAGGAATTGAAACAAAACTAAAATTTAATGTACTATAACTAAAAGTATTATCGAAACTTTATTAGTATAAAATTGACGAACGATTCATAAAGTTCAAAGCTAGAATTTTAAATCTTGTTCATGGTTTCAAACCTTCATAAGTTTAAAAGGAACGATTCATGCAGTTCAAAATTTTGATGAAGTATAAACCTAGTGGACGATTCATAGGTTCAAACATTTATAAGTTTAAAATCATAAAATAATTCACGGAGTTCAAACCTTTATAAGTTCAAAATTAAGGAACAATTCATGTGGTTTAAAAATTTCATGAACAATTCATTGCTTTCAAATCTTTATAAGTTTATTCAGGAGTTTTAATTATTTTTTTTCCCTAGAGCTTCAAATCCCTTAAACGATCATTCCGTTCAGTCATTTATAAGTTCAAAACTAAAGAAACATTCATGTTTCATGCAACCTATCTAAGTTCTTCCGTAATTTGAGTAGGAATATTTCGATCCAAAATTTATTTTTACATTAAAGTATGACTATTTTCCGATTACTTTTCAAAAAATGACTTGATGTAATTTTTAATAGGTCTCGATCGAAGTAGACCTTCGCCAGCTTGTGCATGCCTAGCAAAAGGATGCAAGTTTTTAAAACTTTGTTTAAAATCTTCTTAAAATTCTTTGATTCAAGACAAATTGAATAGGGATTAATTAATTATGCAGAGATTAGTTATATACGAATTGATAATTAAGCGTAATGATCCTTATGGTCAATTTTTCGTCTGAATTCATTTTTCCAGTTTGAACCATCCAGTAGTTTTATTATGTAGTTTATGACTTACGAATTACGGGGTTTAGGGGAAGATTTTTTGTTTTGGAAGTTGAAAAGTTTGACCAAAGTTAATATTCTAAGGTAATAAGCTCAAATTCGAATTCCGACAATTATATTCAATATAAAAGGTGACTAATGTCCCGATAAAATTGAAAATATTACTAAATTTTCATGTGATACTTTTACCAAAATGCCTCTTTGCTAGTGCACTAATATCTATAACAAACTATAGATATAATGGTTTATTTTTTTAATAATATAGAAAGATAGAAATTCTTTCTTAATCAAAAATGTAGAAAGCGACTTCAGTCCTTGATATATGTATATCAAAAATGTATATGCAATAATTTTTAATGTATCACATGAATATTAGAGCATTATAGTGATACTTATCATACTTCGATCTCAATGTATCCCGATATGTGTATACAACCTGTATCACCAAAATTCCTACATACATGAGTATAAAAGCAATATATTATATTACATCAGTCTATGTATCTCATTATGCACCAGTGATGTAGCCATATATAGCTCCGGTTGGCCAGTCAAACACCCTTCATCGAAAAATTATATTATGTATATAGAAAATTGAAGTATATAGGTCAAAAATTATTTTTCATACATATATATTAAATCTTGGACACCTTTAACGAAATTTCTAATGTTGCGGATAAGCACATAAAAAAAATGTATATCTAGACTTTGAAATCACTTCTCATAAGTTTGAGTTGTCTCACAAGGTAATATTGGTTGCTATTTCTGACGGGTTAGTTTGGGTTTATGCCCAAATTAGCCCATTTATTAAAAATAAATAAAATATTTGCTCAATCCATTAAATCCTGAATGGGTCAAATGGGCTTAGGCTAATTTGATTCGGGGAACTTTCGCAAATAACCACTATAATAAACTAAATTATGCTCCATAGTTATAGTTTGCATATTTACGGGCTATACCTACAGTTTAAGTTGCCTCATTGTATAATTCGCGGATTTGTATAATTCACAGGTTTGTATAATTTCCGGGTACATTTGTATAATTCAATTATTTTTGTATAAACTCGAAGTAACGAATTTATACAATTACAAACATCAGAAGTGTAAACATTTATACAAATTCCGAATTATTCAAATTATATTATACAAACGTGCGAATTATACAAAACAAAAAAGTTGAGCCACGTAATTATAGCTAAAAGTAGGTCGCGAATTGTATTTAAGGCAAACTATAACTATGTGAACTAATTAACTAGTATATGTTCGCTTATACACGTAATTTTCCCTTATCCTTCTTAATCACATGTTATAGGTTAGAGAGTTTGCCTTATAGCTGGATTGTGACAATTGGATCTTATACTAGGATTAACTCTTTTAAAATACTAACCAGCTAATCCTTTAAGGGAATTTAAAAAAAATATACAACCCAACACTTGTTACTCACAATGTTCATACACTCCTATACACTATTCTACAATTTTACAAATTAAGAAAAAAGATTTAATAATATCGCTAAATTATCTCAAATGGTTTAAATTAAATATATCCATCATCCACCTATCTTGCTACCTATTTGCTCTATTTTTTTTGTCCCACGTTTAGCCTTATAACTAACCTCCTTCTATTTATTGATAATTATTTATTATTTATTTTTTGTTGTTTTTCTTTTTAAATTGACAATTGAGGCTCAAATATGTCTTATTCTCTGGTATAATTTTTACCTATTATTTATTATGTGTCATATGCACCACTAGCTTTTTGAGGAACGGTTTAGCTAAAACAAAAAGGGGATGAGAGATGAAAATTGAAAAAAGCAAAAATTAAAAAAAGTTGTAACTAAGACTCAACTAAAATTGAAACAAGAAAATGCAACAAATCATGGTTAGAAAAAGTTTCCTAGTTAATTCGGGGTTAAAAAGTATATAGTTAGTTGAATTTTCTTACAAATCATCTTTAATTCATAACTAAATGAAATTAACAGTTTTTTTTTGTTGTTAGCTACGTAATTTGATTCGTTACTAATTCTTTATTTTCTAGTGGTAATATAGATCCATAAATTGATTAATATCAATACACAGCCTCTGTATCTTGGTATATGTAAGGTCTTTAGGAAAAAAATTAATTGATTGATATAAGGAATCAATTCCACACTTTATAAATCGTTACCCCCAATTTTAAAAAAGAAAAAGAGAGGAAGAGAAGTGTTTATTTTCTGTGTGGCTTGCGAACTATTGCATGAATGAGGGTTTACTTGTATCAATGGCGGAGCTAGAAATTCATGAAGAGTGTCCAAGAATCGCATAAGTAAATAAAAATAATTTAACAAATGAGTGCACTAAAATTTTGTAAATCAAACTACGTAACATTAATAATTAATTTTTTTTAATTAAAAAATATGTCAAAAGTTTAAAATCAAACTATAGAGTAATATTTACCTTTAATGTTCATGTTTATTTAATATGAACTGAACGAACAAAGAAAAAAAAAAGAGAAAATCATTTTTACGCTTCAAGATTTCACGAATCTTTGATGACTGACAACGAGATATGATAAATAAAGAGTAAATCAAACAATTTTTTTAATGAAAATTCTAGTGGAAGTAGCTTTATAAAAAATAAATAAATTGGATTTGCATATTAAATTTAAATTAAATAATAACTTTTAAATTTTATTTATAATTTTAATGAAAAGAAACAAAAAATCAAAAGTCAAATCGAGTAAAAATTCATTTGGATACAATTTTTTTATTTATTTTTACTTAAATTTTTAAGTTGATCTTTAATTTAAAATTATTTTAATATATAATACAATTTTGAAATATAAAAAAGAACAGATTTATTAACAATGAAAATGTTTAAAAAACTGTAGTGAAATGCGGTCACTAAACCCTTAGCTTAAACTCAGAGGCTACAACAGATGGGCCAGAAACTCTATTGTTTTAAGAGTGTCCAAAAAGTCTTATTTAATCATTTAAAGGATAATTTTATTATAATTTTTTAATAAAGAGTGTCCACTTGAACACCCTCAAACTAGTATAGCTACGTCCCTACCCTATGCGCATCCAAAAGATAGTAGCTGTGAGTTTCCTTTGTTATTAAAAAAAAAGAAAAAAAGTCTATTGTCCTATAGTATGAAAGAATGTGAAATCATTTTCCTTAATTTACGATTGAGTCGAACAAAAGAAACAAGACAAAACATGTCTTTCCAAACCATAGACTTTTGAAACTTGATATAACTTTTTCTGAAGGGAGGTGAAGTCATAATTTTAACTTTATGAATTTTGAGTTTTATAGTTATCATTTCAAGTATTAATAACTGAGTTTAAAATTTAATATATATATATATTAATAATTTTCTAATATAAAAGATATATTACTTAAATAATAATTATTAAATTTGATCAAATTCGTACTCAAACTTCTAACTCTGCCTCGAAATATAAGTCAGTCAAAGTGTTGGTGATCACATAAGATAGTGGACCTTTGTCCTACCGACGTAAATATCTTCTATTATTTTGCGGCCTTCATGAAAGCTTTTTGCATGGCCAATTATTTTCTTAATAATAATAATAATAATGTCATATGAAAGCTCTCAGCCAATTAAAAAAAAAAAGGACTGTGATGGTACGTAACTACACATCAGTCCTAATTAATGACCACTCTTACTAAAATATCCAACATGAAAGTCATATACAGAATTCAAAATTTATGATTTCAATAATTGTCTTTAAATTATTGTTTTTTTTTAATTTTGATTTACGTGATATATTTTTTTGTTTGATCTAAAAAAAGAATGATGTTTCTTCATAATTAATGTAGCAGTTTAATTTCGGACTTCTCATTTTACTCTTAATGAAACGATGATTCATAGCTATATGAATTTCTGTAATTTATTTTAGATCACAAGTTTTATAGGTTTTCTTTTTTCTCACTGCTAAAAACTTATTATTTTTCAATTGAAAAATGTAAGTGGTTTTCCCAGATATTTTGATTGTATCGGTGAGAAAAGAAAAATTAGTAATGTTTTCATACTAAAAATATTAGGAAGTTACCTATTATTTTAGTGAGAATCTATTTCTCATCATGTATTTTTCTCAAAATTTGATGGGGAATGAGTGAATTAATCATGTTGTATAGCTCAATTTTTTTTTCCAATAATTCACGGTGGAAAAAATCATTGTTCTAGAAGCATCTTTTATATTTTGTGTCCAGTCAGACACTTTCACATAATTAGTGTTTGTTATAGTACTATAGTCGTACCCTTGTAATTCTTGTTGCTATTGTTTCTTTCTTGTGACTTTACAATGTTTTTTTTATTAACTACACTATGCTTTCTTCATTATTATTTTTTTCTTTTACTTGAGTTTGATGCACTTTAGTCGAGAGTCTTTCAGAAACAATCTTTCTACCTCCACAAAGTAGTGATAAAGTCTATGTATACTCTACCCTTCCCAAACCCCCACTTAGTGAAATTTCACAAAATATGTTATTACTATAAATAATTAAATATTTATAAATTTCTTCAACATTTATACATTTGGACAAAAACTATCAAATTTACTTAAATCATATGCTAAATTGTGGTTATGCTCTAGTCCAACATTTCGACAGGAATTTATAAACACAAATATGTAAAAAGCACTAATTTTTTTGAGTATATAATTTCATAATTCATAAACAACATGGATATTTAATAGTTGAACTTATCAAATTTAAATCTTGAATCCGTTCAGGTAAACTACCCATCTCCACATATATAATTAATTTTCATTTATTAGTAACCCTTAGCATGTTACAATGCTGCTTTTGCAACTATATCAGTAAAATTAAAATTAAGAACTATATATTACCCACTATACAGATTAGTGGGAAGAAATTAAATACACTAATCTTAATTAGTAGTTAATTACACCCCATTATCATAAGGAAAAGAAGTAGAATCTAACCATTCTTCCCCAGTAATAAACTCCGATACCGTAAAATTAGCAGCATCGTAATAGTCCATTATATGATAACCCGACCACGTAACCCGATTATCGACCCCCGAGGCGGGCCCACTGTTTTCGTATTCTCCGTAGTATAACGTATCCAAACTTTGATTTCCAGACCATTCTTTCCATCCCTCCGGATTAATAAAACCGTCTATATACGATAAAAGGTAAACTGTACGAGAATAATCTCTCCACGGTCTACCTAGGTAACTATTAATAGTACTAGAATTATAGTACAAATCCTCTGTGGCTAAAATTGAACAATTTTGTATCGAAATGCCAGTATATTCATAGGGTGAATCGCGCGATTGAGCTGTAATTACTGTGAATTGACCAGGCATTGGTAACCTTGACACTATGTTACACCCTTGGAAAACAACAGCTGCGTTACCGAAAATGTAATCTATTGTCCCATAGATGTCACATTCGCGGTAAAATTGTCGGAATGAGTGGGCGTAAAGAGTGTCTTGGTAACCGGTTATGGTGCACCGGTAGACGGCAGCTAAGTCTGCATTGATACGAAGAGCAACTGCTTGGTGCTTCTCGGGTCCAGCTGTGTTCTCAAAAGTTATGTCACGGGCTAAAAACCCTTCACCGGATACCGCTGAAAATCAATCAAAGATAAAAAAAAAAATCATATGAGAATTCATAAAAAGACTATTGATTGTAATTATATATATAAAGATTTATTAGTAACTTTAACTATGAAAAACAATCTTCAATAATGAGAATTCATGTGTTTCACTCAAAATATCTAATTCAAAGATGAGAGTCGAAGAGATAATAAGTTCATTTTCGAATCATTGGGAATGGGTCACAAGAAGGATCGGATCGAAAAAAGAGAAAAAATAGTTTCAATTATAAAAATCACGTTATGGATTTATTTCTTTCGACTTATTCAGATTTAGCGGAAGGCGATAAGGACCCCACACAAAAAGGAAAGGTTAGGATGGAAAAGTTAGTACTATTACTTCATCCTTCATTGGAATCTCGGGTTTGAGCCCTACTAGATAGGGGGTCGTCTTTATTAGGGGTTTAGGAAACATTTTACTTCATAAAATGAGACTTTCAAGCACGGAATAACATTTAATCAGATCTTAATACGAGAATACGTAAAAAAAAAAAAAAAGAGGGAGAGGGAGAGAGAAAGGCTAAGTGATGAATTTACCAACAGTGGCAGATCTGAAAGTAGTCCAACCATCAACTACACTTCTATTACCAGTAATTACAGTAACATCACTTCCATCTCCAAGAAAAACAATGTTAGGTTTCCAACTTGGAATCTCAACATTTTCTTGATAAATACCTTCTTTTATATACACAAATATCCTATCATAACTGTTATTTGGGGCGAAATCGATAGCTTCACTTATGGTCTTGAAATTTCCACTTCCATCAGCTGCAACTGTATACGTCAAATCGTCATTCTGATCATAATCGTCATCGCTCTGCAATATGTGTCTGTCTTTCCGAGACAGCCACATTGGCTCGCTGGCTGACAACAGCCGGCGATGCCTATTTCCATTCCCCTGTTTCTTAAACAGAGTACTCTGTTTTTTCCCCTGTTTTTTAAACAGAGTCCCCTGTTTTTTTCCCTGTTTTGGAAACAGAGTGCTCTGTTTTTTAACAGAGTACTTCGAGAGCATAGACAGAGAATTACTAACATGCTCGTAAGTACTACTCAGAGTGTTAATCAACGTAGATTTCAATGATCCACTACTCGAATCGAGTCCTTCTAAGCAAGTAGCTTTGTTTGTCAGTGCTGCACTGAGAAACGTTTTTGCATCAGCTAAATGTTTGGAGTTAACTGATGCAGTATTGATCCTGGAGACGGATTTTTTCAAAGAAGATATTGTAATTTGATGGAGGTCTTTGCAATCTTGCACAATACCCTTTTGTTTTTCGACAAGATTTGAGCGTCCAGCGGAGGAGAACAGAGTTGTGAGGTGTCCTGTCTCTGATATGGCTGTTTGAAGAGATTGTAGGAGAATGTTTAAGATGTTTGGACTAATGTTAATGGAGATTGACAACTTGTTTGTGTTGAAACATGATTTTGGATATGGAGTGGAATTGCATAATGATTTTAAGAAAGATATATGAGTAGTGTTCAATGTTGATGAAGAATTAAGAGAAGAACTTGTTTTGAAAGAAGTTGAACAAATTAATATGAGCAAGAGAAGTTTGGTAGTAATAAAGGAGGAGCCCATAATGACTAAGTTGGGAATGAAGTGAAATGCTCCAAGATTTTCACTTCTTATATAAAGTAATAAAGTATGTATATTCTTTTAAAGGTTAATATTATTATCATATTGGTGGAAAAATTGATGAAAATCACTATAAATGGTGTGCATAATTTGGGAGCTGATGGTGCTTGGATGTGACACCCAAAAGCTAGCCCAAATTTTACGATGAGTCTAGGATTTTGTTCATTTATCGATGTGAGATATTTTATTTATCATTCCTTTATATAGTATAGAGGCAGATTTTTCATTAAAGGAGTTTAAAATTGAAAGAAGTAAAATACACAAAAATAATTTTAACAATCTACATATAAGCATAAAAAATAATTTTAACTATTTATAAATAACATAATTTTCCACCAAAATAGATCCCTGGCCATAAGCTGGCTTTGCCCTCGCCTTTATATTAGGATTCAAATATTCTTTATTTATGATATTATTGTTTAATGCGTGCATATTTATGAATCAGGAGTATAGACTTACTTGACCTCAAAAATAGCTTAATTTTTTTATAAAAAAAAAGAAACAAAATTCATCATGGCCATCTCAATAAGTTTAGGGGTCTAAAGTCAAACTTGATAGAGAGACTTTAATTTGTTTTTTTGGTTATCATATGTTGATTGAATAACTATATATACTCAATGTAATTCTACAAGTGAAGTCTCAAAAAGGTAAGTAAAATGTACGTAAATCTAATCAAGTAAGAATGTAAACAATGAATTTTTTTGATGAAATAATATAATATAATACTATAAAATAAGAATAATAGAACCCGTCCCCAAAATTTCAAATAGTTTATATAATGATATTGAAAATAGGTGTGTTGAGTTTGATAAGTTAATACAATGATTTAAAATAATATTGATATTTTACAATTCTTGAAATTTAGAAACCACACCTAAAGAAAGAAATTTGATCTTTTATAAATATACAATTATCATATTTTGCATAATACAATAAGTTTGACTCGTAAAAAAATATCTATTTACATTAAAGAAAGTAAATAGTTATCAATAGGGGTGTTCATGGTTTGGATAAAAACCGATCCAAACCGAAAAACCAAATCAAACCGATTAAATGAACCGATTTAATTTTGGTTTTGGTTTGGTTTGGTTTTAGATTGTTAAGAATCGATAGTATTTGGTTTGGTTATGGTTTTGTTCGAAAAAAATCGAAGAAATAACTGAACCGAACCAACAAGTTATATACATAAATTTTATTATTATACATACATAATATATTATATTCATAAACAATTTTAAAAATTTTATATATGTTTCATCAAAATTTATTTATAATTTACTTATGAAAGAAAAAATGTCCAAGGTGAGAATATTTTTCTTATTGGTTTCATGTATATGAGTGTTTATGAAAATTCTTTGTGGACTGAAAATGTCATTGTTTCTTCCTTCTATGCCAAAATAGTGAATTTTGAAGTTTTATTCAGTAAATTCAATGATCGAAAGTTCTGTAATGCCAGTCATTCTAACTATTTTTTCGTTTGAATGAATTGTTGTCACTTTTTTCACGTTTTGAATGAATTGTTTCTTTTATTTTTATGTATGGTTAATAACCGAATAACCAAACCAAACCAAAACTGAAAACAACCAAACCGATAAATATATATTATAGTTGGTTTGGTTTGGTTTTGATAATTTTAAAACCGATTAAGTTGGTTTGGTTTTGGTTTTGACCAATAACCGACCCAAACCAACCCGTGAACACCCCTAGTTACCATATATATATGAGAAAAATTAGGGATTCTAAAATATTTGAAGTCCAAGTGATTATTTTAATGATCTTATGATCGAGAAGAACTTGAATTCATATATTGGTTATTTTTATTTTTTTTTATCCGACGTAAGACTTTTCAACCGACACATATGAAAAAAGTGAATTTTTTTTGTTTGTAATGATCTTTTTCTTATGCTAATTAGAATCTTTTATGTCAGGAAGAACTATTTTTATCTTTTTGTGACATTTAGACGGTAGTAAAGGTGCAGATAATGGTTTAATTTTTTTTAAAAAGTTTATTCGAGAATTACTGTCTTTTTTCTCAAAAAATTTAAAAATAAATAAATACTGTCTTTCACATGTGATTTCAAGCCACATACGCCAAAAAGTTGAAAATTGTGTCCGTGGGTGAAATTAAAAAGAATGCTACTGTCATTTTATTTTCTTTTTTCCAATTTGATACTATTATATACGATGATGGTGAATCGTTTTGTATTTGAGATAAGAATAATAATTTTATTTTTATATGTGAATTGAGGTACTAGTTTGTTTCGAAATCATTTTTATGTAATCATTTATATTAAAATAATTGAGTTATTATTATTATTATATATATATATATATATATATATATATATATATATATATATATATACTAAAGCTAAATCTCATAAAATATTTAAACCGATAGAAATATTTTTACTTATTCCGTTCCATGTACCAAATAGGTCTTAAGGGATTTCAGAATGAAAATGACCAAAAAGAATTGATTAATGAATTCATATCAAATTATAACTAACGAGCCGTTTTGCCCTAAGAATTATTTATTTTTATCTGAAATAACTTTTTATTTTATTTTAAAATTAGTGTTTAGTGATAAAAATTTAAATCCAAACTTAGAATTGAATTTCAAAGTTTAAAAAGTGCTCTAAATTCTGCCAATATTTTTTTTAATTTTCGTCTTAGTAAATTTTAAATAAAATGCTCTATTATTTTACTGACAAAAAATATAACTTCTTTTTCATAATATGAAAAATATTTGAAATCTAGGACCAACGCCTGCTAAATTCTGCCAGTGCTGCTGTTTTATTTTAATTTTTAGCATCAAGATTTTGTGGTTGATTTTAAACATGTCAACTGTATACTATGACAGCCACACACTGAAAAGCAGACGTTTTAGGTTTTAAAATACCATTCCTTCTCATGTAAACATTACCATTCCTTCTCATGTAAACATTATGCGTGTATATCGAATCATGTAATTTTTAATTTGTAAATAATTATTTGTTAATTTATTGAGGTTTGTGTAATTAATTATATATTAAAAAATTAAGTATAATATGAGACAAATGAAATAAAAGAAAAAAATAACTTTGCAACTCGTTCAGAAAAAGATATTTTTGTCACTATAGATTATTATTTTTAATCTATGAGCTAGGTTTTAAATTTAGGTTTGAGGCAATCATAGTTGATCAGTTCAGTTATCACCTTAACTTGAAGTAAATTTGACTTTTTTTAGAAAATAGATAACAATAAATTTTGTGAAATGAAGAGGTCCGTGTGAGAGACTTCAAAATATTAAATAAAATATAAGGGAGTAACAATAATTAGAGGGGAATGACAAATGTAAATATAGAAATAATAATGCGGGTTCATGTTATTTGTCAAGATATAAATGAGACAGCAAAATAGATAATTACGTAACAAACATACTAGAATTATTTAAAAATTGTTTAATTTTTCAATTATTACAACAATCTTCACATTAAATAAGATAAAACGTTATTATATTTTTACTCATTTTTTTCCTCAAAAAGGTTGGAGCCCCGAACCATTATTTTAGTAGCTTGATAGTCAAGTCTGTGCAACCCTATTCTCATTGTCGGATGGAGTGTTTAAGTACTTTTGATGCAAAACATAAATTTATATGTATAATTGTAGTAAATAATATATCTGAATCCATAATTTGAAAAAAATTTAATAAATAAAATATGTTAGTAAAGTTGATATATACACATACAATAACGATTAACGAAGGATATAGTACGAGTGGAATGGAAGGAGAGCTTCAAAGTAACTAGTAAAATTGTTATCATGTGATCAGAAGAGCACGAATTCATACCTTAAAAATAGTCATTGACAAAAATACAAGATAAAATTACCTACAATGGGCACTTATTTTTTATTTTATTTTTTATTTTTTATAGTACGAGTGGAATGTCAATATCACGGAGATCTTTTGAGAATTTTAAATAAACGCACCAATAACTGTTAAGCTAATTTGTAGCTTAATTGAAAAAACACTTTCACGTGAATCTTTTGTCTCAATTTCAATATAGGAATAATACTCTATTAAACTTTATGGGACTCCATTCCAACTTGGCAAGTTGCCAAACCTACTTTCGATTTGATTGCCTACTAGAAAATTACTCCACATAAACGAATTTAAAAGAAAAGTAAGATAAATAAATCGAATCAAACAGAATCGACGAAGTGAGTAATAAGTATTGACACTTATTTAAGTATCACTTCTTAATTTGAATATACAAAATTAATATTTTAAAGTGAAGTAGTACGCAACGTACACCTAATCACCTATGAGATATAAATAAGACTTCAAATTACACACAAAAAAAAATTTGTCGAAATTTTTGACAATTCATCTCTAAATATAAAGGTGTTTAAAGAATATAGAATATATTTGACAGCTCTCGAAAGTATAAAGTTTAAATTTCTTTTAAATTAAACATTGTATATAGTAGTAATAAAGAACTAAAGAGAATTATTAAATAACTCAAATTGAATTAGAAAAAATAGAAAAATAATTGTGATAATTTCCTCCAAAATTGGAAATCCACAAAGTTCAATGCATCTCACTGACAATCAAGGAAAAAAAAAACAAATTAAAATGCACATGTAAACTAATTAATTAGTGGGAATAGATACATATGCAGCCAACACACTTTCACGTGAATTAAAATGAACTACTCTATAAATACATGTACCACAAATGCATAAATTAAATCTGTTTTATGGGTCCACAAAAATTTAGTAACTTTTACTCTGTATTTGAATTAAAAAATTAAAAAATATTTATATATAGTTGATTGTGAATTAATTATTATTTTATGTTTATTTGAGATTATTGTAAAAAATTTATAAACTTCAAAACTTGGATCAACACGATGCTCTTGTATTTTTGTTAGAACTTAGAAATATGCAAATAGACCATGTGCTAATCCGTCAAGTTCCTATTTAATTTAGCAATTAGTTTGAATTAATGATGCCTGTGAATTTTAGGGGGTTAGTGATACGGTTTGACCGGTTTTTTTTTTTCCAACAATTATATCATACACTAATTTTTTGGGCCTAACCAAATTTAGATTTTTCAAAATTGGCTCAATCATCTCTATTTTTCTTCGATATCGTATGATTTAGTAGATTTTTGATGAAAAATTTTAAGGAAAAACTACTTAACTAGACATACACCACTATCATATATACTAATTTTATCTCTACTTTTAAACAATTACATATATTACCACTTTTAATATTTTATACCATATATTTTAAAAGATACAATCAAATAAACAATTCCATAAAACTAGGATTTATTAATACCAAATTTGGAGTAAAATACATTGAGATCAATCACTTTAAAATTAACCTAAAATAGAGTCCTCAATTATTTACTCACTTAATTCTCTCCATAATTTATACCTTGACACCAAATTAATTATTTCTCTTCCACATTTTTTCTCCTAGCGTCACTAACACTCTGATGGCCATACCAACAGAGAAGCTAGCAAGACCACAAGTAAGATCGGAGGAAAGGTGAGGATATCTATCAAAAAGATACTAGGAATTGATTTTGGGGTTAACCCATGTACTAATTAATAATCACAACTATGATTAATTCATAAATATCCAAAAATCCAGTCATAGCAACCAACACAATTGACTTCATTATCAACTATGGCGCACAACATCGAGGAAGTCGAAGAAGGGAGCCATTTCATCGCCGCTAAAATTGGACATTTTTTTGTTGGTTATAAGATACATAGAAAAACAGTTTAGGTGCATAGAATGGACAGATCAATACATCTAATCATTAAGTATATATTAGATACATAGAAGAAACGTCAGATACATAAAAGAATAATTTAGATACATATAATGAACATATCATATACACAAAAATTCAAATTTTAAAATATTTTCTTATGAGCCGTAGATACTCCAAAGATGTTATACGTGTGATTTCCTCCTTAATTTATGTATTTCAGTTACATTCCTTATTTAAATAAACTTAATTGTATGTATCTGATTAATTAACATGTATTCGAGCTACATGTATAGCTACATTCCTTATTTAGAAACAATTATCGAGATACATGTATCAATTACCTTCCTTATTTAGATGCAATTATCAGGCGCGTTAGATACGTGTATCCGCAGAACAAATTATGGTAGGCTTGGTAATATTACAAACTCATGGGAAAGAAGGTAATTAACTCCTAAACTAGTGGGATTTGTGTTGTTTTCCCAAATTTTAAACGCCAGTCACATTATTTTAGTTGGTGATGAAAAAGTATACATTTCTTATGAACACTTGAGAGACTAATTAATTTGATTTTTAACTGCTCGTGATAATGAGAAACTGATGCAAAACTGACATATTCTTTTACATGGCTTATGTCTTTTTTTTACCCCTCCCAGCTTCCCAAGAGCTTTCATCTTTTTACTTTTTTGTTGACTCAAACTTACAATTTTAAGATTGGAAATAAGAGATGCTTACCATCCGAACAAGCCTCTAATCGGCTTAGTATGTCAACAAATAGAGAGAGAACATGAAAATTAATCTATAGAAAATGCACTACACCATCAAAAATAAAATATATATGAAAGACGGTGCTCTAAAAAAGTGGCAAATTCATATAAACCAGGTGCACTATTGGTGGTATTATCCATACGAGTGTAAGATGCACAATTATCCATGAAAAGCTCTGACAAGCCATACTGGGGAGTGGGGAAAAAGCAATGTCTCTCAAGAAGGGGTAAAGATAACATCTCATATGATCACTCAATTATGAAAAAGTGATAGTAGATAAAAGAAACTATTTGACTCCTCAAATAGTAACATCTTTCAGTATGAAGATTGTGAAAAGGGATTACAATGGGAAAAGAGAACTTGTATACAAACAAACCTAAAAGATGTCAATCCTCATTTGTTTACACAAACTTAGGAACATCTTGGGACATATGAAAAAACTAAAAAAAAGTTTCATGTACACAAAATTTTGGGAAAAGGATGATCTTTGCGGATCAGATCATTCATATAATATACAAAAAGAAACTCCAGACGTTTGAGATCTTGTTAGTATGATCATAGGGGTTCTTGTGCATTGAAACTGTACACACATTTGCTCTCCTTTGTGTCAACATATCTCGCTAATATACTGCGTATATGGATCAAAATTCAGATAGAGAAACAATGGATTATCGATATATCTGTGCAAAGTATCTCTATTCGTGTAAACTCTCGTTGCAATAACCACCACTTGTTAAGACCTGTACAAGCACCATTGATTATGAATTTATGAATACATTACCAAATATGTAGCATTTATGAATGAAGCCATGCACAAGAGATAGATACCCTTTTTCTTCAGAGGGTTGTTCGGTTGTTTGTTCAGTTGTCCAGACGATATCTTTTAATCCTGAAGAGAAGTTCTTGTAGAACTGCAACTTTTAAGGTTCAATTATTAGAGGAGAATTCATATGTCATGATTAAACGAGGAATATAAACTAGAACGTAACGTGCCTTGTGAAACTCTAATGTATCACCACCAGTTTTTCGGAGCTCAACCAAATGCAATGAGGGTGCTACTTCAAACACCTGAAGCAACAAGTATACAACAATGTACCACATTGATGAGAGGTGGAATATGAAGTCGTGATAAAAGAAAGTCGAGTTCAAGAGGTGAGGATTGATCAAGACCATATAAGAAGTCCAAGTGCATGCATCATCACTAACTGATGTGGGAGAATCAACATAAACGAACTAAGTAATCACCTCTGTTGCTACAGCAAGGTGGCCTTTCCTTCCGGTCCTGTCGCCTTGTAACTTCATCTGGAATAGTCAAGGATACGAAATTGTTTTAAGACAGTCAAATCCTTTGTAAAACAGTCAAATTTACACTAGAGTCAATTGATATCAGTCAAATCCAAACATCCAATACTAAAAGGTGCAAGGTGTTAGTTACCTTGTAATTTTTCTTCTGGACACTGAATCCCAATGGTCTTGCAGTTTCCTCAATTTTGGAGATAATCTCATTAGCAGGCGACCGGGAAGTAAATTGTGTTTCTCTCTTGACAAGGGCCTATACTTTGCCAATTCATACTATTAGAAAATGCATTAGCAGAGGAATAAACACTTTTTCGACACATTCTATATATGGTAAAGTCAGATTATGTCCAAGTATCGTACTCGAAGATCAAACAACAAGACATCCTTACTGTATTGTGCAACTTTCTCAGTCTAACTATACTTAGATCTAATGGAATTTGGAAGATCATATACCGTAGACATGTCTGTCAGGGTGTTAACAAGTGTCTAGCTAGTAATATGAAAGTACTCACCTGTTTTTCGAACAAATTTTCTAGGTTGAAACTTTTTGACCTTGAAATGAGCTCGAACGCATTGACAGAAGCAGGTTTTTCCTTTCTTTCTGTAATGAGATGATCCTGAAAAACATAAAATAGGCGTATCATTTCACACAGGATGTTTGGTTCTCGATACAGCTTATAAACATAGTTGATCTTATTAAGCTCCACTTATTATATCCTCTATAATTACATTAAGATAAATTTCTCAAGGAACTGTTTAATGTCTCTCACTAATGTAGGATTTCATGTCTCAACTTATTGACAAATCTTTGAGGCGCGATGTGTAGGCAGTGGAGTTAATTGGAAAGAACATGGTTTGAGATCTTGAACAGTTTATTATGTGTGAAGACAAAATGTGACTTACGTCCGAGCCATTGAATATGGCATCAATGTCATCAAGATTGACATCTTCATCTTGCTCAAAAGGAGGCGGCTTGTAATCTTTCTTGAACCATTCATCTTCGAGGATCTCTGGAATAGTGATCCTCTGAAACAAAAGATTAGAAATCACTCATCATAATACATAAATAGACACTCAAACTTGGCCTCAACTGGAGAGGATTATTGCACATCTAGACACTTCAACTTAGTCTCAACTGACAACTAAACACTCCAACTCGTCCCCACTATGTCTCGTGCACACCCATTGTTGAAGTGACACATAAATTTTAGAGGTGTCTAGATGATCATTTTGTAAGTTGGAGTGTTCAACTAACACAATGGAGACGAGTTGAGGTGTGTTTAGATGTGCATCTCAAAGCTAGAGTGTTAACTTGCCAGCTGAAGCCAAGTTTGAGCGTTTGTCGATAGAAATAGCTCATTCCAGGACTGTTCATTCTAGATAGTAAATAAAGCAAAGATAAAAGGGACTTACCGTGAGTGGATTCGGGTCAAGAATACGCTTGATCAGATTCTTTGAGCTGGAGGACAACCATGGTGGAAGTGAAAAAGTAGCCTTAAGGATCTGAGAGCAATTTACAAGAAAATTTATTCAAATAACATTCTGAAAATAAACGAACAAAGAATTCCAAAAACATCTCTGATAATAAGAAACTTTCAGAAATTACTTTTCGGTATAGAGCATTTAGGTTTGGTTCATCAAAAGGTAAGTATCCAGCCATTAGAACAAAGAGAATGACTCCACAGGACCAGACATCAGTTGTTGTACCATCATAGCCTTTATCAGTTAGCACCTGATACAACACTTCTTGTTAAAGGCATGAAACAGTAAGAAATAACTACTCCCTCCGTTTCAATTTGTTTATCTGGTTTTGACTTGACACACAGTTAAGAAAATAAATAAGCCTTATGAATTGTGTGATCTTAAACGGCAAAATGTCCTTTAATATTGAGGTCTTTAACATGTCATGTGGGATGTCAGGAGTAAAGAGTTGCCAAAAAGGGAAAGAGATGTTCTTTCTTAAACAGACTAAAAGGGAAGTAAGACAAACAAATTGAAACAGAGGGAGTAACTAGTGTGTAGCTGTCGAATAACTACTCTTAAGGTTGTTGTTACCTCAGGCGCGACATAGTTTGGTGTGCCACAAGCAGTATGAAGAAGTCCATCGTCCTGAATAACATTGAGAGTATTCCATAATAATACTAGAGAGTGAATGCGATTGAAGTGAGGGACAGAGTGAATAGCTCTTTATATACTCTTTAACCTTTCAATCGTACAGAATACTTACTCGAACTTGCTTGGAAAGTGCACTCAATCCAAAGTCTGAAACTTTCAGAGTACCAAATGAATCCAGCAATAGATTCTCAGGCTACAAATCGCATAACTCAATATTAATACTAGTCAAATCGTGAAGGAAAAAAAAACTTCGGCATCTAAAAGAATGCAATCAAGGGTCAGAAACCTTCAAGTCTCTATGGAAAACACCTCTACTATGACAGTAATCAACGGCATTAATAAGCTGTTGAAAGTATCTTCTAGCTTCGTCTTCTTTGAGTCTGCCATGTCTTGCCTGTAATATATACATTCTCATTGCAATACAAGCGAAAACTTATAAAAATGAACATGTAATCTACATTTAGCAATTAGTTCCAAGAAAAAACTATTTTACCAATCATCTCCATTTCCTCCATAAAATAGGGGAAAGAGAAAAAAACTTACAATTTCATCAAAGAGCTCTCCTCCATGTACATACTCGAGGACAATATAGATCTTCGTCTTGCTAGCCATAACCTAATATGTAACTAGAGTTAGAATAAAGAGAATTACAAATATATGAAGCAATATTCTACCCTCTACGAGACAAGGATAAGGTTTGCGTACAGTCTACCCTCCCCAAACCCCATTTATGGGATTACATTGGGTATATATGTTGTTGTTGTTATTACAAAGATATGAAGCACTCAAGAAAACTGAGAAATTTACAAGAAAATTGTATGTTTACGAGTGACGAGGAAGAAGCCAGGGCAGAGGGAATATGACATACCTCAAAGATCCTTACGACATTTGGATGTCTGATCAACTTCATCGTTGATATTTCTCTTTTTATCTGTCAACAAAGTACATCATGGATCACATATGTTTCATGATGTAACAGGCATTCATCATCTGACATCTTTCATTTTCCTTTATTCAGAACAAAAGCAACATAACATGTACATTTTTACACTTACTTATGCTAACTAGTTCAATTACACATCATAACACTTTGACTTCACAACGATCTCAAGTGCTAGTAACTGAATTCTAAATTCAATTTTTGTACATTTTTATTGAATTTCATAACATATATATACAAAGTTTGAGCCAAAGCTATGCAATAGCCTACATCCGCCCCTGGATGCAAAATGTGTGGACATTATATATAATTCCTTAATAATGTCCACGCATTGCACGGGTACGTATACAGGGCAGGGCAGGGCAGGGGAGGTACCTGTTCCATAATGTTCTGTCGTAGGACGCGATCACGATTGATGATTTTGATGGCTACATTTTCACCTGTTTGTACATTTTTGGCAAACTTTACCTTAGCAAAACTTCCCTCACCTAATGTCTTACCTAATTCGTATTTCCCTAATCGTGTCCTGCTACGACTAAATGGCGATGACATTGACGTTGAACTACTCATTCTCGTAAGAGTTCTTGCAGATATCCCTATTACCTGGAAACCGAATGTGAAGAGGAAACAAAAAATCCTTACGGGTTAGATTGCTCGTATTTTTAATAATAATGATAATTGGATGAAAAGAAGAGGATAATATGCGAGACTTTCTCCACAATTTCATGGCTAAGCTTTCCAAAATGAGCGGCAAATCTACAAAACAGAAAAAAACACTCTTAAAAGAGGAATGAAATTGTATTATTGTCCCAAAATAAGTGTAGTTTTAGTAAAAACAATAAAATAATTTTTTTCGATTATATCTTTATTATGAAATAACTTTTTTTTTTTCTTAATTATGTATGATTCTCAAAAAACTTAATATAAACGAATTTATATCATTTATTAAAAGTTTGGCTCATTTATGTCATTTTTTTAAGAAAAGGTTCATCCATGTCATATATGGGCCAAACTTTAAACGGGTGACATCGATGAGCCTTTTGAGAAAGTTCAATGACATATTTGAGCATTTTCCTTTTTAAAAAATGATTTACTTAATGATGTGGATGAATCATAATTGACCACATGTAAAAAATGATTTTGCAAAATCAAAACTTTTTTCAGTTAACAAATAATGACATGAATGTGTCTTTTCTCAAATGAAATGGTGTAGATAAACCTTTTCTTAACCTTATCCCTACTTTTTTATGATTTTATTTTTTTAAAAGTATCCTTATTTTTAGTAGACTTTTTTTTACTTTTCAAATAATCACCATCTCTATTTTAAGAAGAGTTTGGGAAAAACTAAAAGGATATCTTGACAAATTATTCTTTAATTGATGTGTTTAAATATCTTTCTTAACGAATGTGTCATGCACACCAATAATTCATTTATATTGCATTCTTTTGTTTTCCAAATGGTTCGGTGTTTGTATTGGAGTTCCGATTAAATTTGAATCTCATATTACAAGGCCCATTTGGGGATGACGCTCCCAACAAGATTTTCTCCATACCCGAGCTCAAACCTGAGACCTCTGGTTAAGGTAGAGTAGGTTAACCACTACTCCATAATCCATGTTAGTAATGTCAAAATGATTAATAAGATTCATAATAATCAAGAGGAAAAATTTAATTACTCTTTATTAAATAAGGGTAATTCAGTAAATTGTACATCATATTTGTTAATTTTCTTAATGAGCGTGCTAAAGTGACACTTATTTTGAGACGAAAGAATTACTTCATCTGTCCCAAATTAGATGTGCACTTTTTATTATAAACAGTAATTAAGAAATCATTAATAGATTGATTAACCTTACTATTTTGCCCTTTGTTCATATTAATTAGCCTCTTGATAAATTTTTTTTATTGTGTCTTCAACGTTTTTTTAAACTTCCAAATGTCATATTAATTGTAGGGGTAAAATGAGAAAAAACTAATTAATTCTATCATAATTTAGTAAGTGATCAAGTAATATGAGGCAAATATTTTTAGTAAGATGTCCATCTAATATGGATGGAGGGAATATAATTTTAAATTGGATAAATTACGTGACTAAGCAAACATATACTAGTTAATTATTTAACATAGCTATAGTTTGAAGAAATTAATTTTCGCCACTAACATATAACCATATTTACATGAGCCACGTCCAGAATTTGTATAATTCGGCTCCTAATTGTATAAGTCCAGAATTTGTATAATTCGGTTCTTAATGGTATACATCCAAATTTTGTATATGTTTATCCTAGCTCGTATATATTATTATCCTGTTGATACATTTGATTTGTACACCCTCCGTTCAGTTTTACTTGACACACCCATTAAGAAAATAATTATTGATATAGGTATTTTATCAAACTATCCCTATTAAGTGATGTTTAGTACTCCATCCGTTCCTTTTTATATGTCATCCCTTTCTATAAATAGTTGTACCACAATACTTGTCATTTCATAAAATCAATACATAAATTATCATATTTTTCCTATTATACCCTTGATAGAATAGTTAATTAGTCTTGAAAATAGATATTTTGACCAACCTAGGGAAACTAATAAATAATTAATATTCATTGAAGTACTTCATATATTGATTAACTACTCTCTCCATTCACTATTCTATAAAACATGATTTTAAAAATAAACTCAAAACTTTAAATAGTCATCCAAATGCATTTTAATTTTTGAAATCTAGCATATTCATCATTTATTGGAAAGTTGACTTAAGAAAACATTAAATAAGGGTAGAAGAGTAAAGTTACTTAATTTCTTAATGCAAGTGCAATCTAAAAAAGTGACATATAAAAAGGAACGGAGGGAGTATTAAGTCTTGGAAAATGATTTGAAGAAAGAGTATTTAATGTTGAGGCTAAATATGGAAAAATATAATTATTTTTTCTTGATATGTCAAAAGCGACAAGTAAAAATGAAAATCTATTTTAGGAAAAAGTGAGTGACAAATAAAAGTGAACGGAGAAAGTATAAGTTCAAAGATTCCTAAATGTATGTACTTACTAAAATAGAATTTGCATATACTCACTTTGTTTGTATATTGTGTAATGAATTATACAAATAAAAATATTCATAGCAAATAAAACTATAGCTATATAATGTAATTAGACAAATTGTAATTAAGAAAGCTTATTAAATTTAATCTATTTGCTATTTATGAAATTTCCTCTTTAAAGTTTTATCATTAATAGCATCTCAAAACCCGAGAGGTTACGTTGTCTTGATTTTTGATCACCTAAATTGCCGAATTATTTAAGTAATCATGTCACTTCAGTTTGAAGCACAAATTTAAAGTTTTGATATGAAATTAGTATTTGTGTATGATATTTGAATAAAATTTCAAAGTTCAACTTGAAATTTTGATTCCAAATCCCATAAAAAGATAAGATTTCAATTTAAAAAAAAACATAAATTTATATTTTGCAAAAAATGACTCATAATTTTAATTTTTTTTATTAAAAAGGCCCATGCTTAATATGAGAAATTATTCGTACCAGGTGAGAGGATTATACTCCTTCTGTTTCTATTTATATGTCACAATTTTAGATTTCACGTCCCTTAAGAAACTATGTAAGTTTACCATTGTACCCTTATTTAGTATTTCCTTGAAATCAAGTTTCAATAAATGAACATAAATTAATTTATTTTGATGAATTAAATTGATCAGTGAACATGAATTAATTATTTAGTTTTCCTATATTGGTCAAATTCATACTTTCAAGGTTAATAACTCTCAAGGGTAAAATAGGAAGAATAGTGTTATTCGGTGTTTTCAAAAACGTTTTTGGTGCGAGTCCCAGGGGGAGTCTCGGGGTGGGGCGTACCAAAAATGCTCTGGGGCGTAAATTAAAGACGTAGATCCATAATGCGTAAGTTCTAAAAGTTGAGGCGTAAGCCTCGAGCATAAAAATGTAAGTCCTGGGCGTAAAAAACGTAGGCCCGGGCGTTTTTAATTTAATTTTTTAACCTTTTTTGTTTTAAATCATATTTTTTATTATTGGTGTAATGATATTTCTCAAATAGGAATTATAATACTTTTTTTCTTCATTATTGATTATTAATACTTATCTCAAGTAAAATTAAAATCATAATATAATTTCTATATATTATTGGTTATTTATAAAAATTTATTTGTAAAATCATTGAAAGGTTTACTTTTGCTTATTTTATTAGTAATTAAACAATAAAATTGAATATACATGAGACTACACCTCGTAGATCCATGAGACTTACGCCCATGTGTCTCGGGGCTCATGCCTCCCCCCGTATATAAAACGCCTTGCCTCAAGCCCCCGCCTTTTAAAACACTGATGTTATTTAATTATGTGTTGATTTTATGAAATGATAAATATTAAGGATCATCTAATTTTAGTAAAGACGACATATTTATATGAACGAATGAAGTATTAAGTACAACTAGAAATACAAAATCATTTAAGAATATCAATGATTATACAAGGTGTATTGAAAGAAAGGGTAATGCTAAATGGCCAGAAAATTTGGCCAGCAAATTTTAAAAGTGTATAATATCTTTTTTATTTTAAAATAAATTGATCTTTTTTCAATATTTTAATTTAAAGGTATTAAAGTTAAAAGGGTAAAAATATTCAAAAAGGTAAAATAACATAGGTACGTGTGCTTCGACCGTGTCTCCGGGGCACAGTTGAATGTAGATATTATGAACGCGAGGTGAAAAACCTTTCTGGCCAGATTCTGGCCAAATTTTCTGTCCAAAAAGATTTTTACTGAAAGTAATTATTTAGGACCTAGGAGAGCCTAGAACCACTGGACCAAACTAAATTGGAAACCACATGATTAAAGTCTTAAATAAATGTACAAAAGACTTTATTTTAAACGAGCATAACTTTAATTTATTAGGAATGATGATATATATTCTATATTTAATTAAAGCACTACAAATCTAGTTTTCAATTATTCAAATTGCTTGTCATTTGGACATTCCTACAACTAGTTATAATAGTTTTACTAAAAATTGTCCAGCAAAAATTTGCAATTCAGATAGGCTGATTATAAGTTGCCAAAACAGTCTCATTTGTATAAAAAGTTGTGGACAACAACTAACTATTTTCTTTACAAGATTGAAAAATATCTAAATTTTTAAGATTATTCAAGAACGATGAGATTGTAAAGATTTGTCTTTAAAAGGTAATCTCACAACTCAGTCTTTATATATTGAATGTATATCTCACTACGATCAATCTTCATATATTGAATGTATATAATTTAATCAGCAGAAAAGGATTTTGAAGTATAAATTATGATTTAATTGAAGTATTGATCCCTAAACTGGGTTTGCAAATAAGATTGAGTTGTTGGTAGGATAATGTATAGTAGTTTAGGGTTTTGCAAATGAGATTGAGTTGTTGATAAGATAATGTGTATCTAGAGTTAACTCAAACAAAATATATAATTATTGAAACTATCAATGCCCTTAAACAAGTGGATTTATGGTGTTTGCCTGTGTTAATTGGACAAATTATGCAAAGTATCACTCGACCCTTTGCTTTAACTCAAAAATTGGTTCAATTTTCAAAATGACCAAAATTGACCAAATTGGCTATTGCTTCATGTATAATTTGTTAATGTATAATTAAGCTATATAAAGCTTTTTGAGTGTATCATAATATATAATCAATGTATAATTCATGTATTGATAATGTATATTGTATAATTATTATATATTTTTGACAAATTATATTGCATAGGTTTCCTATGGCTTTTGACTATTTTTTTTTGGGGAAAATTAGTAAACTAGTCAAAAATTCTAACATAATTATTAAAAACATCTATAGTTTAAAAATATTAGTAAAAATGTCAAAATGACAATATTTTTGAAAATATTGTGTATTAATTTAGTTCCTATTTTACCTCATCTTAATTACCGTTTTCAACTCATTCTCTCTCATATGTTTTCACAAAAAAGAAGTATTTTCTCTCATTGATTTCCCTCATCCCATTCTTCTTCATCTTTCAACTCCCGCTTCTCTCTCTTCCATTCTTTCCGGGTTTTTTTTTTCGGAAATTGAAAAATATATCTCTAAAGATATTCACAACAACCCCTTGGATTAAGGTATGCATCTTTATCCGATTTTTAGATTTGTTTACTGAATTTATTTTTATTTAAATCATTCAAAATTTTCGTTTGATCAATTTCGTTTAGGGTTTGAAAACCTCAAAATCACTCTCTAATGGCCAAATCTAAGAGGATTACAAGAGGTATCCAACTAAATCAACAATTTTCTAGCAATATAAAATAGTATGCATATTGAAATAAAATAGTATTCAAAATTCATAAGTAGACGTATTGATATAAAATAGTATTGTCATTGTCTATGAATATTGTGGGTCTGTTAGTATAGATATTGTATTTCTTAATTTTTTATTTATTTTGTAGTTATGGACATTCTGTTAGTTTTGATAATATACCCACATACTTGGACTCATCATACCTATGTATCATTTTCTACATTGTAAGAGTGTTAATTGTATCCAGACAATTGAAGATACATATTTACTTTATATAGTTGTATTCATTTTTTAAGAAATAGTGATGCTATTTCATATTGTATTCATGTTTTATTATTTGATGGTTTTGTATTCATTATGTTATATTTGTTGTATGTATTTTGTGTGCAGTATAGTTTGTTTTGTGATAAAACATGTTTTGGTCATTATATGAGAATCACGTATTCGTTAACTATTGGATTTTAATTTGTTTGGAAGTTTTGACATTAAAGTTTTTTAAATTTCCCGAGTAGTTATAATTTTTTTGGATGATGAGACAGAGTCTTACTAATGCACAAGTGAATACAGATTCAAATTTGGCTTTGGTGAAAAAAAATCAGAAAAAGGAACATAGTAGACGAAGAAGACGAAGAAAGAGAGAGTGAGAGAATAAGGTTGCAAAAATTGTATTCATATTAATTTTTGTTTGCCAATTGTTTTTCTTTTACTCGACATTTGTATTTTTATTAAGAACATTGTATTTCTTTTTTAATTTGTAGTCAATCCAATAGGTATGCCAAATGGATTTGTATTTCCTAAGTGTTGATGTATCCTATTTCTTTCACAATCCATTTGTATTTTTTTAGAATATTGTATTCTTCTCAAAAGATTGTATTATTTCCACTATATATACTATTTTCTTCCAAATTTTGTATCCTTTCTTAAATCGTATTCATATGTAATGATTAGATTAGATTGAGATGCAATCAATAATATTTTTATAATACAAATAAAAGAAAAATATAATTGGCAGTCATGTAATACAATTTTATCACTGGATACACTTTTTAGTTTTCACTATGAAAGTAAAATACATACATGACTCAATCATGAATACTTTTTGTTATATGAATGTAAAGTCGTATTTGTTGATGATTTTGTATTCAATTTTTATGGAATACAATATAGTTACGTGGATAACTATTCTGTCTAGAGCAATGATAGCTTTAAGATCATCCTATCGAATGGTTGGTGGTAGTTTCCCCCGTTCATCAAGTACACACCAAACACAAGTGAAAAAAAAAGTAAACTCAAATGTCGAAAACAAAAATTAGAAATAAAAAAACTACATGAAAAAATTGGTTGGATGTTTAAGAAAACAAAAATTGGAACACCAAATAAGATTAGATCTCATCCGTAGCAAAACGGGGATGAACAAGGCACCAAGCAACAAATTCAGCAGAAATTTGAACTTTCAGCCCAACGTCGATTTGTATGCCTATTTGTTTGTATGGATCTCCTTTTTTCCGACAAAAACTTTAATCAATTGTCTTGTCTTCTATGGAGAAGGAAGATCATCAATGGAGAATTGAAAGTCGTTAATAAAGGATGAGGAAGACGAGAGAAGTTGTCGTCTATTTTAGTCTCTTAATCTGTATCAATCTCTTTTTTTTGGGCAAAAATCTTGTCTTGCTTTCTACGAAGAAGGAGGATCATCAATGGAGAATTGAAAATTGTTAATGGATGATGAAGAAGAGAGAGATTTTTTGTACCTATTTTAGTCTCCTAAGATGTAAAGTAAGTAATAATATATTTCCAGTACTATTTACTTAATTTGAAAGATTCTCTCCCCTGATTTTCTCTAATTTGTTATTTGCTTAGTTGTATTTTATTAAGTTAAATTAAAGAAAAAAATTATATAAATCAACAATATAACAAATTAAAATATTGACATTTTTAATAAGTATTGAAGTTGTAGCTAAAGGATCTTATTAAATGCTAAAATATTATTGACATTTTGAAAATTTCCTTTTTTTTTTATATATATATTTATTGTAAAGTAACTATCCCAAATTGAGTGGGATCCGTTTCCATTTTGGTCGAATTAGCCCAATCTCCAAACTTGGCCCAAGTATTCCAAGATGACACAAAAGAAGATGAAGTCGGTGAGGGGGACATTAGCAAATCGAGAAGCTACACCAAAGGCAGCGATGATGAAGATATCCAATTCAAATACCACAAAGGGGAATCAGATTAGCGATAGCAAAAAGTTCAATCTTTCCAGATGCCAACAAAAGAAAAAGAAGAAATCCATTGCAAATACCACTCGGATTACGATAGCAAAAAGTTCGATGTTTCCAGATGCCAACAACAGAAGAAGAAGAAGAATAAGAAATCAGTTCATACTTGCCAAGGTATCCCTCCCTCTGATGTATTATACTCTGTACTAGTTGGTTGAATGGATGGATGGGGCTGGCTAATTTTATTTTAAAAAAATTAAACTGCAGAGATGGATATTGTTGCTCATTCTCAGGTGACTCGATTGAGTTTAATTGTTGTTTTTCTTATATATATAAAAATTATGTTTATTATTATTATTATTATTATTTTGTCTAGGGTTCAATTTTTTCTCAACAAGACTTGATGTGGGAGATCCTCAGTCGGTTACCTGTGCGATCTCTTTTGAGATTCAAATGTGTTGCAAAATCTTGGGACATAACATCGGATCCTTACTTTCAGATGAAGCATCAACGCCATCATGCCAATTCCACAAAATTTCTTGTTGTCCATTGCAACCTCAATAGGGATCATAACTTCTATTCTACTTCTTCTTTATCCTCCCCTGATGATGTACAAAAACTTGATGATCTCCCTCCAAAGAGTCACATACTTTTTGGTTCTTGTCATGGCTTGTTTCTTATCGGGGTTGGTAGTTCTAATAATCAGGTTCTATTGTGGAACCCCTCTACAAGGGAATCAATACTACTTCCCCCTCCCGAATTTGGAATATTAAATTCTTATTTTGCATTGGGATACGATCAAACTACTAATGACTACGTGGTACTTACAATTCACGATGACATGACACTAACCCCTGTAGACCCACACTGTGGAATTCTTGCCCTAAAAAGTGCTTCTTGGAGAAAAGTCTGTATCAAGACACCTACGTTGTTTTGCCCCTGTAGGGATAGCTTTGGTACATGTATGGTATTTATACATGGAGCATTTCATTGGCTTCCTTGCGGTTTTCTTGTGGTTTCATTAAGTATTTCAAATCAGACACTTACAGAGATACCATTTCCAGATCAAATGTGCAATCGGCAGCCTCCCAACCTTGGCATCAAACAATGTAGCCTTTCAGTATTGGAAGGAATGCTTTGTATTTCTTCCTCTTGGAGAAGGATTGATGGGGAGGATACTACTTTTATGTTGTGGGCAATGAAAGACTATGGCGTCAAGGAATCTTGGATTCAATTATTTAAAATTAACTTTACCGGACTTGATTTAGCCAAATCGATTTATAGGTTTCCGGATGGTGATGTACTATTTGACGTCTACACTTCAGGCGAAGGAGGGTTTTGTAGGTCACTCAGGACGTCCAAAGGACCAATTCAATTATGGTTTGATTGGTTTCATTCATTTTATGAATATAGTACCATTTTTGATGTAACTACTTTCACGGAGAGTTTAATCTCTCCAAAATCACTTCTTTAATATTTAGTTATGTATTGATTGAAACATTTTTATGTAACAAACTCTTGGTCTTATATTAAATTTTATTTTGTCATTTCTGAATTGATCTAATTTGTTGGATGTACCTGAATCCTGTGAGGTTAAAATTATATGTGAAGGTAAGTAAATGGTTGAGCTGCAGATGTTTGAATACCCTTATGTTGCGTGTCATGCCACCTAACCTTTACTTGAAAGTTCAAGTACAAAATTTATGCTCAATAATTCGGGTGTGAAACTCAAAAAAAATAATGTGTTTTTAACCCTTTACTCTTAAATTAGTATATTATAATATGTTGCTAAATTATAATGTGAGTTCTGAGTTTAATTGTTGTTGGTTGGACTTAGACATTTTATGTGTTTTTAGTCTCTCTACCTTTTTTTTTTATCACGATAATGGTGTAGCCACGTGTGCTGAAGGGTCGTCAATTGAACACCTATTTAAAAAATTATATGAAGTATATAGGTCAAATTCTTGGGTTAATAGCGACACCTATTTAAAAAATTATATGAAGTATATAGGTCATATTCTTGGGTTATTGGCTATTATGAGCCTTATCCGGTTTCATTATGATGAGGTATATGAAAAGATACCTTTACTAGATCCAATGTGGCATCATCGTATTCATTGTGTGGGTACTTTTATGTTGTTGATAATGAAACGTTATGGCGTCAGGAAATCTTGGACTCAATTATTTAACATAAAATTGTCCCATCTTTATATAGCCAAGTCCATTTATAGGTTTGCAGATGGTGATCTACAATAAAAGACTTCAGTCAGTAAGGACATCCAAAGGACCATTTTGATTATGGTCTAGTTCATTGGTTAAACGTGGTAACATATAGTTGAAATAATTACTTTCAATGAGAGTTTGATTCAAAATTACTTATTTAATATTTGGTTATGTTGATCATGTAACAAACTCTTGGTCTTATGAAATTTATTTATTAATCTCTCCAATATTACTTGTATTTGAGAAATTTGTAGGCATTAAGAAAGTGTTGCTGCAAAGAAGGTGAACTTTACAATGCAACTTATAGATTCCAACTTTCTTAAATCAGTTTCTTCTCAAAATCTTCCTTCACTACATCAAAATAATTTTTAGCGGTAATTAATTAACAAAAATAGCTTAATTACCACTAAATATGTATATTTAGAGGCACTCTCTCTAAAGCCTATTACGACATTGGATCCACTGACAATTAACTAATGTTAGTAAAGACTTATACTCTTTGTTAATATGCATATTTATTATCGCTAAAAACTGTTTTTGTTATAGTGTCCGTTAAGTGAATAAATTCCATTGTTCTAACAAATAATCACAATACATCGATGTCTTATTTGGCTTTATTGTGGAAATTGTCATTCAGATAAAGACTTAAAGAGTGGCTACATAGAGAGATTAGTCTAGGCAACATAGTATCTATTAGGTGCTACATGATAAAGTATTAAGGATTGTGACATGAGACTTTTTTATTAAGAGAAAAGGAAAGGTTTTTTTTTTTTTTTAATTGAAGACGACATCTAAAAGAAATTATTTTATTTATTAAGGTTCTTCTTTGAAATTGAGTTAATATGACATTCAGAATTTACCTTTTTTGAATTCCTAATTAAAAGAGTCTAATTGAAACACTTAATTATTAATTAATGTGTTTAATTGAAATACGACTTAGAGCTTGTTTGACACTGTTGTTAGAAGGTCAGAAACACTTATTTTGAGAAAAACAAAACTCTTATGTTGAAAAATTAAGTGTTTGTCAAATCAGTAAAAGTGCTTTTAAATGAAAGCAGAAACAGTTTTTCTATGATTGAGAAAAAACTGAAAATTTCTGTTGTTTTAAAAAAGTAGCAGAATTTTTTTTTTTCAATATTAAAATATCCTTTTCACATATACAATTTACCAATATATTTATTATTAATTAATTAGCATATTTCATAAGTTTGTCCATTTAAGAATTTTATTTTTTATTTTTATAATAAATTTTATAATTTATTTTACATTTATATATTATTATTTTATATATTTTGTGTACTATTTTGTAGAATTAGAAAAAAGGTAACACCATTTTTTTTCAAGATTAGGAAAAAGAAGAAGAAAAAATAACAATTAAATATTTTCAGCCTCCCAAAAAAGATATAATATTGATTGAAAATTTAAACATGTAATTACAATTTTTTTAAAAATATAAATTTAATCAATTTTTTTACAATAGATATGTAAAGTAGTTTCTCTCTATAAAATAATTTTAATATTAGAAGTACATTAATAGTTTTCCTTTTTTGTAATTTGACTCTTGAAAGAACTTTTTATAAAAGATTAACCAAACGTAATTTGCTTATGAAATGCACTTTTCAAATGAATTAGCCAATCAGGAATTGTATCTTTTTTCATAAGCATTTTTCTAAAAAGTCATTTTTTTTTAAAAAAAGTGCTTCTAAAAATAAGTTGTTTTTAGCACATTAAATTGTTTGACATTACTTTGGGGAGGGGGGGGGGATTTCTTTTATATAATGGTTTAATTTGTGGAATAGTTTTAAAATTTATTTTGCTTGATATTTTTAATTATATTCAAATCATCATGTTAATATTATATTAATATTTAATTTATTTACTTATGTATAATATTGATTAAAAATTTGAATATGTACATTAATTTTAATTAATTTTTTAATAGATATTTAAAACAATTTGTCTCTATAAATTAATCTTAATATTAAAAGCACTTTGATAGTTATCCTTTTTTCGTAATTTGACTCTCAAAATCACTTTGTAAAAAGGATTAGTCAAACATAATTTGCTTATCAAAAGCATTTTCAAATGAATTAGCCAAACACAAATTATTATTTTTTCAAAAGCGTTTTTTTAAAAAGTCATTTTTAAAAAGTACTTCTACAAATAAACAAGTTTTAGTAGCAATGCTAAACATGCTCTTAGTTTGAGTATCTAACTAGATTATCGTGCGACAATATAAAGATTGCATGTAAAAATAATAAATAATGGATTATAATAAATGCAATAATATATTTATGTAAATAAAAAAATTACAATATATGCAATAATATATTTATTCAAATAAACAAAATGTGTTTTTTCTAAATTGCTATGAATATCTTAAATTTAACTCTTTCACCCAATTTGATTTTCGTATATAAATATGTATCTTGTTCCAATAACAATTACAGTTCACCAAGTATTTCTCAAGGAAAAACCAATTTTAATATATTTATAATTAACTTACTGGTTATAAAACTTAAATCATTAAAATGTTTCTATATCAAAATTGATTCTTAATCCTAAAAATAAAAAAGAAATATAATACATGATAAATAATACTATATTAGTAATTAGTATTATAATAATAAATTATTACTAATAAGTTAAAATTTTCTTCTCTCCTATAAGGCAATTAGGACTCTAAATTTATTTTACCAAATTAGTTTAAGTATTTTGTTTTCTGAGTTACCAAATAAAGAATTATTTACCATTCTTGTTTCATCATGTTAGCAATAAGAATTAAGAACTACGTACGACGCTATAAGACTAGGCCTGGTACTGCCAAAATTAGAATAGAACGTTGATTAATGAAGAGAAAATAATTGTTTTCGTTCATGTGTTATTGTCTTATTTTGGTTTTGATCCCTATGATATCTCACTAATCATACTTAACCTTTAATTAATTAAAGTAAGTGATTTCAGTCCTTCTACTAATAGTGAGTATCAATTTAAACAGATCATGTACTGCTGTCAGGGGTAATTTTGGTATCACAACAAGAAACACTTCTATGTAGAGAACAAAACCTAAAGCTAGAATAAGTTTATAACTTCTCCCGTAACATCCTTTCTTATACACAACCATATCTCAGCCCTATTGCCTTCTTCAATTTGAATGTGAATTCAATCCTCTCATACACTACTCTGTGTTTTCGTTTGTTGATGAACAATTTTTCTCTTTAGTTGCCTCCCCATTTATATGAGAATACAATCCAGACACTCCTGCAACACAGAAAACAACTCAGTATACTTATTGAAGAGAAACAATATCATTCAATTTCACAATGAAACTCCGAAGCAAGAATGGGCTACAATTCACGCCGGCATGTAAGTACTCAATTAATTTATTTATAGCCTAAATCTTTGATTATATGGAAATCTGAAAAAAAAAGAAGTTGAGTTACAGAACACAACTAATATTTCACATAAAGAATAAATATAAATTTTTTTAAACAAAAGTTATAAGAATTATAAAAATTTAATATTTGTAGTGCATATTCTAAATTTGTATGAAATAGTACATTTTGTGTTTGTTCCACTTATTAGAATACCACAAGCATATTTGAAAATTCAGAAGTGCACACAGTTAAAGTGAAGTAATCATAAACTATGATACATATAAGTCAACTTTTTAAGAACTGTAGTTTGCATAATTCAAATTCAAAATTAATTTAGATTTCATTATTGGTTACATATTTTTGTGTTGGATTTGTATCATTTACATTTTCTATTGGAGATGTTTATTGTTATAACACTAATAGATTCTACTTTTTCTTTTACACGACAGATAAAGGCGAAGATTCATATATGTACACCATTAAATAACACTATAAGGGTTGGTGGGTGTTTGAGCCAGTGATGAACTATGTTAATGGACATATAGCTTATTATGACTATTGCAATGGAAATGAAAATTCCATTATTCAGATGAGGCAGTGCATGAAAAAGTTTAAAGTCAATGATAAAAAGGTGAAATTTTGGTTCAAGTTTGGGCCTTATTTTGAGACGAATATAAGACTTTTGACAACTGATTTAGATATATATAACCTTGTCTACAAAATACCTAATAGTAGAGAAGTTGAAATATTTGTTGAGCACACGGAAGAGGACCAATGGAACTATGATGTAGCTGATTCCGAGGGCAACCCACTACAAGGCGGAGAAGATTTAATAGATGTGAATGTAACCGAGAAAAGTGATGAGAGTGATGCTACATGTGAAGAATGTGAGTCATTTAATGACTCTGATTATTCCTTGGAAGAAGATGATATGATTTTTGAAAAAATCGTTGACTCTACTGTAGAATAGATTGGCCTTAATGGGAGAAACAGAGAAAATCAAGTGAAAGAAAAAACGATGGAGGTTGGAGTTGCCTCAAACATGTATGTTTCCCAATGACACTCAAGAAAATGATTGTGCTACATCAGATGAGGAATTAGTGAGTTTACATGGAGATTCTGATGATGAAAATCTTAAAAGATCCATTGTTTTTAACCCACCTAGGGATTTGGAGGATCCAAAATTTAAGTTTACACTTAATATGATTTTCAGCAATAGCAAAGAATTCAAGTGGGCAGTTGAGGTACATGATGTGTTCCAAAAAAAAGACATCAAGTTTAAGAAGAACGAAAGTGCAAGGTCGAGGGCGATTTGTAAGGTGTCAAGTTGCAAATGGTTCATATTTGCATCAAAGTCTAATCACGATGAACCTTTCAAGATCAAGACAATAGACCCTGACCATTCTTGTGGCAAACAAAGAGATAACAAGACTATTGACTCTGGATTTTTGGCTAAGAAGTACGTAGAAGAATTTAGAATAAATCCAAGTTGGGGAGTAAAATAATTTCAAACTCATGTGATGAGGACTCATAATTATACTATTACTCGAACCCAAGCTTATATGGCAAAGAGGAAGGCATTAGATCTAATTACAGGAACTAAAGAAGAGCAATTTGATATGTTATGGGATTACTGTGCTGAGCTAAGGAGGAGTAATCCAGGGACTACATGTATTTTGAAGCTGGATGAAAATCCAAAAACAATGGTTAATGATAGAAAAAGATTTTTGAGACTTTATATATGTTTTGCAGCTTGCAAACAGGGCATTTTAGCCGGACATCGACCGATAATAGGGGTTGATGGATGTCATTTGAAAGGGCACCAAAAGGGGAGTCAACTATTTACAGCAGTAGGCATTGATGAAAGCGACAACATATATCCTATTGCATTCGCAATTGTAGAAGGTGAGCTAAAGGAAACGTGGAAGTAGGTGGAAGAGGTTTCTAACGCTTCTTGATGAGGACCTAGGAATATCACAAAACCCTTTTGCATGGACTTTCATTTATGATCAACAAAAGGGTTTAATTCCAGCATTTGATGAGATAATGCCAGATGTTGCACACAGATTTTGTGTGAGACATCTACCCAATAATTTCAAAACTGAAGGTTTTGGAGGACAAGCACTGAAGGATATCCTATGGAAAGCTGCTAGGGCAACTACAGAACCTGAATTCTCCAAGCATATGAAAGATATGGAAAAAATAGATCCAAAAGCTCCAGAATGGTTTATTAATAAGCCACCATGTCACTGGTCAAGATCTTTTTTCTCTTCTTTTCCAAAATGTGATGTGTTGTCAAACAATTTGTGTGAGTCATTCAATAGTGTACTTCTACATGTAAGAGACAAGTATATTTGGATAATGATTGAATCAATTAGGATCTATATGATGTCCAAACTTCAAAAGAACAGAGATAAAATGATGAAGTACTGCCAGAGAATCTGTCCCAAAATCATGTTGAAGCTAGAAAAATATAAGGCAAAAACGGCTGAATGTATTGCCATTAAATCTAATCAATTCCACTACCAGATTGAGGACATCTATCTTAGACTATTCTCTGTTGATCTTAAAGATAAGACATATTCATGTAGGAGATGGGACTTAACAGGATTACCTTGTAATCATGCTATTGCAGCTATATGGGTTACGAAGGATGAGCCTGAAATATATGTTCATGAATGTTATACAGTTGATCTGTACATGAAGAGTTACAGTCCATCCATCCTGCCAATTGTGAGCTTTGAGCAATGGCCTAAGACAGGTATTGAACCACCATTGCCACCAATATACAAAGCACAACCAGGGAGACCAATAAAACTAAGGAAGAGAGGGATTGACGAGACAACTCAAAAAGAATCAGATTTTGGAAAGCTTACCTTGTTAAAAGCATCAACAAAAGGCAAAAAAAAGAAGTGTGGATCATGTGGAACATTAGGGCACAATAGTAGAAAGTGCCCTATTCTTATGGGGAGAATCCACTCCGAAGTTCAACAGCAACAAATTCATCAACAAGTCAGAAAGGAAGGCCCTTCTACACCTAATAATGCAACAGAAGTAAGTAGTAAAATAAATTGGTTCTTTTCAGTTATTGTTGTCTACTTAATGATGCAATAGAAGTAGTCAAACAAGTCTAGGATAATGATACAATTTTTTTTATTGTAGGGTTCAAGCATCATTATTGAGAGTGCGACATCAATGCAGTCCAATTCTTTTATAGCTGAACAAACTGTAATTACCTTTCTTGTTATCTACTAATGTTGCTTGTATCTGACTTACTATCTTCTAATGTTGCTTGTATCCGACTTACTATCTGACTTATTTTCTTATATATATTGTAGGTCAATCAACTTAACCAACCAAGGGTACCAAAAGAGCAATTGAGAAGTTCTGCTTTCATTTTAGAAGAAATTGGTGAGCATTCCAGAGAAGTTACAAGACCACTCTTCATCGAGAGAATGGGAACATAATACGTACCAATATCAAAATTACAAGAAGTACTTTCTCAAAGTAGCAAGAGGGTGGGAAGTGATCCACGGATGATTTAGTGTAGTTCTTTCATTATGACTTTGAAGTTATTCATGTCCATGGATGATTTTGTTTTCTTTTTTGAAACTTTATGCAACTTAAATAGTTACTTTTCCATGGTCAGTCTTCATAACTGTTCTTCAATATGACGCGAGAAAGAATTTTTATTGAGTTCCACAAGGATAAAATCTATGAAAGACGAGAGAATCAATTATTGAATTCTCATGAGAATTTGAAGTTACTAATTTAAAATTTATGCATCAACTTTAAGTTCACAAAATATTAGTTTACATAGTTGCTTTAGTCTATCAATTTTAACATGTATATTGTATTTAAGGATAGTGTATCTTGTAAAATAGTGAAAGGTGCAGCAAGACTAAAAATGTTATTTCTAATTAGTTAATTCCTTTATACATATCTCAATTAACCATTCAGAAATTTGAACCAAATCCTCCTTCCCGGAGTTTGTTTTCTACTTTGAGTTATTTGTTGCTGAGGCAATCGCCTCAGATTCAATTAGCGGAAGTTCAATTGGATCTTCTTTCTTTAATTGACAACCCCATAAATTCTATTATCAAATATTTGTCAATAACGAACAAGCTTCGTAGCTTAAATATGGCCAGTAAACACAATTTTCAAATACTAAATTCATTCTACAAAGATTATTTCTGTTAGAGAATAAAAAGTTTAAGCTCTTATAGAATGACGTACCTTTAAGGAGATTGAGGTTCAAATGTAAAGTTTTCTATCATTCACTATGGTTGTGATCAACTAGTGCTTCCAACCATCATTTACATCTGCAGTTTCAGGACAAAGCAACAAAATTTAGACCATTTCAGGGCATAACAACATAGACAACAATGACCCATATAGCCGACTCCAACTTTCTTGCAACTGACACATGATTTTTTACATCAGTCATTCCATGTGTTATATGGTTCGTTTGATTTATATGAAAAAGCTAACAGCTATAGTTGGCAAACTGAAGTGCGTTTTACTATTTGCAAAGTTGTACGATCAAAATCCATGACTTCTTATATTTCTAAGAGCCCGAGCAACTAAGGTTGCCACTTGTTTTCTCCTTGTTCGAAAAGTGAAGCAGAAATGATTAAGAGTGTATTTATCTTTATACAAACATTCCGGTTTCAGATCTTAGTTGCCAAAGAAAGTTATCCAAATGCTCGAAGTTGTCCTAAGGAGATACCTTTGGATTGGGAAGGCAGAAATGTCACGGAAAGCACTGCTAGCATGGGAAAAATTTTGCTAATCCAAAGACGGCAGGTGAATTTAATGTCACTGACATTGTAACATGAAATCGAGCTTCCATATGCAAACTATTGTGGAACCTCTATATAAAGGAGAATAGACTCTAGACACACTGCTACTACGATAAGCAAGGATCCATCAAGGAGGTCATGCCCTATGTAAGTTGGACATCAAGGAAGCTTTTGATAATGTTCATTGGGATTTCCTTGTAGACATACTCAAGTTAAAGGGCCACCAAACAATCATATTATCATATGATATGATTCCTCTCTGCAAACTGGAAATGGAATGAAGATATTTTCATGGAGGGGTCTTTGGCTTGGACATTCAACTTTAATGGAGCAGCACCCCATTCTTTTCATCATTGCCCAAAACTAGAATGCTATTGTTTCTAACTTTTAGAATGGACATGGTTGAAATTTAATTTTAGGCGCGGTATCAATGACTTGAACTGAGCAGTGTGTTTTCTCAAGGACTTAACGTTTATCCCTAGATTTGGGCATGTAGCTTTCTCCGTTCCCCCTTCGTCGGGCGGTGCTTGTGTGGAGGGTGTGCCACCTGAGAAGCTCTCACCTTACCAACAAGCCGAGAGTTGATGGATGTTGGACTTGACATAAGCATAAAAAAAATCACACTACCAAAATTTTACCTACCTTAAACTTAAGCTACCATGTACAAATTTTTCGTAAGCAAAAGCTTCATATATCAAATCAGATAAAACATTAATCATAAAGCTTAATCGTAAATTCAGATAAAAACAACGGAATTCAAGAAACAAAAAGGCTGGACCGAAGCTTGCAAGAAAAAAGATCGAAGAGGGATGGGAAAAAAATACCTCTAGCTCAAACCGAAAAATAGAGAAGAAAACTCAAAATTTGATAAAATCTGAGCAAAATTCCTTCCGATATGAGCTCTGCCTTGAATTTTCTCCTAAAATTTCATCAACAATTTGTTGAGTTCAGCCATTCTAAAGCTAAGAAAGAAACGGGAGAGAGAAAGAGATATCATTTTGAGAAATGGGTTTTACTTTGAAGCTTCACTTTCCCAAATGAATGACACTACTTTGGGAAGTGCAATTTACTGTGAAATGGGTTAATTCACGTGAACTCTAACAAAAAATATTATTATTTATATATATGATTATTGTAATACCAAAATGATCCCTGATGATTTGTTTAAATTGACATTCACTGTTAGTAGAAGGACTGAAATCACTTACTTTAATTAATTAAAGGTTATGTATGATTAGTGAGATATCATAGGGACCAAAACCAAAATAAGACAATAACACAGGGACGAAAACAATTATTTTCTCATTAATGAAATTCTGGTTGAAGTTAGAAATAATGAAGGCAAGGTGATGATCATTAATCAAAAGGCTGAATATGAAACCATCCTTGCGTTCTGTTTTCATTGCAAAATACAAGGTCATAGGGATGAAAAATGCAGAAAATTACACCCCGAGCTGAGAAGTGAACATGTGAATGAGGGTGAAAAAATGGACAGAATATCCATCAAGATAACAGGCAATTGGAACATCAACAGAGGCAAGGAACTAGAAAGGAGAAAACTGTGATCACCAAGCCAACTGAGCAAAATCGCTGCCATGGTGTTTAAACAGATGAATGGCAAACTATCGAAGGAAGAAGAGGCAAACCTGTTAATAATACTACCATTGAAGAAAGCTCCAAGATTCCTAAGAACAATGTTACCACTAGAGAATCAGATAGGGGAACTGAGGGCACCCAAATGATGCAGAAAAAAAATGGCCAAACCACTGTGGTTATTATGCATGCTAACAACATGAAAGAGGATAAAATAGAGACTACAAATATCAACTCTAGTTATGAATAACAAAAGGGTACCGAATTCCAACATTCCTCTATAAAGAATCACTTCAGTCAATCCAAAGGAAAGAAATGAAGAAAGCAACAGAAATCCAAACTCCAAAAACTTCAGGGTAATGTAAGAAAAGTCAGACAATAGAAGGAAATTATCTATACTGACATAGAGGTGAACGACAGTCCTCTAGTCAATATGAAAGTAGAGGATCTCAGCAAAAAAGGAAAGAAGTTCTCCTCAAGAATCACCATCCCTTCGGAGGTGATCCTAACTAATGAAGGAAAATTTTCTGCAGGATAACAATCTCAAACCTTTTTTTGGTCTTGATCTCATAACTACTAGAATGCGAGACGGGAACATCAATAAAGAAAAGGAGCAGGAAGAACTCCAAAGAAAGAACGTATTTTTTGAAATGAAAAATACTAACATCAACAATCATTCTTAAATCTTTGAAGTAGATAAGGATACTGCTTACGAAGATTGTGAAAATGACATCACGATGGAGAATGACACATGGGATCTGGAATCTTCCAAATCAGATGCTGGTATTGTAAGAGGAAATAAACATAACAACCATGATGAATCAGTGGCTAATACCCCTTCATAGGACCAATTGAAGGTGACAAACTACAACAATTTATCCCCTAAGGGTAATGGTATTTCTCAATTTATGGACTGCGAAACTTCAAATAGCAGAGTTTCAAACTCCTACGACAATGATCAAAATGACCTCTACCCCAATGGTATCCATGATTAAAACACTCTCGTGATTAGGGGTATAGGCTCTCAAGGAGCTATTGAAAGGCTCAATCTCTTTAAAAATCAATATCATCTCCCCTATCTTTTCATCCAGGAACCTAAGGTGAACGAGAGGAGAATCGACAAGTTCAAAAGACTGCTTAGTTTTCAACACTGTGCTAACAGCATCTCCAACAATTTTTTTTGGGGAGATGACTATCAATTGGACATTCTGGAAGATAAAGAACAACATATGCTTATTCATATTTCTCAAGCTCACCGACTTATCTCTTTCCACCTTACTATTGTGTATGCTAAGTGTTGTTGGGTTTTAAAAGATGTGAATGGAAAATGAAGAGTTGCGACTTTAATGAAGAGTTGTTATTTTTATGAAAAATTGCAACTTTTATGAAAGACATAACACATATATTGAACCCTAAACTTGGCTTCAAATTTTAACTTTGATCTCCAACTTTCATAGTGCACAAACAGGCACTTTAACTATCCAACTTTTAAATAAATAAATACGCGAATCCTAGCTGGCAAGACGCGTGATGTGCACTTATTTTGCGCACACTAGGAGTAACTTCCGAGGCCCACAACAGTAAAAGAAAATGCTGAAATGATATATATATATTTTTATATTTCCAAATCAAAATCTCATTTTTTTCCTCCTCTTTCAAACCAAGATTTTTTCCTCTCTTTTGAACGATATCTGCTCATATTTAGGGAAAATGGCTTCTAATTGTTTTTTGTCATTGTGGAAAAAGAGTTATAATGAAGATTTCTTGGTCTGCAAATAATCCAGGTCGTTGGTTTCTTGGATGTGAAGGTGGTCGGGTATGGTTCCATTTAAGACATCTTTTTTTAATTTAAATTTTAGTTCTCAAGATTCAATTTTCATAGTGAATTTGTTCTTCTTAAACAGGTTCGATCCACACTAGAATTGCTATTTCGGGATTACAAAAGAGGATAAGAAAACATGATGAAGAAAGGGAAAATATAAGGAGGAATTAATTTTGATTCTTGTATATAAATTAAAATTAATTTTGATTTTTTTGAATTCTAAAATCGACCTGTAAAATATTTAATTAGTTGGCAGCCATTGAGTGGCTCACTGTTACACGTTGGAGCATTTGCATTTCACGCTCTTTGGCTACAAAAATCGCGTATTTATTTATTTAAAAGTTGGATAGTTAAAATGTCTGTTTGTACACTATGAAAATTGGAGGTCAAAATTAAAATTTGGGGCCAATTTAGGGTCCAATATATCTATTAGGCCTTTATGAAAAGTTGCGACTTTTATGAAAAGTTGTGACTTTTGTGAAAGGTTGTGACCTTTTTGAAAGATTGTAACTTTTCCAAAGGTTTGTGAACTTTCCGGTAAGGCACAAAAAGAACCTTTTCACACTACCCTTTGTTTTCTATAAATTGAGAGATTTCCTCTCATTTTAGTACAACTAATTTTTCTGGGCTTCTTTTACTACTACTATTGAATCTAGTATTCTAAGTGTACTTTACTGCCGTTGAGTGGTTCACTGACACTGTGGTTTTAGGTACCGATACACCGGTGAGTAAGATCGTTCTATCCTGAGAGGATATATTCCATTAACCTCGGGTACTTGAGGGGAATAGTTTCCTTAAGGGGACACTGTGCATTCAGTGGGCTCGATTTTCTTCTTTAAGAAAAATATTTTGTATATTGTTTCTAATCTGTTTTTGGTTCTATTTTCTCTACTGGCTTAATTTTCTAGTTTTGAAAATGCTCTTTAAACTTTGTTGTTACTTACTAAGTTCTTCAAAGTTTTGTTCTAGTATCACACGTATATAAGATGAACAACAATCTTAAGGAATTTATTATTATACTGTTGATATTTCTTGTATTCTACGGATTGAGAGAAACAGATCATGGATGTAGAAGATTAATGCATTACTTCTCTAGAATTTGGTGCTTTGTTTAGCAAGGTTGAAGTGAGAATGTACAGAAAAAATAGTGGTATTCCGGTTAAAGATTACACCAGGTAACCTTCTTATTATTTATCTAAGGAGGAAAATGTCACGCCCCGAGCCTACACCCTGGGCGGGATTAGCACTCGAAGACCATTGCTGGCCCCAAACGAACCCTTGGCCTGACTTACTTAACTCAGCGGAAGATAATATTCATATCTATAATGATCAAAGAACTTAACTGAACTGAAAAATAAAATAGCTGAGAATGTTTTAAAGATTAAACATTCAACTTGGCCAAAAGTGGCAACCCAAGTCTTAACAATAAGAAATGATAATGAAAAGACTCAAATGACTAACATCTGACTGTCTATGAAGCCTCTAATAACAACTAAGATGAATGTTGGGACATACCCCACAACATCCTAATAAACTAAACTAGAAAGCAATGAAATGGATCCTCCGGAAAGCAAGGAGGCTCACCAATGGACTCAGAACTGCTCACTGGATCAACGATGTGTCGAAATGCCGATCCTAGTTACTTGTGTATGCATCATAAGACGATGCAGGACAACTGGCATCAGTACATTGAATGTACGAGTATGCGAGTTGGAATGCTAAAACAACATAGGCTTGAAAGGGAATCTGAAAGAAACACTTACCTTGGCTCTTCTCAACTCATGAATACTTAACTGAACTCATTTCAATATAAAGCAATTTAAAACAAGTGCAATATAAAGAAAAGTTGTTTAAAAACATGATGTCAACTCTGTGTGTATACAAGGATACACCATAACTCTGAAATGTATGTAAAAATACAATAAACTGATGTATATAAAATACAATAACTTATGTGGGAGTTTTTCTAACCGACAACCATCACATAAGAGCTATAGTGATGATACAACGATCTACCTCACACTGCCAGCGCATCCTATACCCAGCTAAAGGTATAAGACCTGAACTACTAAGTGGATCCACTAGTCTATTGTGAAAAGGGTTCATCTAAAAAGTATGACCCTTTTCTACCCATGGTGGCTACATGGTTTATGGGGGCTGTGAGTTGTCTGAACTCTCGCCCATGTCGGTGCTCAATACTACTCCCAAAATATATTAGCTCTTTATGTTTTAAAAACATACTTCTTCTGTGATTTAAGATTAGTGCTCAAAAACTTAGCTCAAAGGCTATCTTGAAAATCTCAGTTTCCCTGTTTGTTTCATTTAGAAAGCTATTACTTTTTTCTGAAAACTAGCCCGAAGGCTCTTTGGAAATCTCAGTTTCCGCTCTTATTTAAAATGTGAAAAAAACACTTTTAAATCTCTTTGGGAATACATAGTCCCCATATACTTCTTTGAAGAAAAGAACTTCAACTTTACTCTTTACTGAACTCAAAACTTAAATCTTAAAACAAAGTTAAAACATTTGTGAAAGACTTTTGTAAACTTTAAGAACTTATCTTAACTTGACTCTTGACTTTGACCTTAACTGCTCTTGACTTTACTCTTAACTGATCCTTGAATTGAATTATGGATTCAAAGATTAAGATTTGTGACTGGAAAGATCTCATGATGTTTAGGAATGATTCTAGATAGTTAAACATGAGAAAAGACCGAAAATCAATATTTGAAGGTGGGTCCGCGAACTCGGAGGCATAATTTAATTTTGGTTTCGAAAATATCTTTTGAGGCAGAACACCTCGTGTTATCTCCGCGATGCGAAGCTGAGATATTCAAATCTGGGCACTAGGCGCACGACACGCGGCCACCTTCTAATTTCGTCCGACGAAATTTCTTCTTCGTTTTCCAACCCCAATTCATCCAAAATCGGTTATTTTTCCTTAAATCACTTTTGGATACAGATACCCGACAATGTACCTAAAAAAAATCTAACTCAAAACGACCCTATAATGCGATGTAACGAACTTAGAAACTTCCCAACTCAGTCAAATTCAAGAACAATATATGAATTCAAGAATAGGTATCAAGATCATTAATATTCAAATGCTTTTAGGACGAATCCAAACTAAAATAAATATGCTTGGCACGTGGGAGAACGATCCCAACATTATGAGAGCGTCACATACCTGATAGAAGTAATTCCTTGGCGAAATACCAAGTTCCTTGATTGATCTTGATGAATTTTCTCTTTTCTCCTTCTTCTTTTCTCTTCTCATTTCTCCTTAGCCCTAGCGTGAAATCCCAAGTTCTAAACTGACTAAGTTCTGAATTGACCCATATTAAACTCCTAAAATTGGATTAAAATAATAGGGCAGTGAAAAGACTAAAATACCCCTTATATTTCCGTATTGGACATTTCCTTAATCCAACAGCCCAACTTCCAAAGGAAATAACTTGCTCATACGAACTCGGAATCACGCAAACTTGGTGGCGTTGGAAAGATCATTCCAAGAGCTTCCCAACCATATCTGAAACTACACCTAACTCCTCCTGAGCTAGTAGTTATGGCCATCTGAAGTTGACCAAAAACTCAACTTTAACTTACTTACAATTTCCCAGATTTCCTTGTACTTTCCAAAAATAACTATTTCCAGATTCTTAAACTTCTCTCTAGTTCTTTCTAGTTGCGAGATGTTACAATATCTCTCCCATGGGAAAATTCGTACTCGAATGAGATTTACTCTTACTAAGCTAAGGGTAGTGACATAAAGTTCAAACACCCAACAAGCAATTGCAACAAATAACATGCTTACTCATAATTTAGATATTACTAAGGAGAAAATTAGTACCTTGGTCTGCATTTTCTCCGGATTCAAAGAGATGTGTATATATCTTCTTCATATCCTCCTCAACTTCCCAAGTAGCTTCATCAACAAATTGGTTCCTCCAAAGGACTTTGATTGATGCTACCTCTTTAGTTCTCAACTTGCGAACTTGGCGATCTAGAATCTGAATCGGAATCTCCTCATAAGATAAGACATCCTTGATCTCAATATTTTTAGTTGGTATGATTAATGAAGGATCACTCATGCATTTATTCAACATAGAGATGTGAAACACCGGAAGAACCGCGGCTAACTCTTGTGGTAGCTCCAACTCATAAGCTACATTGCCAATCCTTTTGGCTATGCGATAAGGTCCAATATATCGGGGACTAAGCTTCCCCTTCTTACCAAACCTCATAACACCTTTCATGGGTGAAACCTTCAAATATACCCAATCATCTACTTTGAACTCTAACGCTCTTCTCCTAACATCAGTGTAGGATTTTTGACGACTCTGAGCCGTTTTCAATCTCTCTTGAATTACTTTCACCTTTTCCATAGCTTGGTGAACTAAATCTGGTCCTATCAACCCTGCTTCACCAACTTCAAACCATACAATAGGAGATCTGCATCTTCTCCCATAAAGAGCTTCATAAGGAGCCATTTGGATGCTAGAGTGGTAACTGTTATTGTAAGCAAACGCAATGAGAGGTAGGTGATCATCCCAATTCCCTTTGAAATCAATCACACAAGCCCTCAACATATCTTCTAAAGTTTGAATAGTGCGCTCTGCTTGCCCATCAGTTTGAGGATGAAAGGCGGTACTTAAGTTCACATTTGAACCCAAGCCTTTCTGAAAAGATTTCCAAAATTGTGCAGTAAATTATGTACCTCTATCTGAAATAATGGAGACTGGGACTCCATGAAGTCTTACCACATCCTGAATATATAACCTGGCATAATCTTCTGCTGAATGTGTAGTCTTTACCGAAAGAAAATAGGCTGATTTTGTCATTCTGTCAACAATCATACAAATAGAATCGTGCTGTTTGCGAGACCTTGGTAAACCCGTGATGAAGTCCATATTAATCATCTCCCACTTCCATTCTGGAAGTTCTATATTCTGAGCCAAACCACCGGGCCTTTAATGCTCAACTTTCACTTGTTGGCAATTTGGACACTTAGCAACAAATTCTGCAATGCCCTTCTTCATGCCATTCCACCAATACACTTCTCTCAAATCGCGATACATCTTTGTGGAACCCGGATGAATGGAATATCTGGAGCTATGGGCCTCCTCCATGATCCTCTCTTGGAGTCCATCCACCATAGGTACACACAATCTACCTTGATATCTTAATATACCATATCCCCCTTGTTCAAAAGCTAATACTCTTTGCTTATGAACATTTGCCTTTAATTCTAGAAAAATGGGATCTTGGTCTTGCTTTTCTTTCACTTCTGACACTAGGGATGATTCAGCCCCATTCGTCACCACTTTTCTCCTTCTGTGGAATCCATAAGTCGGACTCCTAAGCGTGGAAGCCTATGCACATCTTTTGCTAACTCTCTCTTTTCTTCCTCAACATGGGTGGTACTACCTATGGACAACCTTCTCAAGGCATCAGCAATAACATTAGCCTTACCTGGGTGATAAATAATACTCATGTCATAATCCTTTAGTAACTCTAACCACCTCCTTTGTCTGAGATTAAGCTCTTTCTGAGTTTACACATATTGAAGGCTCTTATGATCAATGAATATATCAACATGAACACCATACAAATAATGACGCCATGTCTTCAAAGTGAATACTACAACAACCAACTCTAAGTCATGGGTTGGGTAGTTCTTTTTCATGAACTTTCAACTGTCTGAAGGCATAAGACACAACCTAAACCAACTCTAGATGTATCACAATACACCACAAAACCTTGAGTACCTTCCGGTAAGTCAAAACTGGGCAGTAGTCAACCTCTTCTTCAATTTCTAAAAGCTTTTCTCACAAGCTTCAAACCATTGAAATTTCACTATTTTCTGAGTCAACTTCGTCAATGGGGACGAAATGGATGAGAAACCCTCTGCAAACCTTCTATAATAGCCGGCCAAACCTAAGAAACTCCTAATATCAGTTGAAGATGTGGGTCTAGGCCAATTCTGCACTACCTCAATTTTCTGAGGATCAACTTTAATTCCCTCTCCAAATACAATATGGCCTAAGAATGCTACAGACTCAAACCAAGATTCACACTTAGAGAATTTAGCATATAACTCCTTATCCTTCAAAGTCTAAAGAACTATTCTGAGATGACTAGCATGATCTTCTTTATTCCTTGAATAGATTAGTATGTCATCAATGAAGACGATAACAAACATATCTAAATAAGGTTTGAATACCCTATTCATAAGATCCATGAACGCTGCTGGTGCATTAGTTAAACCAAAGGACATGACCAAAAATTCAAAATGACCATATCTGGTTCTGAAAGCTGTCTTTGGAATATCACATTCCCTTACTCTTAATTGATGAAAGCCTGATCAGAGGTCAATTTTTGAGAAACAAGAAGCACCCTGAAGCTCATAAAAAAGATCATCGATTCTCGAAAGAGGATACTTATTCTTGATGGTAACCTTGTTCAACTGATGGTAGTCTATACACATCTGAAGGGAACCATCTTTCTTTCTCACAAACAAGACCGGAGTACCCCAATGTGAGACACTTGGTCAAATGAAGCCCTTATCTAAAAGATGTTTTAACTGCTCTTTCAACTCTTTTAACTCTGCTGGTGCCATTCTGTATGGAGGAATAGATATAGGAAGAGTATATGGAAGAAGATCTATGTCGCGCCCCATTTTTCTCAAAACGGGTTTTGGTGCACGACCTAACAACTCTTTTGGGCTTTGGGTGATTGAAGAGTCGCCACCTAACGAATTAAGGCGTGTTAGGGCACCTATCTAACCTAACTAAGTCTAGCTAAGGTCAATGAACCAGAGATCGGGTAAGGGTTCAAGTTACCTCAAGGGGAAAGTGTTAGACATCCCTCGAGGTCCACAAATGTGGGTCCCGGCCGTATCTCATGCAATTTATGTTGGGGTTACAAGTAGCATTTAAGGTCACTTCATATATTGGTTATTTAAACATGCTTGCTAGGTAGTAACTAATAATAAACAATTAAAATCAATTTATTTATTTTACTTTATTAATTAAGCATGCAAAACTAGGTGATAACTTAATGCTAAATATAAAACAAGTAAAGGGATAAGGGAAAGGGAGACTCTGAGGGACATTAGGATCAACACTCGACTTTATGTATATATATTTTTTGATAGGCTTCCGTGTAGGGACTGACAAAACCAAGGTTTGTCGCTTTAAGCCTGAGTCAATGTCATCATATCCATAGGGCCTAAACTACCCCTACCCCACCACCGCATGCTTTCGTTTCTACAAGATGCCTATCGTCCCCGCTTAAGGTCCAAGAGGCATTGGACTGCTACTAGGGTGGATTTAGACAAAGATAAAATATATGATTCCTAGTAGGCCCACCTAGACACCAAGTCAAGCACGTTGGACGATCCTCTAGATTTTAATTCACATGCTGGCAAACACAGATAGAGTGGAAAGGTCTCATGCTAAGTGTGTGACAAACAAACACAAATATATAGACGGACAATATGACAATTTATTTTATTTTTTAAAAAAAGGGCAGAAAATAATTTGTTAGCCAGACTTTATGCGACCAGACAACTATTAAAAGATACAGAAGATTAATGGGCCGAATTTAATCAGACAATCAGTGTTTTAGAGGAGACTTTGATGCATGCATGGTATTAGAACAGATTCATTTAATTTAGCAAATTATTAATGCTGAAATTTATTTTTTATTTGCAACAATTTAGTAGTTGCAGAGTAGCTGATTTTAATTTTAAAAAAATGCAAATGTAGATAATATATTATTATTATATTTTTAGAGCAGTACAATATGGTTATTAGTGCAGAAAATTATTTTAAAATGGCAGTTCAAAATGCAGAAGATAATTAATTTCGGGCTTGATTTAATTGTGCAGCAAATATGTACAACAAATCTTAGTTTTAAAACATGCTGGAAATAGTTTATGAATTGATTTAAAAAAGGCAGAACCTAAATATGAAATGCAGAAATTAGTTAACACTTGGAAAAGAATACGCAACATATTTATTTTAATTATTTAACATGCTTAAGATATGATTTTAACAAGTTTTATTGGTGTCATTAATTAAGTCCTATAGACATGATATCTAAGTGAACATGTTGAAATTATTATCAAAACTAAAGTATACTCTCTATATAAAGATACAATAATGTTTAGAAACCTATAGGCATGATTTCTAAGTGTGAATATGCTGAAAAGTTGATTTATGAACCTATATACATGATTTCTAAGTGATTGAAAGATTGAAGATTATATAGCTCCTATAGGCATAGATTCCAAATGATTATTTAAATCTTATAGGCATGATATCTAAGTGAAGGATATAAAATTATTACTATCTTATTTATCAATAATTTACGATTATAAATTGTGATTAATTAACATGCTAAAATACAAATCTAGTCCTAAACATAAATTCTAACCCCAAAACATATTAGGACTTAATCATATACCTATAGGCATGCACTCTAGGTGATCTGCCTTTATCCACATAAGGCGACTATAAAAATTAGTTGAATGAATTGATTGTTTTACACGCTGGAAATAGATTAGAATTATTTTTTTAACAAAATTGCAAATTGACCTTCTAAACATGCGAGTAGATAAGACCTTACGAGTTTAATTTATTAATATGCAGAGGAGAATAGAGACTCAAGTTAATTAGTCGACTGGTTTTCAAAAACTAAGTATATATTCAGATTTTAATTAATTATTATCAAACTGATTTAACTCTTAAACATACAAAAAATATTTAATCATTAACATTTGCAGAAACTGATTATGTAGGTTAATTTTAATTAGTTATAATCAAGCCGAAGTAGTTAATTAAATTATCTTAAATGGCATCAAACAAGTAATCGTGATTGTAGAAATTATCAAATAGTGAGCAACAAATATCTATAACAAATTTATTTCAAATTTTGGACATGTTGAAAGTTATTAGAAACCTATAGACATGCTATCTAAGTGATTAACAAGTAAAAGCCGATTAGCTGAAATAATTAATATATTGAAATTACTAAATCTGCTTTAGATAGGTTATTTAATTAACATGCTCTTTTATTTATTTAATATTTATGAAAATGTAGATTATATATATATATATATATATATATATATATATATATATATATATATATATATATTTAGAAAAGCTCGTACGCCTCGGGCGATTTAAGCAACATAGATGAACTTAGCAACCACAAATAGTGAAATAAGTAAAATAAAGCAATTAGCATGTAATCCCCCCTCCCCTTTAGACGATCCCCCAAATATATCATATATAGAGATAATGTTAGAGTTATACACAATATTACAAGCCAAATTAAAGAACAAATGAATAAAATATATAACATTAAAATAAGTAATAGCTCCATCCGGAAATTTCTTCTAAGAGACTCTTCAACACCTTGAACTCTAAGTTCAAAACCTGCTAGAAGGGATAATATAACACATATATATAATGGCAATATAATCGTAACATCAAATATTCATAGCAACAAATTACTTTCATGCGTATAAGCATCACTCATAAAATGTCAAAACAAACAATTAATAACCATAGATATCATCGCACATAGAGGGAGGGAAGAACGAAAAATAATCTGGAGGCTTCCTTTTATTCTTTCAAACAACACATAATACAAACAATGCAAATTTGAACTAGTGAACGGAACTAACCAGTTATGCAGAATTATTTATCAGCAATGACGACCGAAATTGACTCGATACTAGACCCGAACACAGCAAAATCGAGAAAGAAAGCACTTAGAATATTCACCGGAATCTTAATTCTTTAAGAATAGAGAGTAGTATTTTTAAAGTATTCAAGAGTAAGGTTTTTTCGTCAAAGTCCGAATGTGAGAGTGTGTTGGTGTGTGTGTGAGTGCCAAGAGTGAATAAGAAGCCCTTTCTTATATACTAGATGAGAGGTGTCAAATTAAAGGAAAAGAATTATTTTAGGGATCAATATAATATTGGTTTTCCTTAATGACAAGGGAACCAAAATCAGTTTTTTATTTTATTTATTTTTACCAAGTATAAACAAGTAAGAAATCTGCTAAAATTTACCAAATGAGCGAATATCTTACCATATATAATTTATCATATCAATTTAAGCATACTCTACCATATATAAACATGTAAGAGAAGTGAATCAAGGACAATCATAATAACATAGCATACTGACAATTATTAACATTCACAGAATCAAATATATTGAATTACCAAAATAAAGTTTATAATCACATTGATCCATTATCAAATAGTCTACACTATAATTAAGCAAGCTAGATTCACAAATTAACAATTAAGAGAGGAACAATACGCAAAGATTAAATTTAGATATTAACGGGCAGATTTTAAACCAACTCAGTGAACTAGACACTAGCAAGTTAAATCAGATGCAAAGCCAAAGGATTATCAACACCAAAATTTAAGCATGATCATAAATAAATGCATATCATTCAAGCGTCCTAAAATTATGACAAGCATAATAAAACAATAATAAGAAATTATGATCGAGATATATGAATCACTTGAGAAAACAACTAGAGTTGAATAGACGATGTAATAATTGATTTAAAAAATACCAATGACGGATCTGTTGAGATCCGTCTAATGACCCAAAGCTTGAAATTCGCCAGAGCTTGCTTGGTCGGAGTTGTTGGTTGGAACTACTGTTGTCACCCACCAGGTGGCAGAGTGATGGTGCTCGTCTGCTCTCCTCGTCGGAGAAGGGAACGGAGGGAGGCGCTAGGGCTGTCGCTGGCTGGAGCAGCTGCTTGCCTGGCTGGTTGTCCTCGTCGGCTGCTGCTGCTGTACTTGGTGTTTCTCCTGTCCTCGCCGGAGGAGAGAAAAAGGCGACGCTGGCCGGAGCTTGCTATTCCTGTCGCGGAGCCTACTCGCTGGAGCTGCTGGCTGTTCACCAGACCTGCTTGTTGCTGACTGTTTGTTGTTGGTTGCTCCACCTGGCGAGACGAGAAGAGAGGAGAAGAGAGACAAAGCAGAAGAGAAGGAGAAAGAGACAGGAGAAACCACCGACTGGTGGTTCTCGCTTGGACGGTAGAGGGAAATAAGAGGTCGAGAAGGAGGAGAAGAGAGGAGTTTGACCTCCCTCTCCTCTGGTTCTCGTTGGAGATTCGCCATCGCCGGTGGAGTTGAGAACGAGAGGCGGCTGATCTGTTGAGAGAGGAAGAGGAGAATGAAAATTTTAGGGTTAGTCTTTTGGTAGTTTAAAAATAGGACATAATAGAGTTAAAATCTTGACCGTTGATTTTAGAAGAGATGAGTGGCTAGGATTCGATCTTGGACCTAACTTAAAAGATGGATGGATGAGATTAAATCACTTGGAATCTGAATTTGGAATAAGAATAGGCTAAAATTGAAATGAAAGAGGCTAGACTTGATGTCACGCCCCGAGCTACCCCCGAGACGCGGACACGGGACCTAGGACCACAAGTGATCCCAAGCTAACCCTGCTGGCATGATCATGAGCATACTAAAGAAAATAAACTGATGCGGAAGCTAATTCATAAATAAATCTAAAAAGATGAGGAATACCCATATACTATAACTGAATATATCAAATCTGAGAGTTTAATACAAAGGAAATATCAAACTCAAAACACTAAGCTGAATCTAACTAAGTCTGAAATAAGCCTCTAAACTGACTAGAAATGTTGGGACATGCCCCAACTAGATCTAGCAAAACTGAAACTAAAGACTAAAAATACTGAAAAGAAACTCATGACTATTGTCCTCGGAGAATGAGGACTCACCACTGATTTCTGCTGAACTGGAGATCGGGAACCGATCTAAGCGTGATCTGGATGCTGAGAACCTGAACCTACATCACGAGAAGATGTAGCGCACGTATGCGTCAGTACTTGAAAGGTACTGAGCATGCAGGATGGAGTAAAGCTGAAAGAACATATAACTGAACAAAGCAATAAAGCAATGAAATAATCTGAACATGATATAGATACTGAAAATACTGAATACTGAGCTAACTGATGCAATGACCAAATTTATAACATGCTGAGACTGAATACTGACTGTACTGAAATATGGTCAATGCAATAGAGTCTGACTGAACTGTGGGAGCTACTAATAACCGACATAAAACCACATGAGCTAAATGTGGAGTCCGATGTATACGCCCCATCGAGAGGACCCAATATACCCTGCCAGAGGTATAGAGGCATGCTGGCGTGATCACTAAACTGATGTTGCCCACAGAGGGGACTTACACCTACGTGGCTCGTAGTTCTGGGACTATATGGGTACGCTGAAACCCTAGTCCAACTCGGTATTATGCTACTCCCAATGAATTAAATGGTTAACTAGTTATGACTGAATTTCTGTAAATACTGGATAGCTCGAAACTGAACATGCAAACTGAGAATGCAACAATTAATCTGATAATGATGCATTCATAAACTGAGGCATGTATAACTGAATATATTATGACTGAAATACTGAATAGCTTAAAATACTGACATGTAGATACTCATACTTGAAAACTCCTTTTTAGAAAACAATACTCTGATCATTGATGACTTGGGAAGTCATACTGCATAAACATTGATGGTATATCTAGATACCATACTATTCATACATTGATGACCTACTCAATTGTCATACTAATCATGTTTTAGAAGCTCTTTCTCAAACTCATCTTAACTTTCTCAAAAACTCAGTTTAAAACTCAAGTGTTGTCTTAAAGAAAAACTTCTCAAGATTTATAACTCAAAATAGGGTGTATACTGAAATATACTGATAATGTGGCATAAAACTGGAGCATGTATATCTGAATAACTGAAATATCTGACCTATCATGTGTAATTCAAGAACTAATGAAATACATAGCTAGGGTTCTGAAATTTATGTAAGAAACTGAGCAATCACATGATAATCTGATTTGGAACATTTAAATAACTAATTCATGATGATCTGTTGAAATTCTAGAAACCCTAGGTCTGTTCATAATCATGGAATCAAGAATCTGACTGAATTCTAGGGACCTAATGGGCGAAAGGAACTCACTAGTGAAATCCCACATACCTGGTGACGAATTCCACGGAGAAATCCTTTGATTTCGGGGTTGGAACTGATGGAACCTTGCTGCGTTCTTGAACTAGGGTTCTTGACCCTCTTTTCTCCTCTTAGCGTTCTAATTCTTTTAAGTTTGATTAATGATTTGACTTAGGTAAGTTCTAGTTATGTTTCTAGGTTTAAACTGATTAAAATCTCATGATTTAGGGTCTAAACGACGTATCTTAGGGGTTAAACGAAATAGGAAAAGACCAAAAGACCCTTGAATTAGTTGCTGTCGGAGTGACTGACGGACCTGACTGACGGTCCGTCAATCAATCGACGGTCCGTCGATTGGGTCCGTAGGTCGAGTCTGCCCGACAAGGCTTCACTAAAACGGGCATAACTTTTTACTCGGAGGTCGGAATTTAGCAAACTCGGTGGCGTTGGAAAGATAATTCAATTATCTATCTAACCATAGGTCATGAGACATATAATTAATTTTGTGTTAAGAGTTATGACCATCTGAAGTTGACCCATTAGAATTTTCAGCTAACTGGCTGCTAACCTTCGATCTACGGTCAGACCTACGGACCGTGGATCGAACGACGGTCCATGCTGGTCAATCGTAGTTCGTGTCAGAGGCTAGGTAAAGGAGGTCTTGATCCACGGACACAGACCACGGACCGTGGTCTGATCTACGGACCGTGGGTCGAGACTTATCCAATTTTTTTCTGAGCTGGCTGGAGAGGGGTTGCAGTGGCGAACCACGAACCACCAGGACGAGCCGTGGTCTGACCTACGGTCCGTGGATGGTGACCGTAAGTTGCACCTGCAACTTCTCAAAATCTGCATTTTTGTCTATTTTGAATACGGGGTGTTACACTTGAAATGAATTGGATGAGAATAGGGCTATAATTGAAATAAATTGAATAGAGTGGGGTAGGATTTAAATGATTTGAAAGAACACTAATAAAATGTTATTTGATTAATACTACATATATTATAAAATTTTCATACAAACTAACACACTTAAATTCTAAAACATTTTAGTAAGATAATTATTTCAAGTTTAAATATCGATAATTATAATTTGATAAAATAATTTGATGATAATTACAATAATTTTCAAAATTATGCATGCTAACATATATGATTTTTTTAGATAAAATTGATTAAAATTTTAAACTCAAAATATACTTTAAAAGTACGTATTTAATCAAATAGTATTTCAAAAAGGTTAAAGGTCGGTCAAAATTGGGTGTCAACAATCTTTACCGAAGTCTATCTCTCTCTCAGGAAGGACTTTGGGAAGATCATCTGGAAAGACTTCTGGAAACTCTTTTACTACTGGAACTGACTGAATAGGAGGTACCTCAACACTTAAGTCATTAACTCTGACTAAGTGATAGATACAACCCTTAGAAACTAACTTCCTTGCCTTAAGGTACGAAATAAAACGACCCTTAGGCACTGTTGAACTGTTTTCCCACTAGAACTAACTGGATAGGAGGTACCTCTGTAACACTCCGGAAATTCTATGACTTAAGTTAGAGCCTCACCTTATTAATAATAACTTAAAATATATTCAAAATGATGTTTATAAACCTAAACTAATGTAATTGACTTGGTTTGGAAGAGTAAAAGTCTTAACGTCAAGAAAACAACCATGACGTCCGAAAACTAGAGAAGAATGTGTTCTAGTGTGTCCTGAGGTTTTGGGCAAGTTTGGGAGTGTCGTATGATGGTAAAATCTTGTAAAAATGTTTAAATTAGGTAAGTTATGTTCATAGGGTCAAAAACGTCCGGGTACGACCCCCCAAGGACCCCTTAAGGGTCCTTGAGGAGGACCCAAACATGGACCCAAAAGCTGGCAAAACTGCAGCAAACGACGAAACCAAGACTCACGGCCCGTAGACTGGTCGACGGACCGTAAGTCATGGCCGTGAGTTTATACTTAGTCATGGGAGACTTGACTCCCCAAAAGGGAGCCTCAGTACTAAACGACGGATGACCAGCACGGTCCGTAACTCCACCTATGGTCCGTAAGTGGAGGGTCGTAAGTCCTGGCAGTTGTTAAGTTTTAGTTTTAGTTTAGGGGTCTTAGTTTGAGTTAGTTATTTAATTAAGGGTTAAGATGAGTGGTTATTTAACTAATTACCATTCTAAACCTAACTATAACACCCTAACCCTAAGACTTTAACTCACACAACTAAACCCACAAGTCAAACACATTCTTTCTCAAAACCCTCTCAACTAAGAACCCCATTGAAGAAGAAGACCAAGGTTCATCTAGGGCAGCAAGGTTTCGATTTTTCCCCATCAGTTCTCAAGGAATAAACTAAGGTATGGTTGCTTATCACTCTTGGGATCCCTTTCCCCAAGAGGTCCCTTCAAGATGAATTTCAAAATCTCCAATTTCTAGGTTTTCAATCCAAAAACGTGGGTCTTCTTTCTAAAGTGAAATTGATGTTATAAACTGAATTTGATTGATGTTATATGAACAATTATGAATGAATTTATGTTGTATTTGTGGTTTCTTGAAGAATTCCCCATGAGACCCATGTTTCTCCTTCTTTCCTAATTCTAACCCTAGTTTGTGTTGGATATTGATTGAAGGCTATGAATTGAAGATGATGTTATATAATTCATGTTTGTATGATGATTCTACCCTAGGTTATGTATAATTTCTATGGAATTAGGGTTGAGTCTTTGAATAAAGCCTTGAAGGCTATGAATTGCATATGTCAATTGATTATATTGATGCTGATGATATTATTACTTCATGAATTACCTTGTATTATGTATTGGTTATGAACTGATTGGTGATTGAAGTATGAATGTCCTAGGAAGGGCAAGAAGGTATGAAAGTTGGTTCTTCTTTGAATTCAAGTATGTAAGGTGAATTACTTAGATTGTAATGATGCTATACCTAATGTGTTGTTGTGGTGTTGATGACCTAGTTTCCTCATCCTTAACCCTCTACACTTGAATTAGCTACGAAATATGTATGTATGTTATGGTATGATTGCTATATGATTGAAAGGTAATTCTCATGATTATAGTGTAGTGTGAAGTGAAATGGTTACTCACTTACGAAGTGTTTCTAAAGTGAAAGGATTGTTACTCACTTATGAACACATATGAGCTATTATGGTAAGATGTTTTCATAAAAGCCTAGTAAAGGGTAATGTGAACTTATGTGATGACTAAAGATGATTACAAAAAGGGAATTAGATGGTTAGCACCGAAAGGGCATGTAAATGAGATGGTGGTCTCACGTTTAGTAAGTCCGGCTACCCACATGGGTTTCCTCACGTTTAGCAAGTCCGGATTACCCACGGTATGTGTTGTCTCATGAGATGGAAATCCCCACGTTTAGTAAGTTAGGATTTCTAGGAGCAATCTCATTGACCCTTAACTATGTGCCCACATAGGACTTTAGCTTAGTGGATCCACCTAGATAGCTATGTATGAATGGTTACACCTTAGGCAAGTGTTAACCCTCTCTTTTCGGTGTGGGAGTAGAACACCGGATTCCATGTAGCTCTCATGGTCTATGTAGGTTATGGCAATATCTCCCTAATGTAAAAGTAAATGAAGGTATGAAAGGTGTGAACTATTACTAGGGCTTTCTTAAGGGTTTCTACATAGTATAAGAGAGGGTATGAGACTTCTCTTGCACATTGCACTTGTGGGATCCTAAGAGATGGTTGTAGTAGTGTTCTCTTATGATTATGATGATTATGACTTATGTATGTTGAAGTTATGTTATGTATAATCATTATGAATATGGTAGGTTATGATGAAATATGACCTTATGAATGTATGCATGAAGTAGGTTACTTAATGTGATACTTGGCTTTGAGTAGGGTTATGGGATTCTATTCTTTGCATTGCACTAGTATTGCTTGGGTTGTCTACATGTTGAGATGATATCATGTTGGGTGGTGCCATGATGCTTACTTTGTGTGCACATTGGATTTACTTGGTAAAAAGCATGTTTTGGCTAAATGTACTTTTATGCATGTTTCAAATGGTTTTTATGCATTGTAGCCATACTTAGTACGTGTGTAGTACTAACCCATATTTTTCCCTTTTCCCCACACATTTAGGTTCGGGCCGTTGAAGATTCAAGCTTACTTTTCAAGGCACTTGGAGTTGCTTCCCCAAATTGGTGAGTCCTCAAGTCCGAGGACGAGACCATATGATCTAGCTTCTATGTTTAGTCTTTTGATTATGTTGAAAGACATTGTTGTACTTTCCTATTATAGGCTTCTAATTGATGTAAGGGCTACATCCCATTTTCGATACTTCTATGTCTAGATGGTACATTGTGACGAAGTTAGATTCTATTTCCATATATGAAGTGAAGTTGAACTTCCAATGTAAAAGTTTTAAATTTTCCGTAATTTTATTCTATGATACATATTATGATGAAGGCTAAGGGCTTGTATAAGACCTCTTTGAGGTCGAATACACTGGTAACGACTAGGGGGTGCTCTCGGGTCATTACAAACTTGGTATCAGAGCATAAGCTTGAGAATAATGTAGGATCCATGTCACAAGATACCACGTCGAGTAGAGTCTTGTTCATGGGTGTGAAGCGCGCTACACTTATGAATGAGAAGCTACGAGGTGCTTAGGAACTTTCACTCTTTTGTTACTCTATAGTCGTGCCTAAGAGTCTTAACTCTATTTAGTCCTTTTATTCTAATCCTTCTCTTGTTCTTATACGCAATGAATACAAGAAGGAATAACGCAAAGAGGGCCGGTGAGGAGAATGTAAATGAGGCGGTTCCCCCTCAAGCTCCTCAAAACCCTCCAGTTCCTATTGAAGAAGGGGCTATGTCTAATGTTGAGATAAGGTCGGCTATTCATAATTTGACTCAAGTGTTGGCCACTCAGGTTGCTAGGGATGCTAGGGTGCAAGTGAACCCTAATGCTAGCACTACCACTTCTAGGATAAGGGATTTCACAAGAATGAATCCCCCTACTTTCTTTGGCTCCAAAGTGGAAGAAGATCCATAAGGATTCATTGACGAAGTGTTTAAGGTTCTAGAAGCTATGGGTGTGTCTTGTCAAGAAAAGGCGGAGTTAGCCGCCTATCAACTCAAAGATGTGGCACAAGTGTGGAATGAACAATGGAAAGAGGGGAGACTTATTAGAGTGGGTCCAATAAGTTGGGCTACATTCAAATTGGCTTTTCTTGATAGGTTTTTCCCGTTGGAACTAAGGGAGAGGAAAATGCAAGAATCATTAACCTTCGTCAAGGGGGTATGAGTGTGAAGGAGTATGGCCTCAAGTTCTCTCAATTGTCCAAACATGCTCCTACTTTGGTGTCGAACTCTAGAGCTGCAATGAACAAATTCGTTATGGGGTTATCCGATCTTGTGGTGAATGAATGTTGGTCGGCTATGCTAATCCCAAGTATGGACATTTCTCGTCTTATGGTTCATGCCGAACAAATTGAGGAGCAAAAGCTTAAGCAAGTTGGCACGGGTAATTGCTATGGTTGCGGTAAGAGCGGCCACATGAGGAGGGACTGCCCTATGCTAAAGGCTCAAGGAAGGGAGAATGCTCAAGCACAAGCAAGTGGCCTAAATTCCGATGCCCCAAAGAAGAATCGCTTCTATGCTCTCCAATCCCGAGGTGATCAAGAGAGCTCTCCGGATGTTGTGACCGGTATGCTTCAAGTATTTTCAATTAATGTTTTTGCATTGTTGGATCCCGGTGCCACTTTGTCTTTTGTAACCCCTTTAGTGGCTATGAATTTTGATATTCTTCCCGATGTCTTAGATGAACCCTTTTTGGTTTCTACCCCGGTGGGTGATTCCATAGTTGCTAAAAGAGTTTATAGGGGTTGCCCCATATCATTTCCCAATAGAGTCACTTTGGTTGATTTGGTGGAACTTGATATGTTAGACTTTGATGTTATATTGGGGATAGATTGGCTTCATGTTTGTTTTGCGTCCATAGATTGTAGGACCCAAATTGTGAAGTTTCTATTTCCTAATGAACCCATTTTTGAATGGAAAAGGGGTAATTCCATTCCTAGGGGAAGGATCATTTCTTGTATAAAAGCTTATAAGTTGATTTCTAAGGGTTGTCTCTATCATATTGTGCGGGTTAAGGATCTTGAGTCCGAGATTCCTCCTTTAGAGTCGGTCCCCGTAGTGAAGGATTTTTTGGAAGTCTTTCCCGATGACTTACTTGGGATTCCTCCCGAACGGGAGATAGATTTCGGTATAGATTTATTGCCGGATACACAACTCATTTCAATCCCTCCTTACCAGATGGCCCCGGCGGAGTTGAAGGAATTGAAAACTCAACTCAAAGATTTGTTGGATAAGGGTTTCATCCAACCTAGTATATCACCTTGGGGTGCACCGGTGTTATTTGTGAAGAAGAAGGATGGATCTCTTCGTATGTGTATTGATTACCGATAATTAAATAAGGTGACCATTAAGAACAAGTATCCACTCCCTAGGATTGATGACTTATTTGATCAACTTCAAGGAGCAAGTTACTTTTCAAAAATTGATTTGGGTCTGGGTATCACCAACTTAGGGTGAGAGGTGTTGATGTTCTGAAAACAGCCTTCCGAACAAGATATGGTCATTTTGAGTTCTTAGTGATGTCCTTTGGTCTTACAAATGCCCCGGTGGCTTTCATGGACCTTATGAATCGTGTGTTTAGGAATTATCTAGACCTATTCGTTATTGTCTTTATTGATGATATCTTGATATTCTCTAAAAGTGAGGATGATCACATGAATCATTTGAGGATAGTTTTGCAAGTCCTCAAAGATCACCAACTCTATGCTAAGTTTAGCAAGTGTGAGTTTTGGCTAAGATCGGTTGCTTTCCTTGGTCACATTGTTTCTAGTGAGGGTATAGAAGTTGATCCAAAGAAAACCGATGCGGTCAAAAGTTGGCCTAGACCTTTGAGTCCTTCCGACATTCGAAGCTTTTTGGGTTTGGCCGGTTACTACCGGAGGTTTGTTGAGGGATTTTCATCTATTGCATCTCCATTAACGGCCTTAACTCAAAAGAAGTCCAAGTTCGAATGGTCGGAATCTTGTGAAAGGAGCTTCCAATTGTTGAAAGACAAGCTCACCTCTGCTCCGGTCTTGACCTTACGGAGGGCACCAAGGGTTTGTAGTATATTGTGACACTTCCCGAGTGGGTTTGGGTTGTGTCCTCATGCAGCATGGTAAGGTTATAGCTTATGCCTCGAGACAACTCAAGGTGCATGAGAAAATTATCCAACTCATGACCTTGAGCTAGCGGCCGTAGTCTTTGCCTTAAAGATTTGGAGACACTATCTCTATGGGGTACATGTGGATGTGTTTACCGACCACAAGAGCCTTCAATATGTTTTTACCCAAAAAGAATTGAATCTCCGACAAAGGAGGTGGTTGGAACTCTTGAAAGATTACGATATGAGTGTACTTTACCACCCTGGAAAAGCAAATGTGGTTCGGATGCTTTGAGTCGTGTATCTATGGGTAGTGTGTCACATGTGGAAGAAGAGAAAAGGGAGTTAGCCCGTGATGTACATAGGCTAGCTCGGTTGGGTGTCCGACTTGAAGATTCCCCAAAAGAAGGTGTCATGGTCCGTCATAATTCCGAGTCATCGGTTGTTGTTGACGTGAAGTCTAAGAACATCTTGACCCTATTTTGATGGAACTAAAAGAGTCGGTTCTCAACAAAGCAATAGAAACTTTCTCTCAAGGAGAAGATGGGTGCTTAGGCACCAAGGGAGGTTATGTGTGCCGGATGTGGATGGCCTAAGAGAGACAATCTTAGAGGAGGCCCATGGGTCCCGATACTCCATCCATCCGGGAGCCACCAAAATGTATCGCGACTTACGTGAGATTTATTGGTGGAACGGAATGAAAAGAGACATAGCAAAATTTGTGGCTAGGTGCTCAAATTGCCAACAAGTCAAAGCCGAGCACCAAGGACCGGGAGGTCTAACTCAAGATATTGATATCCCCACTTGGAAGTGGGAAGATGTCAATATGGATTTCGTGGTAGGTTTGCCTCGAACCCGTAGGCAACATGACTCCATTTGGGTCATTGTGGATAGATTGACTAAATCAGCCCATTTTCTTCCCGTCAAGGTTTCTTATTCGGCGGAAGATTATGCTAAGTTGTACATTAAGGAGATTGTGAAGTTGCATGGGCCCCATTGTCGATTATTTCGGATAGAGGTGCCAATTTACTTCCCATTTTTGGAGGTCTTTCCAAAGTGGGTTGGTACTCAAGTGAAACTTAGTACCGCATTTCACCCTCAAACGGATGGTCAAGCGGAACGCACCATCCAAACCTTAGAAGACATGTTGAGAGCATGTGTCATTGACTTCAAAGGTAATTGGGATGACCACCTACCTTTGATAGAATTTTCCTACAACAATAGCTACCACTCAAGTATTGCTATGGCACCCTTTGAAGCACTTTATGGTAAAGGTGTCGATCTCCGGTTGGGTGGTTTGAAGTGGGTGAATTTGCTCTTCTTGGTCCCGAGGTAGTCTATGAGGCCACAGAGAAAGTTTGACTTATAAGAGATAGGTTGAAAACGGCTCATAGTCGGCAAAAGTCTTATGCCGATAATAGAAAGAGAGATCTTGAATTTGAAGTAGGTGATTGGGTCTACTTGAAGATCTCACCCATGAAAGGGGTGATGAGATTTGGTAAGAAGGGGAAACTTAGCCCCCGGTATGTTGGGCCTTATGTGATCTTGAAGCGTGTCGGAAAGGTCGCTTATGAGTTGAAATTGCCCAATGAATTGGCCCCATTCACCCGGTGTTCCATATTTCTATGTTAAAGAAGTGTATAGGTGAACCGGTGTCCATTCTCCCTCTGGAAGGTTTAGGGCTGAATGAGAACCTTTCTTATGAAGAGGTTCCGGATCGAAATCTTAGATCGTCAAGTTAAGAAGTTGAGGAATAAAGAGGTTGCCTCCGTAAAAGTCCTATGGAGAAACCACCTAGTTGAGGGTGCAACATGGGAGGCCGAGGCCGACATGAAGTCCCGCTACCCTCATCTTTTTCCTCCTACCCCTAGCCACAGTTGAGGTTTGTAGTTTCTCTTAATTTGGTATAAATTGAAAATCATGTGTGTTGACGATTATGGCATGATTTCTTGTATGTGCATATTTTGTTTTTTTTGTGAAAAAATTCATGCTTAAGTTGTCTTTTTGATTTTTCATGAATTTTTTTCTCATGGTTGAAATTGCACCCATAGATGTTGTGTGATGTTGTCTTCATGAGAGTTAAAATGAGCATGCTCGATGTTGTCTTGTTAAAGAAATGTCTTGTTGATTGCTTAATATATATGTTGAGACTCATTGAATATGGAGAAGGTAGTTCCTCCTATACTTATGTGAATTAATGAGTTTTGAGCATAGTGATGTTGTGGATTTAATTACTATATAATATGATGACATGATGTTGTTGATGTGACTGGTTGTTGTGCTGCTAGTTTGAGTATTGTCTCCCTAGAAAGAAGTCCAAGTGACATTCGGGGACGAATGTTCCTAGGGAGGGGATATTGTAACACCCCGAAATTTTATGACTTAAGTTAGAGCCTCACCTTATGAATAATGACTTAAAAATAGTCAAAATGATGTTTATAAACCTAAACTAGTGTAATTGACTTGGTTTGGAAGAGTAAAAGTCTTAACGTCAAGAAAACGACCACGACGTCCGGAAACTAGAGAAGAATGTGTTCTAGTGTGTCCTGAGGTTTTAGGCAGGTTTGGGAGTGTCGTATGATGGTAAAATCTTGTAAAAAGGTTTAAATTAGGTAAGTTATGTTCATAGGGTCAAAAACGTCCGGGTACGACCCCCCAAGGACCCCTTAAGGGTCCTTGAGGAGGACCCAAACATGGACCCAAAAGCTAGCAAAACTGCAACAAACGACGAGACCAAGACTCGTGGCCCGTAGACTGGTCGACGGACCGTAAGTCATGGCCGTGAGTCTATACTTAGTCGTGGGAGACTTGACTCCCCAAAAGGGAGCCTCAGTACCAAATGACGGATGACCAGCACGGTCCGTAACTCCACCTACGGTCCGTAGGTGGATGGTCGTAAGTCCTGGCAGTTGTTAAGTTTTAGTTTTAGTTTAGGGGTCTTAGTTTGAGTTAGTTATTTAATTAAGGGTTAAGATGGGTGGTTATTTAACTAATTACCATTCTAAACCTAACTATAACACCCTAACCCTAAGACTTTAACTCACACAACTAAACCCACAAGTCAAACACATTCTTTCTCAAAACCCTCTCAACTAAGAACCCCATTGAAGAAGAAGACCAAAGTTCATCTAGGGCAGCAAGGTTTCAATTTTTCCCCATCAGTTCTCAAGGAATAAACTAAGGTATGGTTGCTTATAACTCTTGGGATCCCTTTCCCCAAGAGGTCCCTTCAAGATGAATTTTAAAATCTCCAATTTCTAGGCATTCAATCCAAAAACGTGGGTCTTCTTTCTAAAGTGAAATTGATGTTATAAACTGAATTTATTGATGTTATATGAACAATTATGAATGAATTTATGTTGTATTTGTGGTTTCTTGAAGAATTCCCCATGAGACCCATGTTTCTCCTTCTTTCCTAATTCTAACCCTAGTTTGTGTTGGATATTGATTGAAGGCTATGAATTGAAGGTGAGGTTATATAATTCATGTTTGTATGATGATTCTACCCTAGGTTATGTATAATTTCTATGGAATTAGGGTTGAGTCTTTGAATAAAGCCTTGAAGGCTATGAATTGAATATGTCAATTGATTATATTGATGTTGATGATGTTATTACTTCATGAATTACCTTGTATTATGTATTGGTTATGAACTGATTGGTGATTGAAGTATGAATGTCCTAGGAAGGGCAAGAAGGTATGAAGGTTGGTTCTTCTTTGAATTCAAGTATGGAAGGTGAATTACTTAGATTGTAATGATGCTATACCTAATGTGTTGTTGTGGTGTTGATGACCTAGTTTCCTCATCCTTAACCCTCTACACTTGAATTAACTACGAAATATGTATGTATGTTATGGTGTGATTGCTATATGATTGAAAGGTAGTTCTCATGATTATAGTGTAATGTGAAGTAAAAGGTTTACTCACTTACTAAGTGTTTCTAAAGTGAAAGGATTGTTACTCACTTATGAACACATATGAGCTATTATGGTAAGATGTTTTCATAAAAGCCTAGTAAAGGGTAATGTGAACTTATGTGATGACTAAAGATGATTACAAAAAGGGAATTAGATGCTTAGCACCGAAAGGGCATGTAAATGAGATGGTGGTCTCACGTTCAGTAAGTCCGGCTACCCACATGGGTTTCCTCACGTTTAGCAAGTCCGGATTACCCACGGTATGTGTTGTCTCATGAGATGGAAATCCCCACGTTTAGTAAGTTAGAATTTCTAGGAGCAATCTCCTTGACCCTTAACTATGTGCCCACATAGGACTTTAGCTTAGTGGATCCACCTAGATAGCTATTTATGAATGGTTACACCTTAGGCAAGTGTTAACCCTCTCTTTTCGGTGTGGGAGTAGAACACCGGATTCCATGTAGCTCTTATGGTCTATGTCGGTTATGGCAATATCTCCCTAATGTAAAAGTAAATGAAGGTATGAAAGGTGTGAACTATTACTAGGGCTTTCTTAAGGTTTCTACATAGTATAAAGGAGGGTATGAGACTTCTCTTGCACATTGCACTTGTGGGATCCTAAGAGATGGTTGTAGTAGTGTTCTCTTATGATTATGATGATTATGACTTATGTATGTTGAAGTTATGTTATGTATAATCATTATGAATATGGTAGATTATGATGAAATATGACCTTATGAATGTATGCATGAAGTAGGTTACTTAATGTGATACTTGGCTTTGAGTAGGGTTATGGGATTCTATTCTTTGCATTGCACTAGTATTGCTTGGGTTGTCTACATGTTGAGATGATATCATGTTGAGTGGTGCCATGATGCTTACTTTGTGTGCACATTGGATTTACTTGGTAAAAAGCATGTTTTGGCTAAATGTCCTTTTATGCATGTTTCAAATGATTTTTATGCATAGTAGCCATACTTAGTACGTGTGTAGTACTAACCCATATTTTTCCCTTTTCCCCACACATTTAGGTTCGGGCCGTTGAAGATTCAAGCTTACTTTTCAAGACACTTGGAGTTGCTTCCCCAAGTTGGTGAGTCCTCAAGTTCGAGGATGAGACCATATGATCTAGCTTCTATGTTTAGTCTTTTGATTATGTTGAAAGACATTGTTGTACTTTCCTATTATAGGCTTCTAATTGATGTAAGGGCTAAGTCCCATTTTCGATACTTGTATGTCTAGATGGTACATTGTGACGAAGTTAGATTCTATTTCCATATATGAAGTGAAGTTGAACTTCCTAAGTAAAAGTTTTAAATTTTCCGTAATTTTATTCTATGATACATGTTATGATGAAGGCTAAGGGCTTGTATAAGACCTCTTTGAGGTCTAATACGCCGGTAATGACTAGGGGGTGCTCTCGGGTCGTTACAACCTCAACACTTTAGTCATTAACTCTGACTAAGTGATAGATACAACCCGTAGAAACTAACTTCCTTGCCTTAAGGTACGAAATGAAATGACCCTTAGGCACTGCTGAACTGTTTTTCCACTCTAAGACTGGCTCATTTCGAAACTGAAACTTGACTACTCGAGTTTTACAATCAATTGAGGCATAACAAGTATGAAGCCAGTCCATACCAAGAATGACATCAAAATCTACCATGTCTAACTCAATGAAAGCAGCCATGGTATTCTTGTGATTGACGGAAACGGGACAATCACGATAGACTCTCTCTGCTAGAATAGACTCCACAACAGGTGTAGAAACACTGAATGGTTCACTAAGTTGCTCAGGAATAACATCAAAATTCATGGCAACATATGGAGCTACAAAAGATAAACTCGCTCTTGGATCTAGCAAGGCATAAACAGTAAAGTCAAATACTTGAATCATACCAGTGACAAATCTGATGAATCCTCTTTCTCTTGGCGACTAGTGATAACATATAAGCGGTTTGTTCCTCCCCCAGTACCGGACGTAGCCCCTCTAGGTGCAGCTCTGTCTGGTGGAGCAACTGAAGAAGATTGGGCTCTATTGCCCCCAATACCATTTCCCTACTTGTTCTTTGGACACTCTCGCATGAAATGCCCGGTCGGCCACACTTGAAACAACCAGTGGAGCCCTCACAACACACACCTGAATGGTTCCTACCACACTTGGCGCAGGTAGGAGGCTTGCTACCTCCTTGCGCCACACTGCCCAGAGAATAGACAGGCTTAGCTCTAGAATTCTGACCATAGTACTCACCCTTGTTCTTAGGTGCAGGTGCACTAGCAGATGATGGAGTAGGTCCCTTCTGTTTCTGTTGGAAGGATGACCGGTTGGCATTACTCTTCTGTTGCCCGGACTCATTCCCTGTGTTATCCCTTTTGTTCTTGAATTCTTCTCTGTCCCTCAGCTTCTCTTCCTCTACTTGCTGCACATAGACCATCAACCTCGAAATGTCCATGTCTCCAATAATCATTGTTCCCCGGCCCTCTTTGCTTAATAAACGGCCCAACCCAGCAACAAACAAGCTCATTCTACTTCTCATGTCCTTAACCATCTCCGGAGCATATCGGGATAGTTGGGTGAACTTCAACCCATATTCATGAACGCTGAGAGAATCCTGCTTAAGTATGAGGAACTCACGTACCTTAGCCTCCTTCAGTTCTCGGGGAAAGAAATGCCCGAAGAAAGCCTCTTCAAAACATGCCCAACCGCAGGTGCTGCATCCTCAACTCTACCCCCTTTCCACTGATCAAACCAAGTCCTAGCAGCATTTTTCAATTGATATGCAGCTAGCTCAACTCGTTCAGTGTCAACAACATGCATCACATCAAATACCTTTTTCAGTTCCTCAGTGAAGTTCTCTGGATCCTCAGTAGTGCTCGAACCAGTGAAACTTGGAGGATTCATTCTCAAGAACTCACGAATCCTCGAAGTGTTAGTCTCTTCTTATTGAGCTCCTCTTTGTTGACTAACTTGGTTAGTCACAGCTTGACTCAGCATCCTAATTGCCTCTCTGTACTCAACATTAGTAACTTCCCCTTGAGGTTGCATTTCAGGTGCATTAGGTAACTCTTGCTCTTCAACATTATGCCTAGCAGGACGTCCTTTGCGAGCTCTTCGTGGAGGCATGATTATCAGAAAATCATGCGCAAGCACGAATTAGAGGGAAACTTTTTAGAGATTAAACTCTAACGCACGAAATGAATGTGAAAGAAGTGAAGGAATTCCTAAATGTTGCAGCCTCCTAATTATACATGTGGCGCGCTTCACACCGATGACTAGGACTCTACAGACACGACTTCATAGAATCCCTAGGACTCTTGAACTCTATACTCTGATACCAAGTTTGTCATCCCCGAGCCTACACCCTGGGTGGGACTGGCACTCGAAGCCCATTGTTGGCCCCAAGCGAACCCTTGGCCTGATTACTTAACTCAGGGGAAGACAATATTCATATCTATAGTGATCAAAGAACTTAACTGAACTGAAAAATAAAATAACTGAGAATGTTTTAAAGATTAAACATTCAACTTGGCCAAAAGTGGCAACCCAAGTCTTAACAATAAGAAATGATAATTAAAAGACTCAAAGGACTAACATCTGACTGTCTATGAAGCCTCTAATAACAACTGAGATGAATGTTGGGACAGACCCCACAACATCCGAATAAACTAAACTAGAAAGCAATGAAATGGATCCTCCGAAAAGCAAAGAGGCTCACCAATGGACTCTGAACTGCTCACTGGATCAACGATGCGTCGAAATGCCGATCCTAGTTACATGTGTCTGCATCATAAGAAAATGCAGACCAACTGGAATCAGTATATTGAATGTATGAGTATGCGAGTTGGAATGCTAAAACAACATAGGCTTGAAAGGGAATCTGAAAGAAACACCTACCTTGGCTCTTCTCAACTCATGAATACTTAACTGAAATCATTTCAATATAAAGCAATTTAAAACAAGTGCAATATAAAGAAAAGTTGTTTAAAAACATGATGTCAACTCTGTGTGTATACAAGGATACACCATAACTCTGAAATGTATGTAAAAATACAATAAACTGATGTATATAAAAATACAATAACTTCTGTGGGAGTTTCTCTAACCGACAACCATCACATAAGAGCTATAGTGATGATACATTGATCTACCTCATGCTGCCAACGCATCCTATACTCGGCCAAAGGTATAAGACCTGAACTACTAAGTGGATCCACTAGTCTATTGTGAAAAGGGTTCATCTAAAAAGTATGACCCTTTTCTACCCATGGTGGCTACATGGTTTATGGGGGCTGCGAGTTGTCTGAACTCTCCCCCATATCGGTGCTCAATACTACTCCCAAAATATATTAGCTCTTTATGTTTTAAAAACATACTTCTTCTGTGATTTGAGATTAGTGCTCAAAAACTTAGCTCAAAGGCTATCTTGGAAGTCTCAGTTTCCCTGTTTGTTTCATTTAGAAAGCTATTACTCTTTTCTGTAAACTAGCCTGAAGGCTCTTTGGAAATCTCAGTTTCTGCTCTTATTTAAAATGTGAATAAAACACTTTTAAATCTCTTTGGGAATACATAGTCCCCATATACTTCTTTGAAGAAAAGAATTTCAACTTTACTCTTTACTGAACTCAAAACTTAAGTCTTAAAACAAAGTTAAAACATTTGTGAAAGACTTCTGTAAACTTTAAGAACTTATCTTAACTTCTCTTGACTTTGACCTTAACTGCTCTTGACTTTACTCTTAACTGATCCTTGAATTGAATTATGGATTCAAGGATTAAGATTTGTTACTGGAAAGATCTTATGATGTTTAGGAATGATTCTAAATAGTTAAACATGAGGAAAGACCGAAAATCAATATTTGAAGGTGGGTCCGCGACGCGGAGGCATAATTTAATTTTGGTTCTAAAAACATCCTTTGAGGCAGAACACCTCGTGTCAGCTCCGGGACGTGAAGCTGAGATGTTGAAATCTGGGCACTAGGCGCGGCCACCCTTTAATTTCGTCAGACGAAATTTCTTCTTCGTTTTCCAATCCCAATTCATCCAAACTCGGTTCTTTTTCCTTAAATCACTTTTACATACAGATACCGAGTAATGTACCTAAAAAAATCTAACTCGAAACGACCCTATAAAGCGACGTAATGAACTTAGAAACCTCCCAACCCAGTCAAATTCAAGAACAATATATGAATTCAAGAATAGGTATCAAGATCATCAATATTCAAATGCTTTTAGGACGAATCCAAACTGAAATAAATATGCTTGGCACCTGGGAGAACGATCCCAACGTTATGAGAGCCTCACATACCTGATAGAAGTAATTCCTTGGTGAAACACCAAGTTCCTTGATCGATCTTGATGAATTTTCTCTTTTCTCCTTCTTCTTTTCTCATCTCCTTTCTACTTAGCCCTAGCGTGAAATCCCAAGTTGTAAAACTGACTAAGTTCTGAATTGACCCATATTAAACTCCTAAAATCGGATTAAAATAATAGGACAGTGAAAAGACTAAAATACCCCTTATATTTCCGTATTAGACATTTCCTTAATCCAACAACCAAACTTCCAAAGGGCATAACTTGGTTATACGAACTCGAAATCACGCAAACTTGGCGGCATTGGAAAGATCATTCCAAGAGCTTCCCAGCCATATCTAACTTTACCTGAGCTAGTAGTTATGGCCGCTAAAGTTGACCAAAAACTCAACTTTAACTTACTTACAATTTTCCAGATTTCCTTGTCCTTTCCAAAAATAACTATTTCCAGATTCTTAAACTTCTCTCTAGTTCTTTCTAGTTGCGTGATGTTACAGAAAATAGTTTCTAAGAGTTAACAGTTTTGATTTTTTTATCATGTGTATCTTTGGAAAAAAAATCTGCAAACCATATGTTATGGAATGAATTTTGCTTGGCAAATAATGTTGTATTTAAAATTCTTTAGTTTGCAAAATGAAAGATGCACATTTCTATTTGATAAAATAGTATGTCAAAATGTTATAGTTGGAAGGCTATTTTTAAAGAAAAATATTTCTATGTGATAAAGAATATGTTTAATTCTGTTTGGAGACTAAAAAAACTTTTGTAGTTTTGTACTCCATGTGAAATTTGATTGTGTCTAATTTTGGTAGACTAAAAACTTTTATAGTTTTCTACTCTGAATAAATCAGACTATGCAATCGGTTTGAAAAATATGAAAACTTCACATAATAAGTCAATGTTGTACTTTTGACTTTCTATAAACTTCACTATTATATAGAAACAAATTGTACAATATTTTATGTCTTTATTGTTAGTATTCTAAATACTAAGTGGTATGTCTATTTGTGATAGAGGAAAAAGTACAGTGACTTAGAGTTTGTGATTTTGTGCCTCTATGGAATGAACTTTGACACTATGTAAAGATTGTCAAAGAGAATTGAAGCAATATAATTCTTTTGTAGAATAATATTCTAGAAGAGGTTTCATACTGCCAATGACATTTTGATAGTCTGGGAAAATATGTGGAAAAACTATTTTCAAATACTTGAATAATATTTTTGAGATCACATTTAAAATGTGGGGGGTTCTTTGTTTATGATAAAGATAAAATTATACTTGGTGTCTAATTTAATTTTGGAACAAAAGATATGAAATTCAATGATACTTTTGTATTATGTTAGACCCACAAAATTCTTGGAGTATATTTGGTATTGTGGTTGTTGAGTTTCTCTATTACTAGTATATGGTGTGACTAGTATGAAACTACCAAATTATATATATACTTGTTCAAAATAATTGTGTTCTTTTATAAAAAAGTGTCACTTAAAATGTTGTGATTTTTCATGAAAACATATGTCTATTATAATAAAAGTATTTGCATAGACATGAATATTGGTGAATAGTCATTTGTTATGTTTTGTAAAAGAAACATTTGGACTATATTGCCTTTATTGGACCCGATGAAACTTTGTTCATGGGTAGTTCTATAACAATCAAATTGAAAGTTATGGAAAGGTCCTTCTGAAAAGGACATTTGACAAGGTGATGACTCTAAACAATGTTTGTATCACACAAGATTGTAAGAAATAGGAACAAAATATTAGTGATAAAAAAGCTACCTTGCGAAGAGCTTTTCAAACTCATTATTTTTATTTGTTCTTACTTGCTTGAGTCAAAGTTTGTGACATGAACACTTGGGGCATGTCAATTACAAAACCTTGTAAGGAAAATTGATCAACTTAGAAGTTTTGTCTAACTTTGAGTGCAATAAATAAAAATGTCATGTTTGTGTGGAATCTAAGTATGCTGAGCATTCTTATAAATCTATAGAAAGGAATTCTAATCCCTTAGAGTTGGTTTACACTGACATTTGCGATATGAAGTCAACACCATCTCGTGGTGGAAAAAATTATCTCATAACTTTCATTGACAATTGCATTAGAAATGACTATGTCTATTTGCTTAATGGTAAGGATGAAGCAATAGAAATGTCTAGACACTATAATATCAAAGTTGAAAATCAGTTGGGAAAAAGATAAGAAGTGATAAAAATGGAGAGTTATAAATCTCCTTGTGCAGAAATATGTTTGGAAAGTGGAATTATCCATCAAACTGATGCCCTATTCACCTCAATCTAATGAAAAACCGAACGTTGAAAGAAATGATCGATGCATAATTTATAAGTTCGGGTTTACCACAAAACTTGTGTGGAGGAACTATCCTTACTGCAAAAGGGAACAACAAAAAGGTTTGCCTTTTCAGAAAGAGAGCAATTTTGTTTGTTCAGGACACAATCTATTCCATATGAGAAATGGAAAGGAAGGAAATCCAACTTGAAATATTTCAAAGTGTGGGGGTATCTAGCCAAAGTCCAAGTTCTTATTCCTAAAAGTATTAACATAGGACCTATGAATGTGGAATGTAAAATTAGACTTGAGTAGTCTAGTGAAGGGTCTAAAAGACCCTGTAAAGGAAAAATGAGAACATACTTAATAAAGAGATTCAGAGGCATAGTAAATGTCAAAGGACATTTACTTCCTTCCAATATGATTTTGTAACATTTCTTGTGTCTTCTGTAGACTCATCCATTTGGAAAGATGGTGTCAATAGTGAGATTGATGCAATCTTCAGCAACCATATTGGAAGTTAATTGATCTTCTTCCAGAAAATAAACCTTTGGATTCAAAGTGAATCTTCAGAAGGAAAATGAAAGTTGATGGAACTGTTGACAAATATAGAGCAAGACTTTGTGTCAAAGGCTTTAGACAAAAACAAGGTCTTGATCTTGTCGATATATACTCGTCAGTAATTAGAATTACATCCATTCGGATGCTAATATTATTAGCTGGGTATATGACCTCCAAATTCATCAAATGAATGTGATAACAACTTTCTTATGGAGAATTGGAGGAAGAAAGTTACATGGAACAGCCCGAGGGTTTTGTGGTTCCTGGCAAAGAAAAGAAAGTGTGTGAACTTGTTAAGTCACTTTATGGACAAAAACAAGCAACCAAACAATGACATAAGAAATTTGACCAAACAATGTTGGCAAATGGATTTAAGAATGATGGAAGTGATAAATGTGTTAACATTAAAATCACACGGTCATTGTTTGTTTGTATATTGATGACATGTTGATCATTTGTAGAGACACTAATGACATAAATGCTACTAAACATATGCTAGAAAACAAGTTTGATATGAATGATCTTGGAGTTGCTGATGCGATCTTAGGTATAAGCATCCTTAGAACTACATAATGTTTAGCATTGTCACAGTCTCATTACATCAAAAAGGTACTTGACTAGTTCAAGTTGTATTTAGATTTCAACATTGTCAAGACTCCAATAAATGTGAGCTTTGCATTTCAAATAAGTGAAGGCGAAAGTGACTCACAATTGCATTGTGGTAGAGTATTGGGAAGTATGATGTATATCAAAAAGTGTATGCGATCAGATATAGTATGTGCTATTAGTAAACTGAGTTGATTCATGAGTAATCCCAATCAAACTTATTGGATGACAATGAAAAGAGTTTTGGGGTATTTAAAACATACTCAAAACTATGTCTTGCATTATAACAATATCCAGCAGTATTGAAAGGATAAAGTGATGCAAATTGGATTACCGGGATCAAATGAAGTAAAATCCATGAGTGGATATGTATTTACTCTTGGCGGAGGAGCGATCTCTTGGAAATCTTCCAAAAAGACATGTATCGTTATCTCTACAATGATCTTTGAGCTAGGTGCTCTAGATAAGGCCGGTGAATAATTAGTTGAAAGACTCGGGAATTTCTTGATAGATATTCTTTTTTTTGGCCCAAACCATTGGCATCAGTATACATACACTTTGATAGTCAAGATGCAATAGGTAGAGCATGAAGCATGATGTTTAACGCAAATTCTCGTCATATAAGACATAGAAATAATACCGTTAGAAAAAAACTACGCTCTAGTGGGATTATCACAATTGACTATGTAAAGTCAAAGGATAATGTGGCGGATCCACTTACAAAAAAGGCCTAACTAGAGAGAAAGTTGAAAGATCATCCAAGGGAATGGGTTTACAGCTTAGGACAAGTCATCATGGCAGTAACTCTATCTAGCAGATTGGAGATCCCAAGAGCTAGATTCAAGGAAAAAAACAAAGTTGTGACTGACGGTTCAGCATTGTCAACCAACTCAATCCACTCCCATGATGAAGACAATGCTCAAGAATAAGGACACAACATTAAGGCTTGTTAAAGCTTAAAGTTTTTAATGATTTGCTAAGTTTGGCAGATTTGACCAAATAGTGAATCTACGCGATAACACGTTCAGAAATCACATATGTGAGTGTGAATTGTAAGCGCTTCAAACATGATGATTGTCAAAAGCCCATCTCTCTATACACTCATGAACCAGGAGGTGTTCATGGCTGAAACGAACACAATCGTAAGAACCATAAATGGTAAAGGGTTAATTGTGTGACATATGGTTGTCTAGGTATACACCAAAGCTCGATGGTTTAAAGATATCGCATCTACCGATTGACTGAGTATATCCGACATATGTTCCCTACGAAAAGTCCAAGGGGAAACCTACTTATCCAGATGCAATTAATTCTTGCTTGTAAAGTACACATACTTGTCCCTTTTTTTTTGTCTTGGAGTCATTCCTCATTCACGTGGGGGATTGTTGGGTTTTAAAAGGTGTGAATGGAAAATGAAGAGTTGCGACTTTTATGAAGAGTTGTTACTTTTATGAAAAGTTGTGACTTTTATGAAAGGTTGTGACCTTTCAGAAAGATTGTGACTTTTCCAAAGGTTTGTGAACTTTCCGGTAAGGCACAATAAGAACATTTTCACACTATCCTTTGTTTTCTATAAATTAAGGGATTTCCTCTCATTTTAGTAGAACTAATTTTTCTGGACTTCTTCTACTACTACCATAATCTAGTATTCTAAGTGTACTTTACTGCCGTTGAGTTGTTCGCTGACACCGTGATTTTAGGTACCGATACACCGGTGAATAAGATCGTTCTATCTTGGGAGGATATATTCCATTAACCTCGGGTACTTGAGGGGAATAATTTCCTTAAGGGGACATTGTGCATTCAGTGGGCTTGATTTTCTTCTTTAAGAAAAATATTTTGTATATTATTTCTAATCTGTTTCTGGTTCTATTTTCTCTACTGGTTTTAATTTTCTAGTTTTGAAAATGCTCTTTAAACTTTGTTGTTACGTACTAAGTTCTTCAAAGTTTTGTTCTAGTATCTTAGGTATACAAGATGAACAACAAGTGTGAAGAGACATTGAGAAGAGAACTATGGGACAACTTAAGGGCCACTGCCAACAACATAAATGGTCCATGGGGCATGGTCGGTGACTTCAATGTCATCACCAAACCAGAAGAAAAATTAGGATGAAGACCATTTAGATTTGAAGAAAGTTTGATTTTTGTGTCATGTTTGACTGACTGTAATCTTCAAGATGGGGGTTTCCTGGGGTCTATATTCACTTGGAGTGATAATAGAATCCCCCCAAATACAATATGGAAAAGTTTAGATAGGTTAGTCTACAATGCTGAATGGTTTGACGAGTATGGGGGCACTCTGTCACTCACCTTTCAAGGACCTGTTCTGACCATCCTCCTAGGCCTGCAACAACAACAATACCAACCACGTGAAATATTTCAAATTTCTTAACATATGGACTAATCACGATGACTTCCTGACTATTGTCTAACAAGCTTGGGATGATGAACAATCAGGCAATCCTTTGCATGTCCTTCATCAGAAGATTAAGAAAGTCTGCAATAATCTTAGTTCTTGATCTAGATCAGCTTTCAGAGATTTTTATGGTGAATCAAAAAAGCTTGAAACTCTAATAAGAACTCTAGAAGAAGATTCTAATAGTATTAACAACCAGGAGACTAGAGAAAAGCTTTTTAAAGCTAGAGCTGATTTCACCAATTCATTACGCTCCAAGATAAGGTATTAAGACAGAAAGCTAGAGTCTAATGGTTGCATGAAGGTGATGCCAACATTGCTTTTTTCCATTGAATTGTCAAACACAGGAGGAGAAAACTCACCATCCACAAAATTAAAGATACTGAAGGTAATTGGGTGGAGGGTAACTTTGAAGTGGCCAATGCCGATGTAAAGTACTTTGAAAATCTCTTCAGTTCTAAGGAGGTACTCAAAGATGACAATGTATTAAATGTTGTTAGAAGGGTCGTGAGTGAAGATGACAACAAGGATATTACTGTTATTCCTACTATGCAAGAGGTGAAAGATAGTGTATTTTCTATAAACCATGATAGTACCCCAGGACCGGATGGTCTCAGTGGCAAATTCTTTCAAAGTGCTTGGAATATTATTGCTAATGGCATGCATAAAGTCATTACCTATTTCTTTTGAGGTGCTACTTTGCCTAAATTTTTCACCTATACTTGTGTTGTCCTGCTCCCTAAAACTAAGTGTCCTCAAACCTTTTCTGACATCAAGCCCATTAGCTTTTGCAATGTGTCAAACAAGATCATTGCCAAGCTTCTCAATGCCAGGATTGGTAGTATTCTCCCCAAAATTATCAGTCAGAACCAAAGTGGCTTTGTAAAAGGGAGAGCTATTTCTGACAACATTATGCTCACTCAAGAAATTGTTAATGATATTAGAAAACCAATGCAGAGATTGTTGTGATTAAATTAGACATGACTAAAGCATATGGCAGAGTTTCTTGGCCATTTTTGTGCTTTATGCTAAGGAAATTGGGTTTTGCTGAATCATGGATAGACCTTATCTATAGGTTTATTTCCAATAACGGGTACACTATACTAGTTAATAGGAGTAGACATGGTTTTTTCAAATCAGGAAGAGGTCTCACACAGGGAGATGCTTTGTCTCCTTCCTTCTTCATCCTTTGTGCCGAACTATTGTCCCTTATGCTTAATGCTCTTCATCACAATAATAGGTTCAAAGGTTTTTACATGAACAATCAAGGTCCAAAGGTTAACCATTTGACCTTTGCTGAAGATCCTATTGTTTTTAGTAATGACTCTCGATCTTCTTTAAATTTGATTCTTAACACTTTAACTATGTATGAAAAGGTCTCTAGGAAATCTATTAATAGCAGTTTCTCTTTGGCTCGTTTGAAAATTCTTCTATAAAATATTTGGGGTGCCCCATTTATGTTGAAAAGAAAAAAAGTTGAATTCTTCTCTGACATAGTTGCTTAAGTCGTGAATAAGATTAGAGGATGGCATCTCAAGTTCCTAAGCTCTGTAGGCAAGGCCATTCTTATTAGGCATGTCCTCCAGGCCCTCAATGTTCATACTTTAGCTGCCACTCACCCATCCTAAAGGTTCAATAGATTTGACTGAAACTTTCATTGCTAGATTATTTTGGTTCGGAAATGAGAATGGTGGGAAACATCATTCGGTCTCTTGGGAAAACCTTTGTTTTCCCTATGAGGAAAGGGGTTCTAACTTCAGAAATTTATCGGATACTTTCAAAGGTTTCACCGCATGGTGAAAATTGAGGACTTCTAACTCTATATGGGCTCAGTTTATGAAATCTAAAACTACAATAATGAGCACCCCATCAATGTTACCTGGAAACTTGGTCAATCACATAGCTTAAAAGCAATGTGCGAGATTAAGGATTCCATAGTGGAATTCATCAAATGGAGAATAAAAGGGGGAAATTGCAATTTTTGGTATGATAACAGATCAGTTCATAGACCATTATATCGTACAATTGATGAAAAGTTTATTTACCATAATATTATGATTAATGAGATCTATAAAGATGGACAATGGGATTGGAGTTGTCTAATGAACCAACCCCCAATGTCTATCAAGAGCTCCATCGATAACCTTTCTCTTAAGCTTATTCACAATGGGAAAACTACCCCTATCTGGACACTTTCTGAGACGGAAAGTTTTATGTTTCCTCTGCGTGGAAGCTCTTGATACATAAGAGAATTAAAGCTCATTTTGAATCTAATATTTGGCAAAAACAAGTGTCGTATAAGATGTCATTCATCACATGGAGAGATATTCACAATAGACTTTCCACAGATGATAAGGTTTCTAAATTTGGCATTAACATTGATACTAATTGTAGTTGTTGTACGATTGCAGGTATGACACCAACTAGGGAGAATGTTGAACATCTTTTTATAGTGGAGAATTTGCACAAACAATGTGGCAAAGGTTTGCAGGGTGGTTAGGCATCAAATATAGAAGCAGAACTCTTAGAAGTGTTTTAATCGAATGTTGGAATTTCAAGGCCAAAAATTATGTGGCTGCATATATCCTTAAGATTATGCCACCTATAGTGATATGGGAGCTATGGAGGTCCAGGTACTGCTCCAAATATGATTTAGAAAAGCCTTTTATCAATAGATCCAACATTCTAATTACTTTCAACATTTGTCAACTTATCAAAGCTAGATTCAAAGGCATCCTAAGTGAAAGTTGGGAAGACATTTGTTTGATTTTTGATTAAAAAAAATATGGCTGATAAGATCGTCAGAGTGGTCAAGTGGATTAAACCCTCCACCCTGTTACCGATGGATCTTGCATTAATGGAACTTGTGGTGGGGGAGGTGTACTTAGGGATTATCAAGGAAGAGTCATCATGGCCTTCAGCTTGCCCCTAGGCCATGGAACCAACAACCAAGTTGAATCCGTCACCCTCCTTTTTGGTTTGAAATGGTGCATAGTTAATAGTTTCAGTTCTATCATTGCTGAGGTAGACTCTTTATTGCCACTGAATTGCACCATCGATGTCTGGGCAATCCCTTGGAGAATCGAAGACACGATCAAAGAGATAAAGAATCTAGTAGGCATACATGATTTTCCTATTCAACATTGCTTCAGGGAAGCTAATAAAGTTGCTTACAAATTAGCTTCCCTAAGTTACTCACTTACTCATGTACAAGTCTACTCTCACTTCAACACCATCCCTAGAATAGTGAAAGGGATTCTCAACTTAGATAGGTGGGAATACCCTTCCTTTAGAGTCATAAAGCGTAGAGCAAATACTTTGAGTTTTGATCCCCCTTGAACCCCTCTAATTGTGCTAGTGCTTGTTTAGCTTAGATCTTTTGTGCACTCATGTGTTTGGTTTGACTATGTAACCAAACTCTCAAGAAGGTATGGCCTAGCCCTGCTTCTTTAAATGTAATTTCTTTCTCAATGACATATATATATGGTTTATAAAAAAAAAACTACGACGCTATGATTTTAATTAAATTGGGGTTGACTATATGAATCCTTACAGAGTATGTAGCTCTATCAAAAAATGTGTAGATGAAATGTAGCAATTTTCAAAACAATAGATTAACAGGAAAACAAATTGTTGTCGCTCATGACAATGCCAACACAAGAAGAAGAAGAAATCAGAGAAGAGCGTTGTCGAGATGGATATTGTATTGTTGCTCATTCTAGGTTAGTAGTTGTAATTTTAATATGAGGGGTAAGGGTCGGGATTCCAGTATTATTTTTATCTCACATTGAGGGGAAATAACAATTCCATGATAACTCACTAAGCCAAATATGAATTTTAGTGACAATAGCTTAATTGTCACTAAATGTGTTCTTTTAGCTGCAATATAGCGACATTGGATTTAATGGAAATTAACTGATGCAGGTAAAAACTATAACACTCTATGTTAATGTGTATATTTATTGCCATTAAAACTTGTTTTTGTTGTAGTGTCTTGTTTCCTAACAAAACTAAGCCCGAGATGCTAGGTGTTTTGAATCTCATCTAATTTTTTCTTCGGGCATATGCAAGAGGGGGTCACCGGATTCACGTGAACCCATGCTCCCTCCCGAGATCATATACATCAGTGTCATATTTTTAATTTTTTTTGCTAAATATAGATGTGTGAACCCACACCCTGAAGTATCATGTAATGCGATGATGATTTGGTGCACCTCTCTCCATGAGGTTAGAAATTTGAATTTTATATCTACCTTGTTTAATTTTTCTTGTTTTTTTAAAAAATTACATAAATAGCTATAATAAGAAACACAATAGGCCTCCTTAACTATAGTTTACCTATTTACGCATCATAGTTATAATTTAAATAGCTACAACGATTTTGATTTGTATATTTCGGCCTTTTTATAATTAATTACACAAAAGGTTGTTTAAGTATATGTAACTAATTGTGTGGTAAATAAGGAAAACAATACCTTAATTAAAGGTCATTTAGTTTAATTAGAATATGTTATCAAATATGTCTTCTTCTTCTTGAGGAAACACAGAGTATTCATTGTTTTCATTCTATCAAAGCGCCTTTAGAAATATAATGGAAGTAATTGATTTTCTTGTGGCTTAAATAACGAAAGATGAACACAACAATCTATCCATTACGAGTTGTATTTTCTTCCAACTACATTCAATTTATATGTATTTGATATATTACTTGGTTAATTCGTGTGTAATTAATTCCGGATCTCTAAATACAAAATCATTACTATATAAAAAATGGAAAACATAATATCATCACATGGAAGAATATCATGTGTTTGTAAATTTTCCTTTGGTATTATGTCTGTTTTTTTATTTGGAGAAAATTAAATTTAGTAGATGAAGGTATTTATAGAAGGGGACTATCGGTTGTTCTGATAAAAAAAAAAACGATTCGTGCTTGTATTAGGATTAAATATATTATTAGTAATAAATATTTTCCTTTAGCAGCTTGCATTAGGATTAAATTAAGGGATATATATATATATATATATATGCACTAGAATTTATTGCTCATAACTAATTAAGGACACATAGGTAAACATTTTATGAGCGTACATGTAATTTCTTCTTTTCTAAAATAATTATGTACTAAAAGTGATAAACTGCACTAATTTATTTTTATACGTTAATCAAGTGGTATAGAATATTAAAAAATGACGGATTTGGTCTATCAACTAAATTAATTATTTAAAAGAATATCCGTCAATTAAATAACCATAGTTAAGCTAATAGTTTAAAATTCTCATTTAAAATATTTTAAGTTGTCAATTATCATGATTTATAGTATTTTAAAACAATTTTAAATATATAAAAGACTAAAAATAAGACAAACAAATTAAAACAGAAAACTATCGAAAAATTATGGGAATGCTCTTGAAGTGCCAAAACAGACATGTTGACCTGTTGCCTACTTTGACACTTAAAATTCCCTCTTATAAAATATTCCTCTAATCCATATTAACTGAATTTCTAAGGTAATGCACATATTAAGAAAAATCAATAAAGGGCAAAATTTGAACCATATTTTTATGTATCCTTTTGTTTCTCCCCAAGTCATTACTAAAAAAAGGTTTGAATTTCGACTTTAATAATTACTACTCTCTCTGTCCAACAATAGTTGTCCACTATTGACTTGACACACCCCTTAAGAAACTATAAATAGAAATATAATTTTACTATATCACCCTTTGAATATAATAAATTTAATGTCTTGAAAAATGTAATATGGAAATGACTATAATTAATTATAAAGATAAATTAGGACCTAAGTGTAAAATTATCCATGAATTTCATAAATTGGACAAGTATTGTTAGACATCTATTTTTAGTAAAATATTGTTGCACGGAGGGAGTACTAATTACAACAAAAGTTAAGGAGTCCATTTGATTCTCAATATTAGATTTTCAAGCTTAAAAGTGAAATCATAAACCTATATATTGGAGTATAACTTTGTAAATAGTATAGTTTAACTTCTACAAAATATCAAACTTCATTAAAGAAAAGGGTAAATATGAAAAAAGAAAAAATCAAATATTTCTCTTGAACTTTGAACAATTCAACTGTTTTAAACAAAAAAGCTCTTGAAATTCAATTAATATGGAATGAAGGGAGTAGTAAGTATTACTATCTAAGAAGAGGGAATAAGCACACAGTTGACCATCAACATGTCAACTTTTGGTTTGAGCTTGACATATTATATACGGAAAATGGTCAAAATGACCCTCGAACTATTTAAAATCGCTCATATATACCCTTTAATTATGTTTGAGATCAAAACCACCCTTGCCATATATGTTTTGAACCACAAATACCCTTAAAACGTTATCTTTGCCGCTAACATGACAGTCCTTCCAGGCAGTGCAACATGGTTAAAATATCTTCCTGTCAATAATGTTGTTCTTCCTTGTTCATCTCTATCACAAAAAGAAAATCAAAATATAATTATTCCATTATTCCTGTTTGAGTTGTTGTTCGGACTTGGGAACTCCAATTTCAAAGTGTGATGAAGTTTGTTTGAGATTGTAATTGTGTGTTGAAGGATCAAGTTCATTGTTTTGGATTTTGGGGTCATAGATTCACAAAATCGATTTTTAGAATTTCAAGCTTTTAAGAACTCTTTCATATACTTTTTTTGGAATTTCAACTCAAATCTCAAAACTAAAAAATCAGTTGTTAAATGTTAATTTACAGCCTCCATTGTAATATTTAAACACTTTTTAGTAACATTCAGTTAAATCTCTTTAAATTTCTGCACTTCAAAAACCCAACAAAGACTAGAAATTTCTTCACCAACAAGCTTTCAAATGAGTGACTATTTTCGAGTTTCAACACAAAAAAAATTAAAGATCCATAGGGCTTACGCCCCACGTCTCGAGGCTTATGCCTCACCCTATACTAAGTAAAACGCCACGACTCACGTCCCTGCTTTTTAAAACACTGATTAGACCACAACTTTTTTAATACTCTGGGTCAAGTCAAACAACATTATATAAATTAAGATGGAGGACGGTTATATTTACATTGCAACAAATTTATTCTAATAATTAAATAAACTTAATTGTTTCCAAACAACAGGGTAGGATATATGTGATGCTGCTGTAAGAGAGGTACATGAAGAAACTGGAGTAAGTTCAATAAAATTAATTAATTAAGTTTCTAACAATTACTTATAATTTCATCTTTTATTTAATTATTAATAATTTTTGGTTTTATTATGAATTTCATCAGATCAAAATAGAATTTGTAGAGCTACTTGAATTCAGGTTAATCTCACGTGCCTTTTAATTCTTTAATATATGAACATTTTTTAATTAAGGATATTGTGAATTCATAACTATTTCATTTTCTTTATCTAAATAATTATTTACATGACTAAAATTTATTATTTGTATTATTACAGGCAAAGTCATAAATCATTCTTTGTTTGCATGCTTAAACCACTCTCTTATAACATCCAGAAGCAAGATTCTGAAATCGAGGGAGCCCAGGTTGGTACGTAGACCTTATTTGTTTTTATTAAGATTGATACGTTTAAATTTTGTTGTACATCTGAATATTAAGATGTCCATTGCGATTTAGAAGTCTGAATATGAATATATTAAAATGTATGTTGCATTAAGAACTGGATACCAAATAGTTAACGCTATTTGTTTTCTCAATATTTGAGTGTATAAAATTAGTCTTTAGTTAAAAAATAATAAATATAAAATTCAAATAAAATATTAAATTGATCAAATATTTTATCAATAAAATATTTTAAAAATTTTATATGGAAATTTGTGATGGTAATGACTAACGATGGTGATTATGTGTGTCGATTTAGAATGATATTGACTAATAATGATGATTGTAGATAATATCTTATAATATAGTGATTAAGAGTCGTGGCTCTACTACGTACACCACACATAAAGTTTAGTGACTTTATTGAGGCAAATATTAGTTATAGTACTTTATAAGTAAAATTTAGTGATAGCAAATTTTCATTAGTTCAATATTTTTAGTAGGGACATTTCGTAGGTAAAATTAAGTATGATTGGATTTTAATTAGTTTAATTATTAATAAACTATAATTTAAGTTTTATTAATGCCAAAAAAGATTTCTTAATTATTGAATAATTTTATTCTTTTGTAATATTTGCAGTGGATGGCTATTGAGGAATATGCAGCACATCCTTTTATAATGAAGCATGAAATGTTCAATAAAATAGCAGAGATTTGCTTACCAAAAAAAGAGAACAAATACAATGGCTTCTCCAAAGTGCTTATGACTTCTGCATTTTCTACTAAGAGGACTTATTTGTACTACAATCAAAACTAATAGAGATGGAGATAGTATTTGAAGTTTATAGATTCTGAATTTGCCATTAAAATTATAGCTCGTCTTAATTAGTATATGGTTTTGTAATTAATATGTATACTTATTTTTTGAATTCTATATAATAAAAGTTACTGAATTCGTCTAATTTTGTGACATATGAGCTTAATGGGAGTTTTCTTAATCTTTTGTATAATTGATCAAATATTCTTTGTTCAAGAGAATTAAATTACCATTTCTTTGTCTCGCTTAATTTTCTCTATTTGTTATTCTTGTTACAAATGTTGAAGTTCTCGATAAGTCAAATTTGGCTTTGCAAAAGAGTCCATTTTTTAAAATAAATAAATAAATCAATCGTTACGTATGGCAATAACAAGAATACTCGCATGTTAGCATAACCTGCCCCCTGAGTTTGGCCATGGCCAGAGGGAGGAGAAGGGGGCGAGGACGAGGCCGGAAACTGCAACTACGATCAATAGGAGCTGGAGTAACACCACCAGCGATATCTCAGACAAAGGGGAAACAGGCAATAGCAATGACCCCTCCAATGGAACAGTGCTCTTCGAATAATGTGAATCTACTGGTGAGTACAACGACACCGCCTCTAGAAGTGGCTAGGACTCTCAATCTGATGAATACACCTCAATCCTCCATCCATGCTGAGATGGGTAGGGTTTTACCACATGACCTTCCTGATCCACACGAGGGAGCTGAAGAACAGACGGAGGGCGTGAAGGCATGGACCAACCTCTTCGCTGGGAACCGAAATGCTGAGAATGGAATGACTCTTTCCTACATCCCACCGGATCTAGTGAATGGAACGACAGTGGTCACTTTGGAGCAATCTGAGGTTGATAAGGAAATAGATAGATCGAGCAGTGCTCTAATTATCTATGTTGTAGGAGATACACTTGGGTATAACTATTTGCGAAGATCCATTAGTTCAATGTGGGTGGATGTGAACAAACTTGAATTGTTCTACCATGAGGAAGGGTACTATATCACTAGATTCCAGTCAAAGGAGGACATGAAAAGATCTTCCATGCTGGTCCGTACTCCATAAACAATAGACCTTTGATCCTCAAACCATGGACGCCTGAGTTTGATCTAAATGCACTCTAAGATACCTCTATGGGTCACATTTCCAAAGCTACCCATGACTTACTGGAGTTGCAACTCCCTCGGTAGAATTGCTAGTGCGATAGGTGTTCCATTATATGCTGATGAATGCACACTAAACAGACGATAATATCCTGTGCAAGGATGTTGATACAAGCAAATGTCACTAAACCTCGTCCTACTAAGGTTATGATTTGTGATGGGAAGGGGAGAAATTTCAACATGCTGTAGAATATGATTGGAAACCTGAATTTTGAAGTATGTCAACAAATTGAACATATATAAACAACAAGTGGAACCTGACCAGTTTGAACAACCTAGGAGGAGGAGGAGAGCTAGAAGAGCCCCACTTGCAAATGAACCATGACAACAAGGAGCTGCACATAACAGATTTGCCCCAATATGGAAAGCTAAAGAGGACAATCTGATAATGACTAATGAAGAGAATGTGATACCTCAACAACAACAGAGTAGTGAAGCAAGAGCTACAAATTCTACCACTCAATCCCAGCAGATACATCAAAGCCTAGACTCAGCTTGATGTAGCTCACAAGGCGAGGGGAAATTAAAGCAGATAGAGCAGACAAAAGATGGAGATCAGTTGAGCCATATGCCTCCTGTAGTGAACCTGGTGGTTCAAACTCCTACGTTGCATTGCCCTAGAGAATTTCCAATGTTGTCAGCTTCAAGGGGGAAGAATAAGAATTGGAGTAGTGTGGATGAAGAGAAAAGGTCCATAACTCCTACCGAAGGGTCTTCGTATCAAGTTTAATCATGACCTGGTTAATATGGAATATTCGGGGGATTAATAAGAGATATAAACAAAAGGAACTGGTGAACTATATGAAAAGGAAACATATCAAGCTAGCATGTTTCCTAGAAACTAGAGTCAAAGAAAATAAAGTGAAACAGGTTAGTAGCAACATCTATAGGGGGTGGGGTTTGCAATGCAACTACCAACACGCTTATAATGGTAGAATATGGTTAGCCTGGGACGACACTCTGTATGTTATAAGGCTCATTAAAGTAGATGCTCAACTAATCCATGTTGTAATAAAAGAGAGAACCTCTGATTTTGAATGTGGCCTGACTGTGGTGTATGGGTTCAATACCCTGGAGGCCTGGAGCAAAGGAAAACTCTGTGGAGTACCCTTAATGATCTGACCTGTAATATTCACTTGCCCTGGATAATCAATGGTGACTTTAATGCAATGTTGCATCCTCAAGACAGATTGTTTGGAGCTCCTGTAACCCCGGCAGAGATCAAGGACTTTGCTAAATGTGTACGTAACTTGTTACTTAATGAACTTCCATGAGAGGGACCTTACTACTCTTGGTCTAATCGACAACAGGGATCTGATAGGGTATGTTGTAGACTGGATAAAGCCCTTGGAAATGATTTATGGATGATGAAATGGGGTCATATTTATGTTGAATATGACTGCCCCTTGTTTTCTGATCACTCTCCTTTGCTCATTACTATTAAAATACCTATTTGGAAGCCTAAAATTCCCTTTAGGTTCTTTAATGTATGGGCTGAACATGCAGAGTTTGTTGACCTCGTTACTGAGAGTTGGACTGAGAATACTAGTGTTGACAACATGAAGAACATATGGATGGAACTTAAAAAGCTTAGAGTGGGACTTAAAAACCTTAACAAAAAAGAGTTTATGGGAATAAGGCATACTATTGAAAAGACTAGGTCTGATTTACAGGTTCTTCAGGAAATTAATGCAGTTCAGTACTCAGACCAACGGATGGATCAAGAAAGGGAGATGCTAGTACAACTAGAAAAGTGGAGCCTAATTGAGGAAAGTGGCATGCGACAGAAATCTAGAATTCACTGGATGAAGCTGGGAGATCATAATACTCAATATTTCTCATCAGTGGTTAAGGAGAGAGGGCACAAGAAGCAAATCTATGAATTACAATCTCTATGTAGGCAAAAGATAACTCATCCTACAGAGATCAAAACAGAAATTATCAACTTCGACAAGGGATTAATGGGATCCTCTGCTCACAAACTACCAGCTATTGATCGAACTATCATGAGATGTGGGCCACAGTTAACACATGAACAACAACTTGCTCTATGTGATGAGGTTACAGAACTGGAAATCAATCAAGTCTTTGGTCCATTGGAGATGATAAAGCACCTGGTGTGGATGGATATAATGCCTTCTTTTTCAAGAAGTCATGGCCTATAATCAAACATGACATAGTACAAGCTGTTCAAGATTTCTTCTCCACTGGAAAGTTATACAGAGCCATAAATTGTACTGTTGTGACATTGGTGCCTAAGCTCGAGTGCCCTTCTACTGTGAAAGACTTCAGGCCAATAGCATGTTGTACAGTGATGTACAAGATTATCGCTAAGATACTGGCAGCTATGTTGCAAAAAGTAATTGGTTCCATCATTTGCAATGCTCAAGCTGGATTTATCCCTGGGAGGCAATTGGCTGATAATGTGATACTAGCACATGAGCTTGTCAAAGGATATGCTAGGAAACACATAACCCCAAGAAGCATGATTAAAATTGACCTCAAAAAAGCCTATGACTCAGTTGAATGTATCTACTTGGAGTAAGTAATGGAGAACGTGGGATTTCCAAACAGATTTATGAGATGGATTATGGAATGTGTGACAACCGTTAACTACTCAATAATTGTTAATTGTAAACTAACTCCTCCTTTTGATGCTGTTAAAGGGCTTAGACAAGGGGATCCTATGTCTCCTTTTCTATTTGCTATTTCTATGGAATACTTGAGTAGAGAGCTGAATACCCTAACAAAATCCCCAAATTTTGCACATCATCCCAGATGTGCTAAGCTTGGAATAACTCATCTTAGCTTTGCTGACGACCTACTTCTTTCTGCTAAGGGTGACTTGCCTTCTGTTACGGCTATTCAACAGGTTTTCAATAGATTTTTTGCATCCTCTGGACTACAAGCAAACTTGGATAAAAGCTCGGTATATTTTGGAGGGGTATCATTGGCTGTTAAAGACCAAAGCTTGTCTCAACTTGAGTTTACTCAAGATGAAATGCCGTTTAGATATCTAGGTGTACCTCTGTCAACCAAAAAGATGTCCCTCCTACAATGGCACCCACTCGTTGATAAGATGGTTGCAAGAATCTCATCTTGGACTGCGAAACATCTATCTTACGCTGGAAGGATGCAGCTGGTACAAACAGTCTTATTTGATATACAGGCCTTCTGGTTGTAACTATTTCAAATTCCAACGAAGGTACTGACAGCTATAGAGGCACACTGTAGAAGCTACATTTGGTCTGGTTCTAATGTTATTACTAAAAGGGCTCTAATATCATGGGAGAGGATGTGCTCACCTAAATGTGTTGGAGTTATGAACCTGATCAACCTCCAACTATGGAACAAGGCTGCACTTGCTAAAATGTGCTGGGATTTAGAACATAAGCAAGACAAAATGTGGATAAAATGGGTGCATACTTATTATATAAAAGTCCAATCAATCCAATACCTTGTTTTGTCACAACAAGCAAGCTGGATGATCAGAAAGATTGTGGCAGCTCAAACAATTTGGAGAACTATTCAGCAACCTCTTAAGGATGGTCAGAGTATTATACGACAAGTTTACTTGCATCTATTGGAGGTTACGGAAAGAGTTCCATGGAAGAATATGATGTACAAAAATGAAGCAAGACCTAAAGCTATATTCTCCCTATGGCTATATTTACAAGATAGGTTACTCACGAAGGATAGACTCTTGAAATGGGGCGTGAGTATAGAACCTCATTGTGTTTTTTGCAATGCTTGCCTGGAAATTAGAACTCACTTGTTTGTCCCGTGCTCCTTTGCTAGTTCTTTGTGGACTAGAATCTGTTCTTGGCTAAAAAGAACAACACTAACCGCAAGTGATTGAGAGAACCACCTAGCTAGAGCCATGAGGGATGCCAAAGGTAAAACACTGAAGGCTCAACTTTTCAAAATGGTGTACACTGAAACAATTCACGCGATATGGATTGAAAGGAACCAAAGACAATTTGAGAAGAAAAACAGAGCGATGGAGATGATTGCAAAAGACATAACATTTACCTGCCATGTCAGAGCCCGACCTATGATCAGCAATCTATTGCAGCAGTATAAATTTTGTATGACTCTCTAGACGTCCCAAGTAGAATATGTTGATCTTCTTGTTGGGATGTGGACTGCTAAAGTCGATATGACTAAATCCTCCATAACCCCCTAGTGTAGTGTTCGCTTTAAAATCGTCAGACAATAGATTGTGTTTAAATCTCGTTGTGGTTTGTAATGCCTCCTTTGGTGATTAATAAAGTTCAACTAATTACCAAAAAAATAACAAGAATTTGTATTAGAGGTGTTATAACGTGATATTCTCCAGAAGCAAGAACCAAAGAATTATTATTTATATCGCTCTTAGATGACCAAGAGATCGATGCATTTCCAAGAAAGATTGTGTAACCACTCGTGGACTTTCTGTCATCCAAAGATCCTGCCCAATCCGAATCAGTGAAAGCCTGTAGCACTAAGTTGGATGAACGAGGAATGACAAATCGTTGATGCATTGTGAGCTTGAGATATCGAAGGATACACTTTACAGCAGCCCATTGATTTTGACTTGGAGAGTCCATAAATTGACAAACCTTATTAACAACAAATGCAAGATCTGGCCGAGTCAAGGTGACATATTGCAAAGCTCCAACAATAGTTCGATACAAAGTTGGGTCATCAAATAAAGGACTATCACCGACATGGAGCTTAGTATTCAGTGTTGATAGAATGTGTGCGTCCATTATTAGTCAACGGACCAGGTCCCTTGACTCAACAAGAATAATAACGAAGAGTAAATAATAACAAGATCACAACACAAGCAGTTTACATGGAAACCTCCTTGCTCAAGGGAGTAAAACCACGACCTGTCACACAGGATTTTCAACTGTTTTCACTAATCTTCCTTAAACAAAAGTGAACTACAGTTACAATCAACATGAGAAAAAGTTATTAATCTCACAACCAAGTAATAACTCTATTACTTGAAAAGCCTAAGCAGATGATACTCTGCCCACTAAGTTATCACCACTAGACAACTTAGGATTTGACTAAGCAACATGCAGGTTGCCCACTAAACCACCACGCTCCGGATGACTTAGACTTTTACTAAGCAACATACAAGGCTGCCTACTAAATCAGTTGGTACTCAACAAATTTAGACTTTTTCACCAAATGAACTATCTGAATCCTTTATAGATGTAGGAACAGATTTACAGTTTAAATACATAAGAAATAATCTTAAGACCACTAAGCTTGCAGCTCTATCAGGTTTGAATTTGTCTTGAGGATGATTCTTCTTTTGAGTAATAGCCTTTGCAAGAGTTCTTGAGAGTTTTCAAGTTGCAAAAACTAAAATTATGACTATTGGACATAATCTTTATGAAGAATAGTCACAACCTTCGAGGCAAAGCCAATGGCTGGGGTTTCTGCCACTTTTGCCACAGTTGGAGACTGTGCACCAACCAATTGTACTTTTTCCAACCTGGCAGTTGTGTGTATATTTTTGTCGTATCAGGTCCCTTTACAAGGTCCCTGGATTTGTCAAATCATCAAAACTACAACTAACATTTTCCTCCTTTTTGATGATGACAAATTGTACACATGATGCCTGCACGTTCTTCCCCCTGTCAACAACACCTTATTCCCTACAAGTTCTTCCCCTTATTTGTAACACCCTGACTTTCCGAAACGTCTAAACTTACTCGTATCTCTATGGAAAGACAAGGAAGGTGGGTAATAAATTAAGAATGATGTGGTATGTCCTATTTTAAGTGTTCAAGTGTTGCATCTCAAGTTTTGAAGTTAGGTAAGTGGCAAAATAAAAGTTGGCGGAAGTTATCGTAAGTTCCTTCTTAAAGATTTCTCTGAAATTTGGGTCAAATGTCTTGGAGGTTTTCTCCAAATCTATAAAGAGTTATGGGGCCCACAAATTATTGAATCGAAGTTCTACGAGTCTAGTTTCCAACGCATCAAACCGTTTGTTCATACGACTTCAAAATAGAGAGATATTCGCGTTTTCGTAGGACTGCGCAAGCAAGCACGTGAGGTGGGGCCCTAGGTCAGTGGAAAGTTGCATATATCTTCTTTTTCGAATTCTTTCTTCATTTTTAAGCTAATAACCAGAGAAATTAGAGAAACTCATTTCTAGGATCAAGTGAAGTATAAATTTTCTCGACTTAAGTCCTTGACGAAAGTTGTTCTACGCGTTGGGCTCATCATCGTGGTATAATTTGTTTTATCGATTTCGTAGCATATCACACTTTAGTGTTGTGACAGCAAGGGTTTGAATATATTTGAAGGTTTTGAGGCGTATTACGAACCTAAGATCGAGGTAAGACCCTTCTTTCATCGACTTTAGCTTTTATAAGCAGCAAATAGCAATTTGCGACGGAAATACATATTTTTTATCGTATTGTCATGGTATTTTTTATTTTGTGTGTTGATTATGGTGCTACCTTGTTGTAGTATTGAGGGAGTTATGAGTAAAAGTCGTTAGCCACATGAATTTAGCGAAAAAGGTATGTTAAGGTTATTCCCTACTTACGACATGTTCCTTAATATACTTAATATACTTGTAGCGTTATTGTTGATTATTGGTTGCTCGAGTTGATCTAATCCTCCCTTGTCGGGATTCTTATTCATTTAGTAGTGTCCCTATGTTGGACAAGACTTAGAGGCTATTTGTATAGGTTGCTTATAACTAAATTGCTCGCTTTTAACGATTTGATTGTTATTGTTGCCCTTGAGGCTATTGTGGTTAGCTGCAGGAATGTGATTTATGCCTAGAAGGGCTATGTTCTGCCTACGGGGCCATATGGATAACTAAAAGGGCTATATGTTGCCTACGGGGCTATATTGATGCCTAGCAGGGCTATAAGTTTCCTACAGGGCTATATTGATGCCTAAGAAGGCTATGGGCTTCCTACATAGCTATGTTGTTGCCTAAAAGGGCTATGAGTTGTCTATAAGCTATATTGATACCTAAGAGAACTATGTGCTGCTATGGGGCTATATTAATGCCTAAGAGGGCTATGTGATTGCCTACAGGGCTAGGGGACTATCGATAGGGGTATATAGACTGATTGGCACCTTTCGAGCTTATGGGGGCCTGAGTAGGTGGTCTTGTGTGTTGTTTGTACCTGCCGAGCTTATCGGGGCTCTGTTAGGTTGTTGTTTTATTATTTTTGATAAATTTAGATTTATGAGCAGGTCAGTACACTTATCTTATCTTTGATTTATTTATCGGATTATTCCAGTTTATTAAGATACTTGATCATAGCCTATTGCCTTTCATACTCTGTACATTATTTTGTACTGACACCCCATTGCCTGGGGGTGCTGCATTCATGCATGCAAGTCCTGACAGACGACTGAGTAGACCTCTTCAGCAGCAGGATTGACTTTTATCCCGTTGGCTAGCCCCTTTCCTCCGGAGCTGCCAGTGTTTGGAGGTTTGTTAGATTTTGTTGTACATATTTTTATGGGTAGGCTGGGGCCCTGTCCCGCCAATCGTTAATACTCTTAGAGGCCTGTAGACTAGTGTGTGGGGTTTATAACTACATTATGGCCATACTGGCCTAGTTTGTTGGTTTGCTGAAGCTTGTTGGTTGTGTGATGCGTTGTCTTGTTATATACATGCTTTCAGTTTTGGTATAGAGATCATGGTGGCCTTGACGGCCCAATCAGGACTTCTGTGCTAGTTGACAATTTCTTTATATGAACTCTTGGGAGTAGCTGTTTCTTTTGTAGATCTGTTGACAGGGGTCTTGCCGGCCGAGGGCTTAGTTTTACGCCGAGATATACTTGTTTGTTTTCTTAATTGCATGTGACTGCCATGCGCTAGTAGCAAATGGTTCAGCAGGGTCGGCTCGGGCCTGAGTCTTGGCATTAGGAGTCAGTTGCGCCCCTTGAGTTTGGGGTGTGACACTATTAACCAGACCTTCTACCAGCCTAAGCACCCAATCAAACTGCAAGTTCTTCCCCCTGTCAACCATACCTTCTACCAGCCTAAGCACCCAATGAATTCCCCATTTTGGCATCATAAAAAAGAAGTGCAGTAAACCAACAGAACAAGTAAAATCATTTAAGTAAGATCACAGCCAAGGGCAACACTAACAAGGTTATAAAAACAGGAACGATAGAAATTAGTCACAACAAAATAGAAATCAATTTCATTGCACACAAGTCAACATTCAATACATTTAGTTTAAACTGAAATTGAGAACCCCCGACACTGTCCACACAAAAAAAATGACACAATAAGGAACGAAGAGGACTATGAAGAGGGAGGTTGATGGGAGAGGGAGTTGATAACAAGAGTGAGCCTAGAATTTGCTGCATCATTATCCTTTATCATTTTCTCTTGGAGAGCAACAATTTAGCAAGGAGCTCATCATTCTGCTTCTTCAGTTCCTTAACCTCTGCAGTACCAGGTCCCTCGATTTGCGCTTTGAGCAACTCAGCCTTTAGTAAGGCAATTTTAGCATCTTTGTTGCTCACTCGCACGGTCATCTCTTCCCGTTCATGCTTCAACTGATCTTGTTCCATAACCAACTGAGATACCTTGCTCAAAGGATTTCCCTTTCCTTCTATACACTCACATTGCACCAGCGTACTAAGAGTGAAGAATTGTTTAGCAGTTCCAATTTTACCTGCTCCTACTGGTATGTTCAGATGATGAAACACCTTGGTCAAAATGTAGCCATATCCCATGCCATGTTTGCCCTTGTGGTCAACCACTGTTTTGTACATGTGCTCTAGCATGAGTGCTGGAAGATCTATGGGATCAAACTTGCAAAGTGACTCCATGATGAACAGATCAGATGCAAAAGCAACAGTGCGTTTTTCTGTTCGGGGAAGAAGTACCTTGTTGACAAATTCAAAGAGCAACTGGTACTCGCCTTTCATGAGTTTCTTTTGAATCCCAGCACGTCGTGTGTTAGGGATTTTAGAGCATTCTTTGACAAACTCCAGAGTGCAAGTTTTTCCAATGACGGACCTGGTCCCTTCTCTAGGTACCCCTAATATTTGCCCCAGCAGTTCCTCAGTCAGATGCAAACTTTTGTCCCCTACCCTGGTGTTTATGCTACCATCCTCCTCAAACTCAATGTTATAGTAAAACTCGCATACCTCTTCCTCATGTAAAACGAGTGATTTGGTCTGGAACAAGTGAGTCCATGACTGGATTTCCATAAGATCATGCAGAGAATCCATCACATGCTTGGTAATGATGTCCGGGTCAAAAACTCGACCTCCTGGAACTTCTGGAGACGTAGGTTGTTGACAATTGATTGTTTGCTTTCTCCGTGGTCATCCTCACTTCCCTTGGGACCAGGTCCCGTTCCAGATGTTGGTTTAATGACAGGAGAGGTTTCTCTCTTCCTCTTGTTCTTCCCTTTTTTGGACACAACCCTTTTTACCACAGATGTTTTAGACTTTCCCTTTCCCGGTTTCTTTACTTGTTTTTCCCTTTCTTCTTCAGAACCTCTTCTCACACCTTCATGTTCAAAATCTTCATTTGAGACATCCACCACATCAGTATCAAGTATCTCAAAGAGTACATTTCCCAATTTCCTTTTCTTGCGCCTTTCTACAGTCGTTGTTATACTAGATTTCATAGCATCACCCATTCAGATCTAATAAAAGGCCTTGTTTTAGGTGTCTCCTCTGTGACCTTCTCCTTTTGTTTTGTGGATATAGGGACCATTTTCGTTTAAAAAACCCATCGAAGGGGGAGATTATCCTCGTCTGTGTCAGTAGAATCAGACGAAGGTTACACATCAAACTCAGGAGTTTGGTCAAACACTGGTTGAGATCCCCCAAGCACGTCGTCCACAAACTGTTCTCCTTCTTCGCTTAGTAGCCCTCTCCTCATCAGGGTTAGATTCTCGACGACTAGACTCCCACTGGCTGCAAGAATATTTGACTCAGACAATTTATTCTCAAGAAGGTCTCCCTCAAATAAGTGGTCTAACAGCATAGCAGAACAGGGACCAGGTTCAGGTGCTGGGTTATTGAGGTCTAAGGGAGAATGGGGATTAGGAGGACTGATTTCACCAATGTTGACCGGAGAGATGGTCGACATTTTAGAAGGAGACGAAGCATCAAAAGATGTGTAGAATTTCATCGGGTCTATTTCATTCAGTGAGTCTAGAATTTTCTTTGAAAAAGATGGGGATGGAGACATTTTGTTTGAGAGAGAGAGATTAAGTGTGACAGAGTAGAAGCGAGAGAGAAGGAGAAATAAGGGTTTTGGCGGAAGGCTTTTAGAGAGAAGGGGATTTGAAATGAGGAGAGAAAGAGTGAAGAAAAGTCTTATAAAAGGAACTTGAAATGATGTGTCAGGTCCATGAGTAGACGCGTCACTTGGACTTAAAGTGATGGGACGACGGTCAGAAGAATGACACGTGGAGATCTCAACGGTTCTCATTCAATCAGTTTAAGCGAAATGTACAGGATGCTAACCTTGAGAAGGGACCAGGTCCTCTACTGCAGATGAGATTTTGATTCCTGAATGGTTCTAACCATTCCTTGCTCTTGTGATTTCCATGAGTGTATACCTGAAATACCCTACTAGTTCAAACGAGTCACCTGTCGGATAGAATAGGACTAGGTCCCCTGTCTTCTTTAGATACATCAGAATCCTCTTTGCCACCTTCACATATGATTCCCTGGGACTTGCTTGGAATCGTGCACACATTCCTACACTGAAGACAATATCAGGCCTACTAGCTGTTAGATACAATAGAGAACCAATAATCCCTCTGTACATGGTTTGTAACACTAGTGGATCAGCCTCATCTGTTCCCATTTTAGAGTTTATACCCATTGGGGTATCAATAGGCTTCGAGTTCATCATGTGAAACTTCTTCAACAGCTCATTTGTGTACTTCTCTTGACAAAGTGAAGACCCACTTTTGGTTTGCTTGATTTGTAGGCCTAAGAAGAAATTCAGCTCCCTCATTATACTCATCTCGAATTCATTTCCTATTAGAGTCTCAAATTCTTCACATAGACATTCAAAGATGGCTCCGAAAATTATGTTATCCACATACACTTGGATGATTAGCAATTTTTGTTCCCTCTTTATAAGAAACAAGGTGTTGTCTATCCTCCCCCTTGTAAAACCATTCTTCAGTAAGAATTTAGACAGTATTTCATACCAAGCTCTAGGGGCTTGTTTCAATCCATATAAGGCTTTGTTCAGTTTAAACACATGATTTGGTAAGTCAGCATTCTCAAATCCAGGTGGCTGTTTCACATACACCTCTTCCTTCAGGTCTCCATTCAAAAAGGCACTTTTGACATCCATTTGGAAGAGCTTGAATCCAATAAAGGCTGCAAAGGCTATAAGAATTATGATGGCCTCCATCCGAGCAACAGGGGCAAATGTTTCATCATAGTCGAACCCCTCCTCTTGATTGTACCCTTGGACAACCAATCTAGATTTTTTTCTTGTTATGACACCTCTTCATCAAGCTTGTTTCTGAAAACCCACCTGGTCCTTATGATGGTTCTGTCAGCAGGTCTGGGGACCAGGTACCACACATTGCTCTGCTCAAACTGATGTAGCTCCTCTTGCATTGAATTGACCCAGTCAGCATCTTTCAGGGCTTCTTTCACATTCTTAGGCTCAATAGAAGAGATGAACGTTGAGAATGCAACCAGATTTCTTGATTTGGACCTGGTTTGCATTCCAGAGTTTAATGGGGACATGAGATTCTCAAGGGGGTGAGATAAACTGTGCTTCCATCCTGGTTTAGATACCAAGGATTGGGGTTGATTCACATGTTCTTCTTCTTCTTCTCAGAGTCATCATTCTCAAAAGAATGAGTTTCTTCTTGACTTGCATCATGGGACAGACTAGGTCCCTCATTAGGCTGGATATCTTCATTCATTTTCTCAGATGAACCAGGATCAGTGCTATTGGAATCTTGATTTTCTTCAGCTTCTGGCAAATCAGCTTCATTATTCTGGATTTTGAATAGCTCATTAAGATCATCATTGTCCTTCATCTCCAAGCTCTTTTTTGAAAACATTTTCTTAAAGATTTTATCTACATGTTTAAAATATTTTTGCATAAAATGTTTTGCCTTGTCAATCGAGAAGCAAGAGATCAGAGTGATCAACTGAAGATAGCAAGATAAGGAGCGAGCGATTGAAGAAGGCAACACAGATCAGTTTGTTTTAAAAACTAACAATTTTTCTGTGGATGCAGGTCTATAAGATTTCCTCAAGTTCATCATATTTCTTCATTCAACAAATATGGAGAAGTTAAAAGGGCGAGGAGCTCCCCAAAATTGACAATTTTCTGCGGATGCAGGAAAGTCATTGAAGTTTTTCAAAGAGAAAAAGAGAGAGTTCAGAATATGAGAAACAATACCTCGATTAAATTCTCAACGAAGCATGAGTCACATCGAAAAGAAAGTGTTCAAAATGGGAACAAGTGAAAGCATCACTCTCAACATATACAAGCATCTTCGATGACACGAGATTACACTTTTCAGCATTGAGAATGTTTGAAGAATATTCACGAATTCCGTCGATATAAGACGTGGTAATGTGAACTACCCAGAGAGACATCGTCTTTGCCACCCGGGTGGACATTCCTAGAGTATTATCAAATAAGATAATACCATCACCCAGAGGGACATCATCGTTATTTTATCAATGGAATATCATCATCCTACCAACAGATCTTCATTATCATTATTCTACCGAAAGATCAGCATTATCCTACCAATGGATCATCAATATTATCCTACCAATAGATCAACAGTATCCTACCGACGGTCCTTTATTATCATCATCCTATCAATGGATCTTCATCAGCATTTATCCTATCAATGGATCATTGTCAATAATCATATCGATGGAGTAGCATCGTCCTATCGATGGAGTAGCATCATCATCCTATCATTATCGTCATCCTATCAATGGAGATTCATCATCTTATTAATGAAATATCAACATCATCATCCTATCGATGGAGCATCAACATCCTCATCTTATCTATGGATCATCATCATCATCTTATCGATGCAACAACATCATCCTATCATCGGCATTATCCTACCTATGGATTATCGTCATCTTACCAATGAAAAATAATCATCATTATTTTTATTTGCAAGAACGTCATCAAGAGAGTCATCAACATATTACATCAGTTTATATTTTATTATTTCAATATCAAAGGAAGAGTACATTTGAAGAATTATATTGCAAATATGAGAGACAACTATTGGCCTAACGTCAAGATAAAAGAATTGACATTAAGTGTTCAAGGAGAGCGACTAAGTGTCGACATGGTAAAAGATGTTATCTCTCTATTTGAATTACATTTCTATGCTAATGAATTTTATCTCAGTCTTTGTCGAGAGCATTCGAGAGGATGAATTCTCAAACATACCACAAGTGCGGACGACATAAAAAAGGATGCAGCACAACGTGGAAATTTTCTTAGCAGCGAACTGAGACATAGTCCGAAGAGGAGTATCAAACTCTTAGGACGCGAGCTGAGAAACGACTTCTACTACCACAATCAAGCCACAACTCTATCAGAAGGCACGTAGGTTTTTATTAGCTTTATTGGTTTCTGTTTTGCATCCAGAAAATTTTTATCTTTCATTGGAGGCAAATTTCCAATCTGAGTGACAATGCACCAATAGCTTTGGAAATTATGCACATGTAAGTTCCTAATTATGGGTGTGAAGTGCCCCACATTCATGGTTAAGAGGTTGCAAGCCTCTTTTTCATACTCGACTTATTTTGTCACTCTTCCCAATCGAAGGTTATCTTAGCATAAGAGATGTCATTTTCAATCGATTGAGTCGAACTACAAGCAGCCTGATTCCCTAAGCTGAGGGATGTGTAGGTGGGCTCAATGTTGAAAACTCGGCTGTATTCCAACATTCACTCCTAAATATTTTTCCCAAGTGTTTCGGTCTCTTCATAATTCAATATCGGAATAACTTTTGAGTTCTTCAAAATCGTGCGCTAAATCAAGCATATCAAACTACAAGTAGCCTGAATTCTCATATAGCCTGAGATATGTAGGAAGCCCACTTTCAGGGTTCGACCTTAACTCCTAAAGTCTGCACCAAAAATCCTTTTCGAAAAGATGAAGATGTGGTCGGTCAAAATTAGATTAGTCAATAACTTTTTCCTCGAATTTCTTTCATCAATCCAAGTCAAACGAGGGACAGTTGTTGACACCCAATTTTTGTCCTCCATAATATAAAATCAATCATCGAGCTTCTTAAATTTCAAACGACTTGAAATATTTGACTTTATAAAATTTAAAATATTTTCCAAGTCATTTGAAGTAGTTTTGTAATTTTTATAATTTTTAAAAATAATAAATATGTTTTTATATAATTTTAGTATATTTTATAAATATTTGAAAATCATCTCAAAAGATTTACATTTTTAAACTAAATATTTTATTAATTTAGTTTAGTTTGAATTATAGTTAAATTTTGAGTTAATTAGTTTAATTATCTCATTTTTAAGCCAATTATTTTATTTTGCTGAAATTAAGAAGCTCGTTAATTAGTTTTTAATAATTCATCTTATTTGGATTTTAGCCGAAGTTGCAAATTAAATTCAATGTGGCTATACTTTATTTATGATTTTAGCCATTTTCTTTTACCTCTTTTTAAACCTTTAAAGTACCAAATTTTGGGCCTTTTCCTTTCAATCTTCAGCTCACTTCTCACCAACCTACCCAGCCCAATTCCTATCTCATTGCACACAACAACCAGTAGCCCACCATACTCATACAATTCCAATACATACACCAACAACAATACAAACAGCAACAGCGATCGAATACCCAACCTTTTTTTTTTATTTTCAGCAATACAACATCATATGTACCACAATACCAAAACAGACCCACCTGTACGTCGCCTTCCTCTAGTGAATAACAAGACCAATACTCCAGCGCAAACCCAACAAGAAATCTGTGAACCAGCCCAGTCCAGCAGCAAAATCGTAGCCCAAAATCACCAGTCCAGCAACTCGAATCAATAAGTGGAACGATCTCCTTATTGCTTTATCCTTTACTTCAAAATCGAGCGGTTCTCCTCATTTTTCCGTTGGATTAGTACAAATTCCAGCTGGTTCAACCTTATCTCCTGAAGAAATATTCAAATTTCGAATAGGGAATTCCCAAAATCCCTCATGTTTCCCCTCAAAATCATTCCCTATTTTCATCTATAAATACCCCATTCTTCCTCATTGTTAAGGGTTGGAGTTTTTCTTGAACAATCAATTTTTACGATTAAGAAATTTGAATACAATTTTCTAGTTCTAAGTTCTAAAAGGGTTTGTCCGAAGTCGGTTCGAACATTTTGGTTTACTGCTTGAGTTTTGAAGTCATGTGAGAAGGCGAAGCTCATTATAGCTTCTTGTTGTCTCTAGTTCGTTGCCCAGAGAAAGGTAACGTCGTCTTCTTCATAGTGTTCTTTTCGCCTTTTCTTCTGTTTCAAGGCGACATTTAGATGTTTGAAACTTTTTTTTTATGTTTGTTTGCTATTAGTTGCTATTGAGTTGATGATGTTTCGATATGGTATATATGTTGTTAGTCATTTCCTCTAGTCGGCATAATATTTAGTTTAAAACTTTGAAGATTTGTATTCTATGTTGGCGTTTTCTGCTACTCGTTTCTTTTCTTTTGTTGTTCCTCTTGCTTCTTGATGTCATTGAGTTTATACTATTTCGTTTATATTGTGTTTAAGTATCATATGTGTCGCATTTAGGATTGCTACTATTAGTGTTGTTATCCATATAAGTTTAAGTTTTCGAGGTCAACTGATATAGCCGTGTGTGGTATAATTACATTTTGTTCTATTAGCTTAATTTTCTTTATTTCTGGAATCTCTTGTTGTCTTACTGCCTAAAATTATCTGCTTAAGCCATTTCTCAAGTCTTCATTTTGCCTAAAAGTTTTGGTCAAAAATTGCATGTCATTTGCCATTGAGCTTTTTTTAAAAAAATATGACATTGTTGCTTTATAAACTTTTGTGAGATGCACCAAGAAAGCAGATCCATTTTGGTGTTGTCCATAAGTCAAAAATCTGGAATTTTGATAAAGGCAATATTTATCCATTGTTTTGCACCCTTTTTCATTCTAGTACTTCTTCATCATCTGTGGTTTGTTGTATTATTGTATGAATACAATTTTATTATGGTTTAATCTAAAGCAATGTGTGTGTGCTCCTTTTGATTTAGTCGTTGTGTACCTTTGTCCAAAGCCTTGAATATCATGTAATAATGTAAGGTCATAAAATTTAATGATTAGTTGGGATAAAGTGATTTGTTTGGCCACTAATTTGTGCTTATGATTTGTTAAGTCCACCGTTAGTGAATGACTTTATTTCGATAAGTTTTACCCCATTTATCTCTTAGTGACTATTATGCATATGTCTACTCAAAAATCATTTTGTTTAGTTTCTTGATATGTCATATAAGACCATTAAAATCAATATTGATGTGTCAATACTTAAATATATATTTCCTTTTGTTGCATGTGAAATTCCATCCGAGTCCATTTTGGACTCCTCCTTGCATATTCGTGAGTTGTCTCGAGTCAGCCTCACCCGTGTTCGAGCAAGGGAAGCATAAATACAGACTTAGAAGCAAAATTACAAGTCCTGAGAGCTGAAAACGTGTTGATATACAATAGTTGTATACGCTGTAAAAAGCTGGAAAAATAGCTCCAAAGTTCTAAAATTTCAATTTTTGTGTTGTATTGTAAATGGGTCAAAAGTCCATTTATTTTTAGTATTATTTATTAGATATTAGGACAGATACAAAAGGGGCAAGAATTGGGCCAAAAGCCCAGAGAAAGCATTTCAACCTATTTTGCTAGTTATTATAACAGGTACAAATGGGAAAAGGCACAAAAGTTGAAATTAGCCCCAAATACTGGCCCAGACGAACAGGAAATCAGACTTGGGTCATTCTTTATTATTTATATATTATATTTGCTTGTTTATCATTATTTGCATACTTGTTTGTTTAATTAGTCTTAAGGTTGTCACAATTCAATTTCCTTACGGATAGCCATTTCGAATTGATCTTTTAAAATTCAATCATTTTCTATTTAACGTTAAAAATAAATATGCAAAATATTTTACTTAGGTAATATCCCAATTCTCTCCATTCTCCCCTTTTAAAGTGGCCTCAACTATAAAAATGGTTCAAACTTTCAAATTCGAGCAAAGTTTAAAATTATTTTAGCCAAATAATTAATTGCCGGATAACCGCTATTAGTGGGCATTTCGGGTGCTTTAAATTCCGTCCCGAAATGCTAATAAGAACCCCGAACCCTTTTAAGTTTTCATTAGATATATGTTTTAGTCTTTTGAAAACAATAGTTTTCTTAATTTTATTTTAAAATTAAGTGGCGACTCTAAAATCAGTCTAATTATATTTTTTAGATAAAACAGAAATGGCGACTCTGTTGGAGACTTAATTAAGTTCAAACCATAAGATTTGACTTATTTGATTAATTGTTATTGACTGTTGAATTGTTTATTTGTGCTTAAACTGGTATAACTGTCATTGCATTTCATGGCATATTCTATCGTATCTATAGTATATTAAGGACGTTTCTGCATAATCGCAGCCGGACTTCTTATACTCAACCCTTTTTCGGAAGGATCGGCGATTTATTAGTACATCATGCGTACAATAGTTGCCGTGAATTTCAGCCTAAGTTGTCCACTTGGGTTCTCGGTCTTTCAAAAGCCACTCTTAGTAAACTAGCGTAGAGCGAAACCAAATCCCTGATTTAGTGCATTTTGAATTAAGTTGACCCAACACCCAAGGCGTGTTAGGCCCATTAGAAGCCCACATTGTATCTCTTTGACCCATTTTGGTCAATAAAAGACAATCATACTTATGTGTTTTAATTGAAGGATGTATATGTCATTTTTAAACAAATCAATTATCAAGTGGGGGTGGGGGTTAACGAGTTGGATTGTTTTGTGAATGCTTTCATGGGGCATTTCTTTCCCAAATATCTAAGAGAAGTAAAGAGATGGTTGATGACATGAGGAGCAGGATGATTTTATTCGTTGCTGGGTTGACTCATCTGTCAAGTAAGGAAAGTAAGACATTCATGCTAATAGGTTACATGGGCATAACAAGGCTGATGATCCATGTGCAACAAGTTGAGAAGAACCAGTTGAAGGATAGAGAAGAGTTTGAGAATAAGAGGGCTGAGACATCAAGGAATGAATACGGACAGCACAAGAGTAATGCGAAGCGGTCTTCTTTCCAGCATAAGCAGAAAGGACCTACTCCATCATTTGCTAGTGCACCTGCTCCCAAAAATAAATACAATAGTTAGAATTCTCAGAACTTCAGAGTTGGACCTACGCATTCGCAAGGTAGTAAGGCACAAGGGGGTACTAAGACTCCTATATGTGCTAAGTGTGGTAGGATCCACTCTAGGATGTGTCGTGATGACTTTCCTAGTTGTTTCAAGTGTGGCCTGAACGGTCATTTTATGAGAGAGTGTCTTAAGACCAGACAGAGTATTGGTAATAGGGGCATTAGAGCCCAGTCTTCTTCAGTTGCTCCACCAAATAGAGTTGCATCTAGATGAACTACTTCAAGGGCAGGTGGAAAAGGAAGTCGTCTCTATGAAATCGCTAATTGCTAAGAGCAAGAGAACTCTCCAGATGTTGTCACTGGTATGATCAAAGTCTTTGCTTTTGATGTTTATGCTTTGTTAGACCCAAGAGCAAGTTTATCTTTTGTAACCCCTTATGTTGCAAATCAGTTTGATGTTATTCCTGAAAAACATTGTGAACCATTTTGTGTTTTTACACCTGTTAGGGAGTCTATTCTAACTGAGCGAGTATATCGTGATTGTGTCATTTCTATCAATCACAAAGACACCATGGATGATTTAATTGAGTTAGACATGGTAAATTTTGATGTCATTCTAGATATAGACTGGATTCATGCATGTTATGCGTCAATAGATTGTAGAACTCGAGTTGTCAAGTTTTCGTTTCCAAATGAGCCAGTCTTAGAGTGGAAAAGTAGTTCAGCAGTGCCTAAGGGTCGTTCTATTTCGTACCTCAAGGCAAGAAAGTTAGTTTCCAAGGGGTGTGTCTATCACTTAGTCTGAGTTAATGACTCAAGTGTTGAGATACCTCATTATCAACCAGTTTTAGTTTCAGTAGTAAGAGAGTTTCCAGAAGTTTTTCCAGATGATCTTCCTGGAGTCCCTTTTGAGAGAGAGATAAACTTCAGCATAGATATTCTTCCAAATACATGTCCTATATCTATTCCTCCATATAGGATGGTACCAAAAGTGTTTAAAGAGCAGTTAAAAGATCTTCTAGGTAAGGGCTCTATTCGACCAAGTGTCTGGGGCGCTCCGGTCTTATTTGTGAGAAAGAAGGATGGTTCCCTTATGATCTGTATAGATTACCGTCAGTTGAACAAGGTTACCATCAAGAATAAGTATCCTCTTCGAAGGATTGTGATTTATTCTATCAAATGCAGGGTGCTACCTATTTTTCGAAAATAGATCTCAGATCTGGCTACCATCAGTTAAGAGTTAGGGAATGTGATATTCTGAAGAAAGCTTTCAGAACCCGATATGGTCGTTATACGTTTTTGGTCATGTCCTTTGGGTTGACCAATGCGCCTGCAGTATTCATGGACCTTATGAATAGAGTATTCAAACCTTATTTGGATATGTTTGTTATCGTCTTCATTGATGTCATACTAATCTATTCAGGGAATGAAGAAGATCATGATAGCCATCTCAGATTAGTTCTACAAACTTTGAAAGATAAGGAGTTATAAGTCAAGTTCTCTAAGTGTGAGTTTTGGCTTGAGTCTGTGGCCTTCTTAGGCCATATTGTGTCTGGAGAGGGAATTAAAGTTGATACACAGAAAATTGAGGCAGTACAGAATTGGCCTAGACCCATATCTCCAACTGATATTAAGAGTTTCTTGGGTTTGGATGGCTATTATAGAAGGTTTGTAGAGGGGTTATCGTCCATTTCGTCTCCTTTGACCAAATTGACTCAGAAGACAATTAAATTTCAATGGTTTGAAGCTTGTGAGAAGAGCTTTCAGCAATTGAAAAAGAGATTGACTACTGCCCCAGTTTTGACTTTACCGAAAGGTACTCAAGGTTTTGTGGTGTATTGTGATGCATCTAGAGTTGGTTTGGGTTGTGTCTTAATGCAGGATGGCAAAGTTATAGATTATGCCTCCAGGCAATTGAAAGTTCATGAGAAGAATTACCCAACCCATGACTAAGAGTAGGCTGCTGTAGATTTCACTTTGAAGATATGGCGTCACTATTTGTATGGTGTTCATGTTGATGTATTCACTGATCATAAGAGCCTTCAATATGTGTTCACTCAGAAAGATCTTAATCTCAGACAAAGGAGATGGCTAGAATTACTCAAGGATTATGACATGAGTATTTTTTATCACCCAGGTAAGGCTAATGTCATTGTTGATTCCTTAACCAGGTTGTCTATGGGTAGTACCGCCCATGTTGAGGAAAAAAATGAGAGCTAGCGAAAGATGTGCATAGACTTGCACGATTAGGAGTCTAACTAATGGATTCAACAGAAGTAGGAATAGTGGTGATGAATGGGGCTGAGTCTTCATTAGTATCAGAAGTAAAAGGCAAGCAAGACCAAGATCCCATTTTGCTTGAATTGAAGTCAAAAGTTCATAAGCAAAAAGTATTAGCTTTTGAACAAGGGGGAGATGGTGGTGGATGGACTCCAAGAGAGGATAATGGGGGAAGCTCATAGCTCCAAATATTCCATTCATCAGGGTTCCACAAAAATGTATTGTGATTTAAGAGAAGTATATTGGTGGAATGGTATGAAGAAGGGCAATGCTGAATTATAAGTGATCAAGTTGTTTGTTGCATTTGCTTATTCGGTGTTTGAACTAGATGTTACCACCCTTAGCCTAGTAAGAGTAATCCCATTCGAGGACGAATGTTCCAAGGGAGAGATATTGTAACATCTCGCAATTTGAAATAGCGAAGAAGAAGCTATGAACTGAAAATAGTCATTTTTGGAAAGAATGAAAAATCTGGAAAATTGTTTAAGTTAGGAAGAGTGAGTTTTAGTCAAATTCAAATGGCCATAAATCCTAGCTCAAGATGATTTAGGTGTTCTTCTAGATATGGTTGGAAAGCCCTTGGAATGATCTTTCCAACACCGCCAAGTTTACGCAATTCCGAGTTTGTATGAGTGAGCTATGCCCATTGGAAGTTGGGTTTTTGGAATAAGGAAAGTCAAAAATTGGATTTTAGAAGGGTAGTTTGGTCTTTTCCTTACCCTTTTATTTTAATTCGTTTTTGGTAATTACTTAAAGGTCTAAACTGAACTTATTCAGTTTACACTTTTACCAAAAGAGTTAAGGTTTTGAGAGAAGAGAAAAGAAGAGGAGAAAAGAGTAGAAAGGAGAAGAACGTTTAAGATTCATCAAGATCATCGATATTAGCTTGTGGATTTCGTCAGGGGGGATCCCTACAAGGTATGTGAGATCACATAGAGTTGGGTTAGTTCACCCACGGGCCAATCATGATTCAATTTAGCAAAATAATGTTGGATTTTGAAAGTAAATTCTTTGAGTTCTTGATGAAATTCGTTTTGAATTCTTGTGGGTTGTTTTGTTGAAGTTCCTTGAGATTTGATTCATGTTTCCAGGTGTAATTTCGGGTTGAATCTATCATATATTAAGGGTATAAGTGATTCTAAGTGTTTGGGGGAAGAACCATTGAAGTTTAGAGGGTTTAGACATGAAAAACGAAGGAGAAAAATCGGGGATTTTTTTGAACAAGGCTTTGGGTGCCGCGCCTACCAGAGAGCCACCAAAGTTCCTCTGAACTTTGGCCTCTGGCATGTCGCACCAGCCAGAGCACCACAAAAAGCCCTCTGAACTTTGAGGGTTGGCGCCCCACACCTCTCAGAGCGCCAGGGACGCCAGTTCTCCCCATTCGTTCCCCACCTTTTCGTACTTGTTCCTTAGTGATGTACCTATGTTTTCAAATTGATTCCAACACTCTAAGATACATATAAACATCATGAAATCATCCATAAACATGAGATCATGAACCTTGAATCTATAATCCAATTCAAGGAAAGTTCAGATCAAAGTCAAGAGAAGTTAAGAGTCAAGCCTAGAAGTTAAGAAGCAAGTCAAAGTAAAGTTCTTAATGTTTTCAAGAGTCTTTAACAATGTTTTAACTTTGTTTTTAAGACTCAAGTTTCAAGTTAAGCAAAGAGTAAAGAGTTAAGTTCATTTCTCAAAAAGTTATAAGGGAACTAAGTATTCCCTATAAGTTTATAAATGTTTTCACTTTTGAGCAAGAAAAGGGAACATCGATTCCAAGAGAGCTTTTAAGCTAAATTTTGAGTAATTATCTCAAACCAAAGAAAGAAGTTCTTTTAAAAACATATGAGCTAAGTATATTTTTGGGAGTAGTATTGAGGACCGATATGGGGATGCAAGTTCATATTAACTCAAGTCTCCATAAAACTATGTAGCCATCATGGGTAGAAAAAGGATCATACTTTTTAGATGAATCTTTTTCTCATAAGCTAGTGGATCCACTAAGTTAAGTGTTCTATATGACGGCAAAGTATAGGACAGTTCTGGCAGCGTGGGAAGACGTTGTATCACTACAGGCTCATAGTGGTGGTTGTCGGTTAGAGAAACTCCCACCTAAACTATATTACTTTGTATATGAGTAAAGTTGAGTTTGTTAGTGCATTTTCTTTAACGAACAAAGTTGTTTTTACTGTTTTATAAATCTATTCATATATTGCATGTGTCTCATTGCTTTATCCTGAGTTAAGTTTATTCATGAGTTGAGAAGAACCAAGGTAAGTGTTTCTTTCATAATCTTTTCAAGCCTATGTTATGTTTAGCATTCCAACTCACATATTCGTACATTCAATGTACTGATGCCCGTTGGCCTGCATCGTATTATGATGCAGACGCAGGTAACCATGATCAGCTTCCAGCGCACCGTTGATCTAGTGAGCAGTTCAGAGTCTGTTGGTGAGCCTCTTTGCATTCCGAAGGACTCCTTTTATTGCTTTCAGTTTTATTTTCAGTTCATTAGGATGTTGTGGGGTTTGTCCCAACATCCATCTCAGCTGTTTTAGAGGCTTCATAGATAGTCAGTCAGTTAGTAGTTTAGTTGTTTTACATTACCATTTTCATATATTAATACTTGAGTTGCCATTTTTGCCAAGTTGAATGTTCACTTTTAAACATTCTAAGCTATTTCATTAGTTAAGTTGGATATTGTGCTATTGATCTTTATAAATATGCATATAGTCTTCCACTTAGTTAAGTAAGCCAGGCCAAAGTTTTGCTTGGGTCCAACAATGGTCTTCGAGTGCCGGCCACGTCTAGGGTGTAGGCTCAGGGCGTGACAAATAGACATTTAATAAAGTCAATAACCGAAAGGGGGGAAGATGAAAGTCTTGAAGTTGAGGGGTAGTTTGATCTACAAAGTAAAGTTGGGGGTATAAATGATTTTCGCGCTATTTAATTGGCCAATGGTTTTGATAGCCCGTGATTTTAGCCCATTGATTTGTACAAAAAGTTATTTTTAGTTATCTATATAAGTAGAGAGGACAATGAACAATTTTCAGATCAGAGAAAAATTTTAGTAAAATTCTAAAAACTCATTTCTCCCTTTTCTAAAACAACCATAGTTATCCTATTCTTCATTTTTCCGGTGAGCTCCACCACCCAAACACCACCTTCCCTCCCCCCCCCCCTCTCCTTGTTTGCTTCTACCAATAACCAAACCAACAACAGCCCAAAACCACAACCTAACCATATATATTTTTGGCTTTGTTTAATTAATTGTTGATTTGTTCTCTTAATGTTTTGGGTTAAATTTTAATGATTGTTGTTATTTTTTAATCAATGTGTTTATATTTTTGGCAATTTTTAGATCTTTTATATGTTTGGCTACTATTTGTTCATTACTTCATCATTGTTGTTCTTTTTTTTTAGTTTTAATTCTTGAATTTTTTTAATGTTATTTATCAACTGTTGTTGTCGATTTGAGCATATGACCAATGAAAAGATCTATCCGTCAATTTTTGAGGTCTTCTCATTTTTAAAGACATTAAGTTTAGTTTAAGTCTATATAAAACATCATACATTACAAGTTAAAATTGACTGATGAAAAAAATTTCATCGATTTCTAAGGTCTTCCATCTTAATAAAACTTAAGGGGTTATTTATTCTACTTTGGAAAAGTCCCCTGTAAAGTATAAGGGGTCGTTTGGTAGAGTGTATTAGGAAAAATAACGCATGCATTAGCACTGTGTATTACTAGTACCTTGTTTGGTACTCTTTTTCAACCTATGTATAACTAATGCTTGCATTAGTTATACACTCTATTGTGTATTAAAGTGTGTATTGCTAATACCATGGATTTCTAGGTATTAGCAATGCAATGGTTTTAATGCATGCATTAGATTAACTAATGACAAAACTACCCTCTATTAATAATAATAATTATTATTATACTTATAATTATTATTATTATAATTATTATTATTATAATTATAATTATAATTATTATTATTATTATTATTATTATAATTATTATAATTATTATATGAGAAACTTTCTGGTAACCCTTTAAGAGTTAAAGGTTTAAAAACAATTTGAACCATGCCAATATGCAAAAATTTATACTGAGATTTATATAATTCAATATCACGCTTATTTAATAAATGAATAGTTTGTTCGGACGAGTTTAGCGCCAAGGATTGCTCAGTTGTTTTAATCAACTGTTTATTAGAAATCTTATCAAACCAACCATAATCATAAATGGTTTTTATATTAACTTTCGGAATAGTCCATTTGTTTAACAAATCAAGATTTTGAGGTATATCTACCTCTTCTAGTCGAGTGCTTTTAATATCTTCTTGATCCATAAAAGTTTGAATATATCTATGCCGAAATTCTTCACATCAATTATATATATACCATGAAAGTTCCAAGGCTCTGATACCAACGATACAGGATCACTGATCTGGCGGTAGTCCGCCAGGTCATTGATCAAGCAAGTCAATAACCTTAGAGGTAGTCCAACTACATAAGAATCGAAATACACAAGAATTTTAACGTAGTTTCTCAGACTGAATGGTTTAATTATTTTACCCAAGCAAAGGGTCTGTCAAGAAGCTAATACATACTTTTATTAAGCCTATTGTCTGATAGTTCTAACCGGGTATGAGGCGCCCTACTTATCAAACTCAATTTCAGGCTAAAAACCACGGCTCATCAGACGGAGTCATAAAGACAAAGCCAATAAAAGTAGTGCTAGATCTGACTGTACCTCAATCTCGGAACCAAGTCGAGAAGCCATACTAAAATTCTTCTATATTTAAATAAAGCTTAGATCCATTCATGGTCTATATAAAAGAGAAGTTAGTTATCCGACATAGATATAATTTTTTAGCCGGACATAGTCACGGCTTAACTCAGAAATAAAAACTTGAAAATAAAAGGAAGTACCTTGTAGCAAACAGCACACTTTACTATTCCGGCCAAAGTCCGGTAAGGTTACAATACTTGAAAATATTTTACAAGTGGGGAGAGAAAGAAGGAAACAAAGAAAGGAGGAGAGAGGGTTCCTAAAACCTGCCCTTCTTTAAAGAAAAACAAACCTATTTATAGAAAAAAGAAAGCATCTATGTACAGGATACTGGGCCCCTATCTGGGTCCTGGTAACAGTGTATTTACTGTTGGTGAACAGTGTTGCTACAGTAGTGCGGGCCCACTACCGACGCGCCTAAGCTTTACACTTTGTCTTTTAATTTTGCCAAAAAATCTTCGGCTTTCTTCAGTGCATCCACTGGACTTTCTTCTTCATATTGTTGGGCTTCGTGCATATCTTCACTTGTTTCACTACGCATTGAAGAATCTGATTTTGCGTAATGACTTATATTTAGAAGAATCTTCTTCTTGACTTCTTCTAGATATCTCATAATCATTTCATTTTGCTCTCCTTCATCATGATTAGAAATTTTTCTAGCCATAAGTTTTACGGAGGTCGAGTCATCAGTCATGATTCCTTTATTAGGAATTGATTTATAATCGTGTACGGTTTTCGTAATTAGATCCAGCAGTTCTTGTCCGTATATGGACTTTGTTTGAGGATCTTTTTTCATCAACTTGTCCCAAAAATTATTATAATAAGTTCTGTATAGACAAAGGATTTGTTCCTCAGTAAAATCTACTTCCGGAACCCATTTATGAATCCATGGAACAGAGAATTCCATAAAAAAGTATATCTGTTCAATTTGTTGAAAATAACAAATATGTTCTTGATGATATAATTTGTTGAGATCTGGGGAAACCTTGACCCATTCTTTGTATAACTTGTGAAATGGTTCGGGCAATATTTTTATTGTTGGCCCGTGGTATGACCACCAGTTTAAAAACCAATTTGGTATAGGATCCGCAAATATCTTGGCACATACTTTTATAAACCAAGTATGTTTATGCCTCTCATTGTTATAACAGAGAACTTTATTAAATGCCTGAATATAATCCCAATAGGTAAAGCTTACCATGACTTTGTTTAGACTGAATTGTCTTTCAGTCATTGAGGAAATACCCCAATCTTCAATATGAATGATGTGTTTTATAATCATTTTAGAGAAGTTATAAACATTCTCACTTGTATTATATCCTGAAAAATGTTGAAATTCAACACCTGTGCTTATTAGCAGAGTCTCATAATATTTCCGAGTTTTGTATGACTCACCCGGGAAATAAAGCCCATTAACTAAATACCTCTGGAATATCTTCTAAGGTTCTTCTCTTCTCTGTATGTCAGAGTTTTCTAAGAGAAATATCATTTCTCTTTTTTCTACCTTTTCATATGTTTTGATATCATCAACTTCTTCTTTGGCGATTGAAGCAAAAGAATCACCCTGCTTTTGAGTTATAAACTCCTGTAGTTTAGCATATAATTGATCACTTTCTGGAATATCTTCCAGATGTATTGATGATGAAGCTCTTTCTTGTGCTCTAGAGTTTAAGTTATATAAACTCATTCCTCCCTTTTGTATAATTGGAGTACTAGATGATGAAGATCCGTATGATGATCTTGATGAACTTGGGGATGATCTTCCCCTTCCGCGAATATAACTGCCTTTTCCTCTAGCCTTGGTTATCCAAGGAGGATCCATCCTGCAAACATAGCATTTAGTTTTAATCATTCAAGAAGTTAATCATTCAAGAGGTTATAAACTTCATCACAATAAAATCTTTCATAAAGCTCTTGTTCAATCATGTAATTATTGACAATATCAATCACCATTCCGTCTATAATTTTCCATAATATAAGTTCCTTTAAATATCTAATAAGAGGAACTGCCTTCAAAATCGTAACCAAATCTTTATCAGGAAAGAAGTCAAGAAAACCCATCAGAAGAAAGATATTCCCTTGATAAGAAGTCTGGGAGGGAGTTATCACTTCCCTTTTTATACTGAATTTCGAAATCAAAAGGGGCTAATTGTGCCTGCCACCTAGCAAAAATTAACTTAGACGCATCATGTTTAAAATCTTTATCAAACATATACTTGACTGACTGAGCATCAGTTTTTATCAAAAAATTTTGATTATATAAATCATCTTGAAATTTTAAAATGCACTTAACGATAGTTAACATTTCATGGGCTACCGTCGCATATTTTTTCTGAGCATCGCTCCATTTTCCTGAATGAAATCGAATAAGATATTCATTTTTATCATGCGGATTAATTTGTTTTAATATACCTCCATACCCAATATTAGACGCATCCGTCTCTACAATCTTTGGCCAAGCAGGATTAGCAAGGGTTAAACAAGGTAAAGATTTAACTCTTTCTTTAATAGTATTTACAAGATCTGTGAGACTATTGGTCCAAGGCTTTTTATGATCCTTTTTTAGACTGTCATATAACGGAGCTAAATCTCGAGATAAATTCTTGTAGAATGGGGAAATGTAGTTTAAACTTCCCAGAAACCGCTGCAATTGCGTCTTATCTGTAATAATATCAGGGAATTTCGATGCAAATTCAATAGATCGCTGAATAGGAGTCATTTTTCCTTGACAAATCAAATGCCCCAAAAATCTAACTTATGTTTGAAAAAGACTCATTTTAGGTTTAGATATGACCAAACCATTTTGAATAACTATTTTCTTAAAAATGTCTAAATGCTTAATATGCATTTCAAGAGTCTTTGAGTATACCAAAATATCATCAATATAAACTATGATGAAATCGAAATAGGGATTGAAAATATCATTCATTATCTTTTGACATTCTGAGGGAGCATTTTTTAACCCAAAAGGCATTACATTCCATTCGTACTGTCCAAACGGAACATTAAATGCCGTTCTATATGAATGGTCTCTAAATATTTGGATTTGCCAATATCCAGATTTTAAATCAAATTTTGAAAAGATATTAGCATCATATAATCTGGTTAATAAATCTCTTTTATTAGGAATAGGATATCTAATCCATTTTAAAAATTTATTTAAAGGTTTATAATTTATAACTAACCTGGGAACACCTCGTTCTTTTTCTGCTGCGTTATTAACATAAAAAGCAGTACACGACCATGGTGATTTGGAAGGCTTTATCAATCCCTTTTGTAATAAATTATCAATTTCCTTTTTGTAGAATTCAACCAATTCGGTATTCATCTGACAAGGACGAGATTTGGTAGGAATATTTTCCTCAGAGAAATCATCTTCATATGGAAGAGTTACAATATGCTTTTTCCGATTCCAAAAGGCACTAGGATGATCAGCACAAATATCAATGGCCATTTTTTCAGAAATGAGTTTAATTTTTTCCTGTATTTTAGCTGATTTTAAAGTATCGAATATATTCATACTAAATATCTCAAGTTGTAAATAATCAACATGCTTTTGTTTCATTTCAATTAGAGCATTAATATCTCTAGAAATAGGCTCGGTAATAAAAGTATAACTAATATCTTGATTTTTATAAGTAGCAGAAAATCCTTTAGTATTTATATTAGTAAAAGGATAAATTGCATTTATAAAAGGAGTTCCTAGAATAATAGGAGGGTATAACTGATTTTTTACTAAGAAAAAGAAGTGAGGAATACAAACTTTATTCTGGCAAATCCAAGTATTAGATAATTTATACTTTATATCTAAAGCATGACCAGATGCAGATTTAACCATATGAGTTGTTTTTTCAAAATATTTAGTAGGTACAAGACCTTCTTGAATGCAACTCACATCAGCGCCACTCTCAATCATAGCAATGTTAGTTATAGAAAAAGTATTATCAATTAAAATAGTACATTTAACATACCATTTAGGAGCTGTAACAATTTGCATCATTCCTAAAAACATATTTTGTTTCGGATCAATATTCAAAGTGTTGGCAAGAATATTTTCTTCAGCAGTAGATTCATCATCAACCTTATTTTTTTCCTTTGCTATTAGCAGACTCAATCTGAGTAAGACGGTGATCATAAATAATATGATTTTGTTTAAGAAATTTAATTTCTTCCTTCAAATGTTCAATTTCTCCTTTTAAATCATCAAAAGAGGTATCACGAATAACCATGGTTTGTTTAGAAGAGAGTTTATTATGAACTTCAGACAAGGAGTAAGGAGCAGAATAATTAAAATCATCTTTAACCTTTTTATCACTAGGAATACTATTTGAAGAGCTAGTTTTACTAGCAGCCAATTGAATGATCTTTTCACGAAGAGTATTATCGGTAACTTCTTTTAGAAGTTCTATCACATTGTCTACAGTGATAGTGAACATATTCATGTCTTCAAATTGAGATTGCAATTTGTAAAATTCATCATGTTCGCAGTGACAAGTATCACCATGACATTTGCAAGCATCATTCGAATCTGGTTGAACCTTACTAGATGACTCAGGTTGCTCATCCTCCGTTGCATAACTTGCTTCAGAATCATCATAATCTGATTCGGAACCTGAAGTATATAGAAAACTATAAATCTTCTCTTGAATATCATCATCAAGTTCTAGAGTCTTAAGCTTTTCTAGCTTACAATTTGGAGCTATATGCCCAATTGTAAAAAAATGTGGGGGTATTTTTGTAAACAAATATTTTTTTAATAGTCTTTATACAAGGCTTGCTATTTCCAATACATCAAACCAAACAATGTATAAGAAATAATGCAAGCATAACTAATGCAAGCATTACTAATGCTTGCATTACTACTGCATGCATTACTAATACATCATATTCAGCATTATTCTTATACACTCTACCAAACGACCCCTAAGTGTGTTGTTGGGTACCTGATGATAGATTGGAAGACCAAATAGTACATATTGAATTCCTTTAATTTTGATTACTATTATTTTGATGCATTTTTTATTTGATTCATGAAAAATAAATTGTACAAGGCTACAAGCATAACACATATTCATGTATTATGATGGTTGAAATTGTTCCTTTTTCGTACCCAAATATAGGACAATTAAAAATTAATAGTGTAGATATTTTGTAAGTTTTTTTTTTTTTAATTTTATGACATAAATAGAGTTTAAATAAACAGTTGTAAAAGGAAAGTGATGGCAACATGTCCTAAATTTGGTTTTCACCAATAAATCATATCTCTATCTTGGTCAAAAATATATTCATGATTTGTCGCCATCACTACCTTTTCCAACTTTTATTTAAAATCTGCTGTTTTGGTAATAAAAAAAAAATAAAAAAACTAACTACCGAAATGTCAACACCGTTGATTTTTATTTATCCTACATCTAAGGAAATTTTGAATTTATCATAATTACATGAATAAGTGTTTTACTTATGGCCTTGTAAAATTAATTTTTCATGTATAGAAAAGTAGTTAACTGCAAGCAAACTCCTAAAAGAAAACAGTAAGAAAATATCCCTACTAGAAAAATATTAAAAATCTTCCTTCGGAGGTCGGGTTTTGAAAAAATATTTTCTTTACAAAATTGACCTTCGGAGTTTAAAAAAAAACCTATAAAGATCGATTTTTTAATAGCAATATCCACAATATAATTATTAGGAGAGTTTTTGTTATGAAGAGCATTGTTGTTTGGTTTGCAACAAGTTATCCCAAGATTAGTTATCCTGGGATTAGCTATCCTGGGATAACTTATCCCATCACTATAGTATAAATGATAGAACAAGTTATCCCAAACAATGCAACCAAACATGACACAAAAATTATATTCCATTACTATTTTCTTTTCCCATAACTATATACTTTTATCCCTCACACCAAACAACTTTTTTATATTAGTTTCACATATATAGGTCAATTTTTAGCAAACCCTACTATGTTTTACGCATCTTTAGTACATCTTTTATTATATGGTTTATTGTATTTCAAAGTTTACAACTATTGATCTCTACAAGACATCTTTTTATTTCGATTCCAACAAACAAGTTTTACGAGAAATATTTTATATTAATAGTGTCCTCCTCACTCTCCAACCACACAAAATCTTCACTCCCACTGAATTTACTTTATATTTATGGTGGATCGTTTTGTATATCTTTGTTGCTCATGTGTTTGTGTATGTATTACCTAAAAGGCAATTAGGGTCTAATATTTCTATAATCGCAGCATTTGTGTAAAAGTTTTATAATTATATTATAGTGATATATTTTTATATATGTATATTAGTATTTAGCGTTTAGATCTTATTTACATATTATAAACAGAATTTTGTGAAATTAGAAAGGATGTGAATGTAAAGAATGGCAAACACTAATAGTCTTTCCTCGTGAAGTTATGATCATGCACCATTAGAAAATATATATTTTATATGAATGATTGTAGTTGAGTTTTACTATGTTTATGACATCAATGATAATTTCCATGAATTGACACAATAGTTAAGTTTGGATTTTATAGAAAAGTAATTTTACAAATAGAGTATCGCTCCAATGAAAAATGTTATTGTTGTTATAGAGAAGTAAAATATAATATGAAATTTGATTTTAAAGAAAAACAATTCCTTAAAGTTAAATGCCATCGTAACAAATACTGTTATGACTTATAACGATGTTTGACTTGTATTTGACGACTATCTAAAGTAGCTTTCATTTTTAACTCAACCATAGCCTTTTGCGATGAGGATATTATTTTTTCACATGAAAACAATTAAATTTTAATTAGTTTTAGAATTGTGACTTAAAATAATATATATATATATATATTTATTTTTTATTTTTTATTTTTTATTTTTTTATTTAATGATGAATTAATTAAAGAAAAAAATATGATAAAAAGGTGATGAAAATCAGTTGAGCAACCATAACTATATAAATATATATTTGATGCGCCGCACATGGAACAAAAATTTTCTAACCTAACTTCATAATTTTCTTGCAAGTCTGTAAAAAAATGGAATAAATAGTAAAAGGGTAAACATTTGATATTATATTTCTCTTTCGATATTCGATACTTGCATTAATTGATTAAATATTAAGGGGTCAACCTATCTTATAAAAAACAATTATAATTTTAGGGCACAAACTTAAATCTTCTAGGTAAGAAAGGAGTACTTACCGACCACTTCACCACAATATTTGTGGTCTAAAACTCTGAAGCGAGAAGGAAGATATAGTTCTACGCATTGCCTATATATAGTCAGTGGTGGATTCATGATTTTAATTGAAGAAGTTTGAAACATAAAATAAAATATAGTGCTTGAAATTTGAAACTTCAAGGTAGATTTTAACACCTAAACAACTGAGCCAATTCATGTGTTCACATAATTCAGAACCGATCGCTATATATACATAAAAATAAAAAAAAATTATCCTGATTTACAATGTAATTTTTTGTAGATGAAGTTCAGATACATCCTCATGAGTAAACATTGCTTATCATACACGTCAATGTAAGTGTATCATATAATATCATAATATCGTTAACTAGCTATTTTTGATATTCAAACCCGCAGTCTATAATTAAAAACGAACAAGTACGAACTACAATTATGAAGTTTAGTAGTTAAAACATTTGATGATGGCACTCTTTTTACTTTTTCTTACCAACTAATTTGCAAGTAGATAATGCATTCAGAAAAGTGTCATTTTATTATATGCTAACTTGTAAGTAATCTATATAATTTAAATAAAAGGATAGAATTTAACAAATTCAAAACCTTCATAAATGGACAAAGCCGATCAACGCTAGTTTGCAATATTGATAGATTTTGGTACGTTTAGATACATGTATCTCGGGATATAAAGGGTCAAAATTAGGTGTAATTTGTTCTCGATACACTATAACTAAGTGGATTCACATGTATCTAGGAAACAAAGACAAACTCATATCATTTGCCTCCCTCACATTTCGATCTCAACCTCCTATGTATTTGTATTCCAGATACATACGAATCACACTTGACAGATATAGATACATATCTAGTGTGTATATAGTGTTATTCAATGTATCTGGGATACACAAATCTTCTTCCCCACATCACTTGCTTTAGACATTGAACTTTTGTGTAACTCTACAAGACGTGTTCAATTTGAATTGGGATTTTAGAAAGTGTGTTCAATTCAAATAAGGTTTTTTGGAGGTTACTTAACCTTAAACCCTAGTTCACACCCATATGAAGGGTACGAAATTCCCTTAAAAGGCATCTCAAAATATCTTATGAACTCTTGGGTATCTTTAAAGATCATCAAGATCTCGAATATTCCACAAATTGATGGAATATTCATAATGAGATCAAATCTAAATCATCCTAGTTCAAGAAATAAGTCACTAACAGCCGTCGAATTATGGATAAATCTTAGCAGAGTAGAATCAAGGGAGGAACATAATTGTAACCGTAATATTTATCAATAAAATCATATTTCTTCATATTAATTTATTTTTTGTCACTTGAATTTTTTGCAAACATGTAATCATTTAAAATTTATTTAAATATAAATTTATTAAATGATTTGGATTATATTAAATTCATGAATATATTAGTCCAAATAAATATTATGGATTAATATAATTGATTTAATTATTTAAATCAAATAAATATGATTTAATTAAAGCCTACTCCATAAAGCCCATATGCCATGTCAGTTAAATCTGATTGGCCGAATGGAATAATATTCCTATCACAACTACTCTATTCTAAAACTATAAATAGGTGTCCTCATAATTTAGAATAAGAACCAAGAATTCTAATGAAAAGCTAGAGAAAGCTCGTGGATCAAAAGTCACAGATTTCTCTACAAGCTATAGGTTCAAGAATTCAAGAATTTAAGCGTTCATGTTTCAAGAACGATCAAGATCAGGAACGATCAAGTTTCAAGAACGATCAAGATCAAGACCACCGAATTCAAGATAAAGCTCAAAGCCCTGGAATTCAACTAGAAGTCAAGATCAAGATTAAGTTCAAGTTCAAGTTCAAGTTCAAGATCAAGATAAATTTCAAGGTTAAGTTCAGGTTGAAAATCAAGATCAAGATCAAGATCAAGTTCAAGGTCAAGACCAAAATCAAGCTTGTTCTTGTAGCCATGATTGGCTCACTATCTTTGTTTCTCCATAACTCTCTCCTTGTTGGGCTTCACTATCTTCTAATTTAGATTGGACTGTAATTTCTGATTGAATAGCGTCAAGGTTATCCAACAGTTTCTATGATTTTTTTTATTGCTCTTCCCCGCATTCAAATATTTGTTCTGTGATTTTTGAATTAACTTTGTCGAGCATGTTCGTACATTCCATAAGTGAATTCACATTGCGCGCCTCTTGTTTTGCATTCTCCACTTCATCGCCCCAGCCAACATCACAAATAACAGAAGAATCATAATGGGTTTCATGGGAAGGGAATATGATTTAGGACAACCATTTCAATGAATATATTGACGATCATATATATGACATATAGGGCACTCGATATCCAATTGGTGTCTGTTACAATAATTATAAGGATATTTATGAGAATACTCATTACCCAAACACGATTTATCCCAATCATTCATATCAATAAGAGTACCAAATTATTCAAACCAAGATAAAAAATTATTTTTTCTAAAACACTAATAAAAAAACAAAAAGTAAATAAAGAAATAAAAATAAAAAGTATAACCTAAAACAACAGTTAATATCTAAGTCCCCGGTAGCGGTACCTGAGTAGTCCACGATTTGGACTCATTTAAGGCTTTATTTGGATAGATTTAGTGTCCTCAAATGCTTATTTTGTGCCAATAACTGATGTAAAATCCTTGTTTTCCGGGTATTTGGATTTAGGAACAAACCATGGACACTAAGGAGCAAAGAGGAACAATGCACCTGAAAGAATGAAGAAAATAAGGCTTGATGATCGCTGTTATGCCGTAATTTTCCTAACCTTTAGAAAAATCACTTTTGAAATGTTCCAAGTATAAAACAATTTCAGAAAAATACTTAGAAAAGAGTCGCCACTTAATTTTTTAAAGAAATTAAGAAAACTTATAATTTTCAAAGACTTAAACAGAAAAAATCATTTGAAAAATGTCAAAGAGGGTTCGGGGTTCAATTTACACTTCGAGAAGGGTTTAAGCATTCGAAGTGCCCGCTAACATGCGGTTGACCTGCGACTTGACTAGAATATATTTGACTATTTTAAGAAAATAACGATTTAATATAAAAAATAATAACTTACAATATTTGATTAGTTTTGAGAAAATAATTAAATAAATGACGCATTTTATATTATTTTATTTTTTAGAGAAAGGGATCCAAAATGGAATATTTGACTTGAAAATCAAGTGATTAGAATATTAATAGAATTAGAATAATTAGAATTTATTTTATTCATTTTAAAAATAATAATTTAAACAAATTTGATAAATTAAAGCATGAAAATCATTTTTTAAATTAATTGACTAACCATTTTTTAGAAAATGACTAAGTGTGTGTGTGTATATATATATATATATATATATATATATATTTATTTATTTTTTTTATTATTTTTATTATTATTGATTGGAAAGGTTTTGACTAACATTTTTAAAGTTTATTTGAGAAAAATACTTTAGCTTTAAAATAATTTTAAAATGAATAAAATGTGATTAAGTGAAAAGCATTAAGAATATCTCCTTTAAGGACCAAAGGTTTAACTTAATAAAATTTTGATCAATATACTTGATTAATAAAATAAATGAACACAAAAACATGAAAATATATTAAAAATTAAACCAACACAAAGAATATAACTCTTCTTTTGGGGAATTTAATTAAGTTAATTAACAATTCTAAAGTTAGAGTTAATGATAAAAAAAAAAAACAATAAATAAAATCAATTAAATAAATTAAAGGTAAAGGAGAAATGCATTTGGGCCCCCTTTTTGGGCCAATTTTGCTGAAAATTTTGGCCTTTGAACCAATCCCGTTTTTGTATATATAGACTGTATATCAGTGTATATCGGAATGTATATCAGCTCTTTTCGTGTATCTCCTGCTTCCGAACACCTGTGTTTTACATCGTCTCTGTATTTTTGCATTTTTGGACCTGTAATTCGCTGCATAACGCTGTATACAGCATGTATACAACTCATTGCTTGGGCTTTTGAAATAATTTCCAGCAACCTGTTGGTCTCTGAGGCTTGTGACAGTCTCCGGATATATGGGGGCTGACTCGAGAGAGAGGGAAAGTAAAAATCGAGCCTTTATGGCTCAACTCGAAATGCAAGGTAGATAAGTCCACCATGGACTCGGGAGGGGTTTATGCGACAAAGAAAAGAGCCAAATTAGTATGCTAAATAAGTAAGCAATTAGGACATAATTTAATTAGAATGAAAGAAGCTTAGATATTTTTTTGAGCTAAAAATGTTACCCAAGTCAACTATGAAACCAAATTGGGACCCAAATATCATAAACTTCAATACAAGATAGGAGGCTACAAAAACTAATAGTAAACAAACGAGAAATCATACACAAGGAAATTCCAAGGAGAGGCATGTGCTCGTGTACATATGTGACAATAAAACTTATAAGCAATAACTAACACAACTCAAAAAATCCATAAAGAAACATGTTGCACATTTGACTAAAATTACCTCATATAATAAATGACACTAGATATATCTATGAGGATTTTAAAACTGTCGGCTTTGTTATACTAAAGAGACCAAAATTTGAAACAGTAGCCAATTAACTCATTATAAGCAAAGGAAGAAAATAACTACATTTAAATAACTAAACTAGGCAACATAAGCAAATATGTTAAACAATGGCATAATATAAAACAATGTTCATATCACTGTTGAATATTAACGTTCGAGTAAATAACTAAGTTAAACAACAAGTTAAAAATTAGAAGGATATTTTTAGACTTTGGACAAAGATGGGGAGGGCTATTTTATTTTTTATTCTTTTGGAAAATAAGAGTAATCTTAGTTAAATCGTCACATTAAAATGGTAGAGTTACAAGCATCCCGTCATGAGTTTAAATCCAAAGAGATATATACCACTCAAGTTGATCGAAAACAGAGGATAGATATATCTACCGCGCGAATTCAAACTAGGATTAACAAGGAACCTTCACAATAACAAACCTCAAGGCCATAATTTTTAAAATCTACTCAGCACTCACAAATATGCCTAATTGGATAAGATATTAAAATAAGAACCTAAAGCCATGCTTGGACTAACTAGATCACTGATGACTTAATCCTCAAAATAGCATCAGATTTTCGAACAATGAATTTAAATGAGAGCTTTCAGGACATTTCGATAGTAACAAATTAAAATGTAGGGGTTAGGGCTGTCTCATTATACACAAACCCATATAACTATTTTAAACAAGAATTTCACATTCTGCGGAAAAGAAAAGACATACCTTAACACTTAGATACAATTCTAAGGGAAATTTTAATAAAAGAAACAATCACAATTTCAAGAAATTAGTTAATCTAGCCAAAATACTATTCAAAATAAACACACAAGAACACTTGTCTTCAGTTGAGGGGTAAGGGTGTGAAGCAAAATACATGAAGTTTCTATTGTTTTCTCATTCTCAAACCAAAGCAACAACAGACAGTGAGAAATGAGGACATTGCACCATAAAACTAGCTACTACATCATCCTAATTCATGCATTATAGCACTAAGAGAGTTCAAACGGAAAGAAACAAATATGGATATGCAACTACTTCACCAAACAGAGAACAAATTAACTGAAATAAAAATGAAATGAGAAGAGGAGTTGTTACCCTTTTCGGAGCAGCGAACCGGGACAAACGAGTTTGAGAGAAACGATTCTTCTACCACGATCTTTCGAATAGGAGCAGCAAGTTAAGAAAATTCGGGCAGCGATCTTTTCGGAATTTAAAATCGGAAAACTAGATATATCTTTTTCTTGAAGGTGTAGAAGTGACTATTGCTTTAAAAAAAAAACTCCAACCCTCTATCCCTCTCCTCAAGAGTGAACATGGGTATTTATAGGCCGAATTTGGGATTGAAAAAAAAGGGGGAAACGGATTGAAAAGATGGGATGATTTCCAAATTCGAAATTCAAAAATCTCTTCCCAAGAGATAAGGTTGCCAAATTTCCGCGATTTGGTGGGATTTTTGCGTGAAGAAGACGATATAGGGGTCGTAGGGTATGGCTGCTGTTCGTTTCTGGGTTTGGTTTGCAGCTTTTGTTTGTTCTTCTCGCGTGGAGAAGAAGAAGAAGCAGAGTAGGGTCGGTTTTGGTATGCTGTAAGTTTGCTTTTGGGAATGTGGGTATGTATGTCTTCTGATGGGTTACTTTGATATTGTGATTTGGGCTGCTAGTTGGAAGAATGGGCTGAAAAGAATTGAATTGGAGGAGGAAGTAATGGGTTGGGTAATTGGATTTGAGTTGGGCTACGGGGATGAGTCCAAATTGATGAAAAATTGGCTTATGAATTGAGATGGAATAAAACTGAAAAGGGAATTGAAAATTGGCCAATTTGTAACTTTATGACTTTGGGTAAAATTTATATAAGACGAATTAATATAAATTAATCAAGGAGCTTCTTAATCTTAACGAAATAAAATAATTAAATCGATTATAAAATAATTAATTTAATTGCAAACTAATTAACTCAAAATTATAACTATATTTTAAACTAAATTAAATTAATAAAATATTTAACTAAAATGTAAAATCTTTTGTGATGATTTTCAAATATTCTTAAAATATATATATTATTTAAAAATTATAAAAATGACACAACCATTTAAAATAACTTGCAAACTATATTATTTTTCTTTTGTGATTTTATAAAACTAATTGTTTTATTCGTTCGAAACTGAAGAAGCTCAATAATTAATCTATAATGGGGAGGTCTAAAATTGGATGTCAACAGCTGTCCCTCGTTTGACTTGGATTGATGAAAGAAATTCGAGTCAGATGAAATTGACGAATCCAATTTTTATCGACTACATCTTTATTTTTAGGAAAGGGATTTTGGTATAGACTTTAGGAATTATGGCCGAACCTCGTTATCAGGTTTCCTACATATCTCAGGCTATATGAGAAATCAGGCCACTTGTAGTTCGATACGCTTGATTTGACGCAAGATTATGAAAGAATTCAAAAGCTATCCCGATATCGAATTATGAAGAGACCGGAATGCTTGAGAATAGGATTTGAGAGAGGATGTCGGAATACAACCGAGTTTTCAACATTGAGCCCACCTACATATCCTTAGACCTTAGGAATCAGGTTGTTCGTAGTTCGACTCGATCGATTGAAAAGGGAATCTATTATGCAAGATAACCTTTATTTCTGGAAGAGTGACAAGTAAGTCGAGTATGCAACCTCTTAGCCATGAATGTGGCGCGCTCAACACCCATAATTAAGAACTTACACGGACATAATTTCCAAAGCTCTTGGTGCATTGTCACTCATAATGGAAAGTTGCTTCCGGTAGAGACCCAAAATTTCCGAATGCAAAATTGAAACCGGGAAACTTAAAGAAAAAAACCCACATGCTTTCTGGTAGGGGTGTGGTTTGATTGTGGTGGAGTTCGCTCCTCTGCTCGCGTCCTAAGAGTTTGGCACTCCTCTTTGTACTATGTCCCAGTTCGCTGCTAAGTAAAAGTTCCACGTTGTGCCGCATCATTTTTTTATGCCGTCCGCACATGTGGTTTGATTTGAGTATTCATCCTCTCGGATGCTCTTGTCAAAGACTGACATAAAACTCATTAGTGTAAAATATAATTCAAATGGAGAGATAGTGTCATTTACTATGTTGGCACTTAATTGTTCTCCTTGAATATTTAACGTCAACTTCTTTCAGTCTGACGTAAAGCAACTAAAGCATGTGTCTCATATTTGCGACATGACTCTTCACTGTACTCTTCTTTTAATATTGAAGTAGCGAAATAGACTAATGTAATATGTTGATGGTTCTCTTGGTGGTTGAATATGAACCCCCTCTTGGCGGTCTGAATGTGATGGCCCTCTCGGCGGTATGAATATGAATGGCCCTTTCAGCGATTTAATATGAATGGCCCTCTTGGCAGTTTGAATATGAATGGCCCTCTCGGCAATATGAATATGAATGGCCCTCTCGGCAATTTAATATGTGATGGCCCTCTCAGCATTTTGAATATGAATGGCCCTCTCGGCAATATAAATATGAATGGCCTCTCGGCAATTTAATATGAATGGCCCTCTGCCCTCTCGGCAATTTGAATATGAATGGCCTCTCGCAATTAAATATGAATGGCCCTCTCGGCAATTTAAATATGAATGGCCTCTCGGCAATTTAATATGAATGCCCTCTCGGCAATAAAAAATGTTGCAATTTGAATATGAATGGCCTTCTGGCAATTTGAATATGAATGGCCTTCTTGGCAATTTGAATATGAATGGCCCTCTTGGCAATATAAATATGAATGGCCCTCTCGGCAGTTTAAATATAAATGGCCCTTTCGGCAATTTGAATATAAATAGCCTTCTCGGCAATTTCAATATAAATGGCCCTCTTGGCAATATAAATATGAATGGCCCTCTCGGCAATTTAAATATGAATGGCCCTCTCGGCAATTTGAATATAAATAGCCTTCTCGGCAATTTGAATATGAATGGCCTTCTTAATTTGAATATGAAATGACTATGAACGTCGTCTTTCATCAATATTTGATATGATGATAGGTACTTTTCATAACATCATTTTCATCAGTATCTTGCAACCTAAGTGTAGATACTCTTCTTTAATTTGTCAATACCTTTTTGATCCAATGAAGATGTTACACTCACTAATAGATATTCGTTAGATATGTTCTCTTGAACTGGTTGGTTGGTAAACATAGTTCATTTGATGATCTCATTATACCCTGCATCCACAAAAACATGTTAGTTTTGGAACACTGATCTGTGTTGAAGTCGCCTGGCTCCTGGTCTTGTTATCTCTGGAACTTTGTCTGGTAGGTCCATTGAATTGCAGTAGACAAAAGACAAGATCATATTAAAACATTTGCTACGTATGAAGTTTTTGAAAAATAGTTTTAAAGAAAATCTCTGCCAATTAATTGTCACGACATGCACGACACGAACAAAACTCTTTGTCTCAGAATTTGATATGACAGGTAGCTTGCTGGCAACTTAAAACCGTTTAAGAACACGTCAATTCGAGGCGATTGAAGTTGACTTCGAAGGTCCGAGTATCCTTGATGGAATTTTTGAGGTCCTTCTCAAAAATTTTGTCCCAGTTAGATATTTCAAAAACAAATCTGATGATGATCACGGGAGTCTTGAATTTGAGATCTTCTCACAATTATTTCCAGTTGCACATTTCGATATGATCCTTGACTCTTGTTTGTAGGAAATGACTCTTCTTGTGGAATTTTTGAGGTCCTCTCAAAAATTTTGTCCCAGTTTCCATTGTGAGGGGAAATGGAAATCTTATTGGGAATATGACCGAACCCTTGTGGCGCCTACGTATCCCGTTGAGGCAGGAATCAGGTCAAACGTAGTTCCCACTCGAGAAGTGACAAAAAAGAAAATTTTATAAGGAAATGACCGAGGCCGACATAGGCCGCCTACGTATCTCATTCTCGAGAATTCAGGTCGAACGTAGTTCAAGTACTAAGAAAACATTACAAATTGATGAATGGGTGACCGAGGCCGACATAGGCCGCCTATGTATCTCATTTTTGAGAATTCAGGTCAGACGTAGTTCATTGCAAGAGGGATAAAATCTAAAACGACGCGATTACAAGCAAAATAGAACGATTACAAGGAAATGACAAGAAAATACAAACTGAAGTTTCACACATAGTATCTCTTAACGGCATCTGAATTGATAGCTTTGCGCCACACCTAACCGTCCATCTCCGCTAGAACCAAAGCTCCTCTTGATAGTACCTTGTGGACAACATACGCTCCTTGCCAGTTAGGTGCAAACTTTCCTTTGTATTCGTCTTGATGAGGGAAAATGCGTTTCAACACCAATTGGCCTACCTCAAATGTTCGAACTCTTACTTTCTTATTGAAAGCACGAGTCATTCTCTGTTGATACAGCTGGCCATGACAAACGGCACTCATTCTTTTCTCATCAATCAATGCCAATTGCTCATATCGGTCACGAATCCATTCGGCATCGCTCAATCCAGCTTCCTGAATAATCCTTAAAGATGGTATCTCAACTTCAGCTGGTATCACTGCTTCTGTTCCGTATACCAATAGGTAAGGAGTTGCTCCAGTGGAGGTTCGGATTGTGGTGCGGTAGCCTAGCAAAGCATAAGGCAAATTTTCATGCCAACATTTGTAGTTGTCAATCATCTTTCTCAGTATCCTCTTGATATTCTTATTAGCAGCTTCCACAGCTCCATTCATTTGAGGACGATATGCAGTTGAATTACGGTGGGTAATTTTGAATTGTTCACATATCTCTTTCATCAAGTGACTATTCAGATTTGCTCCATTGTCTGTGATGATAGACTCTGGAACTCCAAAACGACATATCAAATTGTTGCGAACAAAATCGGCCACAACTTTCTTTGTCACAGCTTTGTAGGAAGCAGTTCGACCCACTTTGTGAAGTAATCAATGGCGACCAAAATGAACCTATGACCATTGGAAGCAGCAGGCTCAATCGGTCCAATAACATCCATGCCCCAGGCTGCAAATGGCCAAGGGGAACTCATCGCATTAAGCTCGTAGGGTAGTACTTTGATCAGATCTCCGTGTACCTGACATTTATGACATTTTTGGACAAACCGACCACAATCATTTTCCATAGTCATCCAGAAGTATCCTGCCCTTAAGATTTTCTTTGCTAATGTAAACCCATTCATGTGCGTCCCACACACTCCAGCGTGCACTTCTTCAAGCAATTTTGTGGCTTCTACAGCATCCACACATCTCAGTAATCCCAGATCAGGTGTCCTCTTATAAAGAACTTCTCCATTCAAGAAGAAGTTGTTTGTCATTCTTCGGATTGTTTTCTTTTGAATACTTGTTGCTTTTTCCGGATATTCGCCAGCTTCTAAGTACTTTTTTACATCGGTATACCATGGATTCCCATCCCATTCTGCTTCCACATGTGAACAATGTGCTGGTTGTTCTTTTAAAACTATCTCAAGTGGATCGATATAACTTTTTTCTGGGTGTTGTATCAAGGACGATATGGTTGCAAGGGCATCAGCAAGCTCGTTTTGTATTCTCGGTGTGTGTCTGAACTCGGTCTTCCTAAATCTTTTGCATAATCTCTGCACCAATTGTACGTATGGTAAGATTTTAGGATTCTTCACCGCCCATTCTCCTTGAACTTAATGAATCAACAAGTCTGAATCACCAATTATCAGTAATTCTTGAACATTCATGTCAAGAGCCATTCTAATGCCAAGAATACACGCTTCATACTCAGCCATGTTATTAGTGCATCGGAATCTAAGCTTTGCTGTTGCTGGATAATGTTGCCCCGATTCAGATATCAACACTGCTCCAATTCCTGATCCTATAGAGTTTACTGCTCCATCAAAGAACATTTTCCACCCAGGATATGATTCTGATATGTCTTCCCCTACAAACAATACTTCTTCATCTGGGAAATATGTTCTAAGTGGTTCATATCCTTCATCTACTGGGTTTTCAGCAAGGTGATCTGCCAAAGCTTGTCCCTTGATTGCTTTCTGAGTCATGTACACAATATCGAACTCACTCAACAACATTTGCCACTTTGCTAGCTTTCCTGTGGGCATTGCTTTTTGAAATATGTACTTGAGCGGGTCCATCCTCGAAATGAGATGTGTTGTATAAGCTGATAGATAATGTCTCAATTTCTGAGCAACCCAAGTCAAAGCACAACAAGTTCTCTCTAAAAGGGTGTAACGGGCCTCATATGACGTGAACTTCTTGCTCAAATAGTATATAGCTTTCTCCTTTCTTCCGGTCTCATCATGTTGTCCCAACACACACCCGAATGCATTGTCAGAGACGGATAAATACAATAGCAAAGGACTGCCTGCACGTGGTGGCACCAACACTGGTGGATTTGAAAGGTAACTCTTGATGGTGTCAAAAGCCTTCTGACATTCTTCGGTCCATTTGGTTGGCGCATCTTTTCGTATAACTTGAATATGGGTTCACATATCACCGTCGATTGAGCTATGAATCGACTGATGTAATTCAGTCTCCCCAGAAAACTCATTACTTCTTTCTTAGTCTTTGGAGGAGGTAAGTCTTGAATTGCCTTGATCTTGGAAGGGTCAAGCTCGATACCTCTTCTGCTAACTATGAATCCGAGTAACTTTCCTGCAGCACTCCAAATGCACATTTGGCTGGATTCAACTTCAAATCATACCTACGTAACCTGTTAAAGAACTTTTCCAAGTGTGTCAGGTGATTCGAACTCTCGCGGGATTTTATGATGACATCGTCCACATACACCTCAATTTCTTTGTGGATCATATCATGGAAAATGGTGGTCATAGCTCTCATA